>NC_068366.1:26191636-26524136 GCF_020536995.1 Dreissena polymorpha | reverse complement strand
ATCAGATGTCGATAAAAAAATATTGCATTATCAAGAGATACAGGTTTGAACAGCTATATTTTACATTCAAATCAATTCTTATACAAAGAATATTATGTAACTTTGGGGTATTTGGGCTCTATGTTGTGGTAACATTAAAAGATAGTGACAGCAAACTTTAAATAAAAAGTTTATTATACTTCTATAACATATTGCTGACGATATTCAAAGATGAAGACGTCCAGACTTTTAATATAAGATGTTGGATTACAGGTGATGGATTTAAGTCTGAAAATATCACAAAGATTAATATAGTAAACATGTTATACTTGCAATATAAAAGGCTGATACTAGTGGCCCATATATATTAACATTGTAACAATAAGAAATGATATTAACTAATCAATCCTTCCATACATAGTACATACAATAAATAAAATAGACCATTATACATAATGCAAAACATATAAAACAACAATTACATCATCACATACACAATTACACATTTCTTACCAAATTGTGGATTTCAGACTTCAATACTGCTCTCCCAACTTCTCTCCTAACATTATCTTAGACGGACTGTAAGTTAAGAATTATGTGTAAATATATGCATACAGTGATCGTTAAAAGAGTAAGAAAAAACAATTTGCCATTTTTACTCGAACTGAATAAATGGCAATCTCCAAACAGAAATATAGTAATGATACGTACAAATCAATGCATGGACAGCCCAATTACAAGACATACAATAGACAAATGTAGATGAAAAAGACAAAGATATTTACATAATACATCTACTGCTGTCAACTGTCAACTGTCCTCAACAAACAATTGGGCTCTAATGAGAATTTGGCGCGTGTATATAATAACGCACCTCACAGTAAAGGCTTTTTAAGAAGGTTACATTCAACAATTTAAAAACAAACGTTGATTGTCCAGACCTGTGAAAAATATCGACCTCATATTTATAGGAGTAAGTTGCATATGACCTTTGACCACGAAATATACATGTAACCATAACATTAAAGTGAGAGACACATGTCTACCTACTGCTGCTTATATTTGTTTGAAGTTTTAAACAGTGAAAGCTGTGAAAAGGTATACCGTGTTGCAAGCTGTGAAAAGGTATACCATGTTGCAATAGCACTTGAAGAGGGACAATTATCAAAATAATTATGACAGACAGTCGGACAAAGGCCATGCATATAATCCATTGTCGCCACCTTATTTAAAGAGGCATATCGACGGTATTGTAATTTTCTGAAATAAATTTATACATTACACAAAACTTTTTTGATGTTTCTGAAATACACAGACCTAGCTGTAAAACATGTTCCGTCAACCATGTATTTTAAAAATTATAAAACATTGTCCTTGTCAGAGGCGTAGCTGCTATTAGTCACAGCAAGCTCGGGCCTACAATTTTGTTTGAAACATGAAAAAAATAAATAAAAATTCTTCAACTTCGAAAACCGCATTAAAATATGGACCCTGAGGGGGTGAGGTGCTAGAAATCTGCATTTCATATTGACATAATCCTCAGACAATGGATTCTGGTCATGTTCAAAGGACATATCTTCCAATTATCAACTCTACTTCTTTCTATGTGCATAGATTCTATAGCTAGCTTCTTTTCACGTGACTTGCTGTTACAAGTTTTCATAGATCTACATGTAGATCTACTTGTCTCCCTTTCAACACTACAGTAAGTTGTAATCGATTATCGTTGGATTTTTAAGAAACATTCCAAATGATGTTTATGGCCGCAGAAAATTTAAATGGAGCACTTTCCCCCGTATCCCGATCCATCGACTGAACTCGGGTCGGTTCGGTCTCTTGATGCCGAACAAAAACGTGCCGTTATAGACATGCAGACAGTATTATTGAAAATAATTCCCATGGTTTGACTTGTGAATAAGTGGAGTGTTACACTTTTAAATGTTACTCTGTTCCATATTGTTTTCAAATTTAGTGTTCTGGTATAAAGATAATTCAGTAATATTTAGTTCTCTGACATTGAGATAAAACAGAAAAATATCAAAGAAAAACAGGCCAAAGTCTTATATTTTCCTATCTTATTATTTGTCTAGATATGTATCATATCCAGACCTACAGCTCAAAAAATGCTAGCTACGCCCCTGCCTGTGAAAGTTTTAGAACCAGCATTTAATGATTTTATGCTATTTTTTTGTTCAATTAAAATTGTGGTATAAGAAAAATTTGCCTACTTATAGGGAAATACCGTCCATATGCCCATTTAATGAAGAAAAGGTAAAAGAAAATTACGTCATGTTACCCGATGTTGTTTGAAATTGAACATGCTTCAACGGTATCTGCTGATAGTTGCATGTTCGAACGTAAACATTTACATTCAAATAAGTCACAGAACGTGAAAGATTAATTATGTTTATATTTTTAAGGGTTGGCTGCAGCAACTTTTCACCGCAATTTGTTTAAACGGTCACGACAGCGAAACATATACGGATCGCGCAGGAAGCCATTTTTTCTGGTCGTCTCAATCAAATTTTTTTAGCGTCTGCAGTTATCAATTAAAAAGGTTACGAAACACTATATTTGGCATTCGTATTCAGTTTCAAAATGGTTTCTGCTAGATCGCGTTTTTGTTTCCCACAAATTAAAAAAATACATGCGCTATGGGTACAGAAAGACACAATAATGAGTGCGAGCGGTAAACAAATTTTTTTTTTTTTTACATTTTGAAAAAATCGGTTCGGCAAATCCGACGACTAACAGATCAATTTGGAGTGGCCTAAGCGCTTATACAAAATTGTATAAACCTACCATAATTGTTGGATTTGTCTTTCAAAAGTTTGTTACAAGTTTAGTATAGGTGATCAATATTCTTGCTGAAGCCTGCAACACAATATTCTCACTGTACTAAAGCAATAATGACTAGCATCTAAATGCCATGGTTATATATCTGATTCATGATTGAATACACCATCAAATTTGACATTACTGCATATTATTTTTTTCACAACTCAAAAACATACATTTTTACTGTAGTCACAACAAAAACAATAACACTGTTTGTAATTTCTATCTATAAATCACATCAGGTATTTCCGCAATAAATAGGATAGATAGTACACACATTAAATCGAACATTAATAAACAAAGATCTGACATTACCATTAAAAGCTGCAATCAATTAAGTTAATATCATTTTAAATAATTTGACATTAAGACACCAAAATAATTGAATTTTACAGTAATTTTTAATGTTTTTTTGAAAAATCAATTAAACTTGACGAAGTTAAACAAAAATAAAAATGTCTGCCCCAAGCACCTGCAAGCATACATACACATTTTTTTTCTCCAAAAAGTGAAGGAGTTTAATGGGAAATCATTTCAAGATGGATTTTTAGTAGATTTCAGCTTCAAATTATGTTCTACATCATATTTGGACATAAAATGACAAAGAATTGATTGCTATTGGCGCTGGTTTGTTTATAAACAAAAGCAAAGGGGCATAAATATAGTACCACGAGAATAGCCAACCCGAGAGAATACCGGTTTTGAGTATACTTAACATTTAGTTCAAAACAACAGTTGAAACAAATGTAATTAACTTGCATCAAAATATAACACAATTACATTGAAATACATCTAAATTTTTTCAAATATATTCTTTGTGTGTGTGTGTGTGTGTGAAGCCAATAAAACCCAGTGGAGAACACTGATAATTAAGGTGTATTCCCAATGTAAGTAGCTTGTTGAACCAGTTCTTTTCCTTGCCATTTTAGGAAAAAAATACAGGATTGGGAATGTTTTCGTGCAAAAACTTCACTGATTTGAGAATAACTAATTTAATATATCTCTTAATAATAATTCAAATTAGAAGAACAAAATCATATAAATTACAGTTGTATACTTTGTTAGATTACTCCTCAACAACTTTGTACGCCACAGATGGAAAATACATTTATCTGTTTTGCCTACATTGTACTATCAAAGCGCTGAAGGCACTGTAGGTGTTCGCTGTTGTAAAATGTCGTCCTTGATTAGCTTGTGCGCATTGCACAGGCTAATCAGTATGCACAGGTTAATCTTATTTGACATGCATTTAGCCCCCTTTTCCCTGAAAGCAGCCAATATGTACAGATTTCAATGATAAACACCAGACTGGCCAATCTCGTCTTACAAGCTGTTAAACACTATTAGTCATATAAACCCTCTGCAGTGTACCAGTGGTGAACTATAAATAGGCAAATGTGGTTGTTATCTTTCCTAGCAGACGTTCATAGCATGAAGTTACTGGCTTCCGTCTCCTTGACGCTACTGGCTATCGCCTGCGTGAAACTACTGGCTTGCACAAAGCCACTGGCTCTTCGTCACCCCAAGGTCTTAGGTGAAGCTTCCGTCACTGCCTTGTACGACATCCGTAGACTTCAACCCTCTGAAGATCCTCTAACCATACAACAGGAACTCTGAAGCCCGAGCAGCACCGTTCTCAGTCAACGTAAACACCCAAATGCTTCAGAGCACTGTTGTTTAGAATAAGGTCCCTTTTCTACAGATGTTGACCCGCTTGCATACACAGGAGAACTCCCAACTTGCCGATCTGCGCGTCTTTATATACCGGCGAACAGAGCGCCACCTAGCCAATGGAAAGGCACGATCTGGAAACTACAGATGATTCCGAATTCCCTCCGCACTCTACGGAGATAACCGATCAGCATTTCTCCTTCACTAACACAGAAACTAGCCGAATATATACGCAGGATTTTACTAGAAACATTCCTTAAATAGCAAATACTCTTTAAATGCTCAATACATTATTTTTAGCAATACAATTATCTTTCATTGTAAAGAACAAGTTACAATTTCATATTGTTTACCTGGCAAATGTAAAACTAAGGGAGGTAATTATACTGTAGCAGTGAAGAACGCAAAGCATCTATTTCGACCACGAATCATTTCGTTATATCAGAAAATGCTTTTTTCATTGTTTATAGGTCTTTTTATGTTTTTTGTTTTTGTCTCTCATGTTTGTTTCACTGCAGAACAGGTTTGCTTGTGCTTTATGTGTTCAGTTTTCATTAGCTCATTTGATTTTGTGCATAATTTCTAACTCTTTCCTTAGCCACTAATTTCTCTTCATGTATTTTCTGTTCAAACTTTCCTCTACCTTTAATGCCAACGGTAGCTTAATAATTCTTCTATAATTACTGTAAGACCATTAAATTTCATGTGGTACAAATTTTCGTGGATTTCGTTGGTCCGCTGAACCACGAATTCAAGTACCAACGATTATTTATTCATTCCTAATGCCATTTCCGACATTTTCTTTTGTTGTCGGTTATCCGAGATATTTGTTTTTGTAATATTTACTTCACTTCAGTAGGTCACTTTACACTATATCTATGAGATTTTCTTTTTTATTCATCATCGTTAACAGTTTGCAGATTTCTCGCATATGTCAATTAGTGCCAATTTAAGTTAAAAGAGACTTAACGTTTTTCACACATGTAATTGGGGACCTTATTACTCAATTGTTACTACTAGGGGACCGATTGCGCTGAGAATTGCAAATATTGTCAAAACAACATTGATGGCAATTAGCGAGCGGGGCCCCACCGGTGCGCCGCTTTATCGCTCTTATCGACATTTATCAGCAACACTTTAATGCTTCAGTGCACATTAACCTCAGGTCTTGCCGACAATACATTTTAGCAGATTATGTCTCGTTATAACTGTGGTTGTTTTAATAACAGTTTAATTATTATGACGGTCAGTCTTTCCCGAAAATTTGAAATCCACGAAATTACGTTTCAACGATAAGTTTGTTTTTTTTTAATTTGCAATCCACGAAATTACGTGTCAAAGAATTAGTTTTTTTTATTAAACCACAAAATTTCATACAGACGAATTTCTATACGTTTACAGTCAGGGTTTTTTTTTACTAAGAAAGTGACGCCGATATTCGGCGTCTTCCCCTACCAGAATTTTTCCCCTAAAAATACAATTTCCCCTCCAAAAATATAATTTTTCACTAAAATATAATATTTAACCCTCAAAGAAATGTTTCTATTTCTTTTGGGAAATCGACACTTATCCAATTTGTACCATGTACAACGATCTCGCTCTCTCTCCCGACGAACACTCAAATCTGGGAATACCAGTGATTCTAAATATAGCTCTTAAATTACGTCATGGAAACCGGGCAACTAATCGTATTAATCATGTGACTATTTTACTGGATTCCGGTCTTGCGCGAGAAGGGTGTTTCTGCAATTAATTACCGGAAACCAGTTGATTTTCATCCGGGTTATGTGAAAGCCAAGATATAAACGTTAAAACAAAAACAAAAGTCTCACAATTGGCGTTCATACACGAACAAAATAAAACGTTCGGACTCGGAAAATATTAATTGCGTCGACGCATTTTTTAAGGATGAATCATCAAAAACCGTTGAAACCCAGCAGGATTCGGAGGTACATGTAATCAACATCGAACATTGTGAAAGTGAAAGTACACAATCGGCAGCTGCCGCACCTTTCCCTTCCAATACTGTAGCAGATCTAAATCATCTACCCATTCATCATGAAATTGAAATCACAATATTGACATCGTCCCCTGGCCCCAGTTGAAAACATTTCCCATTATTAGATCTACCCCTGCAACTTTATTTAGGACTTTGACTTTAATATCATACTTGTTCATGTGTTTAAGAACAAAAAGGTCAGAGACATGCCTCTTTTTCCTAAACAAAAACCCTGAAGTCTGTAGGTGAGTTATAGAGTTGAAATGAAAAGTTTTTATTTTTTTTCCCAAATATGTCTCTTTTGCGCTCTATTTCCCCTTTTACCCAGCGTCCAGCGTCTTCCCCTTTTTCTAAAAAAAAACCCCTGACAGTATGCTTTTGCAGTGTCACATAGTTTCCTTGTTTGGTAGATTCTTTGAGCATCCTGCTGTAGATTATTTTGGTTTAATCTGTAATCATCATATTAAGTTAGTGGTTTTTATTATGTTTTGCACATCTTTTAGAAGTTGTATTATGGAGCCTTTTGACTTTTTCTTCAATCAATGCATTTTTTGTTATGATCTTTGACCGACATATCTTTAATTTATTTCACTATTATTTCAATACCTCCTTTTATTTCTTCAAAAGATTACATTCCAAGGGTCAACCCTTAAATTATAATCATTGTTGCAGCGATGTTTCATTTCCTGATCATGGTTGTTCAGCGATTTAAAGTTTCACAAGGGCTTGAAATCTCTGATCGGAATGTATTTTGCATTTTGCTTACAACCAATCAAAGCACTAACGCATTAATCAGCTGTTTGTGTATAGTGCTTTCTTAAGAGACGTGTGAGATAAATGGGTTGCTGCAAAAATAAATCCATTTTGGTCCAGACTGATGTTTCTCTGTGCTTAAAAGTTTTTATTCATCGGAACCAACCCCTTTCGAGCTGCCTTGCCACTGTTCCTAAAGAAATCCCTGAGTCTAATACAGCAATTTTTTTCCTTCTTTATGAAGTACCAGAAAATGGCACTTTCCCAATAGGAAAAAACCTAAAAATTTCCCAGGTGCTATCCTAAAAAGTCCCATTGAAGTTTCCAAATTTTTGTTGTTGTTTATCAATGAAATGCAACATTTAGTTAATTTTTCTATGCAGCTCTATGGCTTGAACATAAGTAAATATAATATTGGCAACTTGACAACTGTGACATTACACTTTTAAAGTATTTGTTTGCAACAAACACCAATTTCCAAAGCTTAAAACTTCACACAACAATTTTTTCAAATTTTAGTTTTTTTTACGCTTATTTCTCGCAATTGCGCAAAAAAAATTTGCTGTACTTAATATAAGCTCAAACTCCCCAGAAATTAGCCCCAATTTAAATCAAAGACCTTTTATGCCAGACCGACAGCATTGATACATGTAGATACATGTAACAGCTTGCAGATTTTTGATGCAAAGTGTAATTAATGTCAAAAATGATGTCACATATTGTCATTGCTAACACTGGTGTCATTATCAATGACTTAATTTGTGTTCTGAACATGTTTTATTGTTGTTCAATTGGAAATATTGTAAGGTATGTGAAATTATTTGTTAACTTGATATTTAATTCACAAATGAATGATGTAAGTTGCATGAGTTGTTTTGTTGTTGTTGTTTTTTTACTTTCAAGTTCACTTTATATATTAACTATTAATCTAATTGAATTTGAAGAATTCATAATTAACATTTTGTATTAAATATTTTCAAACGTTAAAAAATGGAATTATGACAAGATTATATTATCTGACCAAAACACATAACTACTTCTTGATTTTCCTTACTCCTCCATAATCCCAGTCAAATAAGAAGTGACTTCTCCCTAAATTTTGACACAGTTTAATTATGCTGACATCTCACATACTGCATTCTTTACTCGATCATATACTCTGCATTTTTTCAGCATTTTTTTCACTTTACACATCTATTTATCAATCCTGAATTATTTTAACAGGCTTGCATGGTGAATTTTAGACACCTCACATACTGCATTCTTTACTTATATACTCTGTATTTTTTCAGCATTTTGTTCACTTTACACATCTATTTATCAATCCTGAATTATTTTAACAGGCTTGCATGGTGAATTTTAGACACTTCACATACTGCATTCTTTACTTATATACTCGGCATTTTTTCAGCATTTTGTTCATTTTATAAATCTATTTATCAATCCTGAATTATTTGAACAGGCTTGCATGGTGAATTTTAGACACCTCACATACTGCATTCTTTACTCATATACTCAGCATTTTTTCAGCATTTTGTTCATTTTACACATCTATTTATCAATCCTGAATTATTTTAACAGGCTTGCATGGTATATATGTCTCCAAAATATATTTTCTTTACATCATCAGCAGCTGTTGTATTTTTTGTAATGACCTAACCACAACAAATTGATAGCATGTTTGTCAGATTTGCCGTATATATGATTTTATTGTGCCCACAAAACCCATTTTGTCCCACATGAACTTTAAAATAAAGCAAAGTGTTGACTTGTTCTTCTAGTAATGTTGGTTAAGTATGCATATTTGAGTACATAGACCCATACATGCCATTTATGTCCCGGATTGTCCGGGATTGTCCCAGAAATGAAGAATGTGTCCCGCAGTCCCGGAAATCAGTCAAATGTCCAGGATATAACACAATCCATATATACATGTACCTTATCTTAGGGTTAACTGCAACTCGAATCTGTGTTCCCGCTAATCCGCAGCTTCTCCATGGCAATGCTTACCCAAATAGGTGACTACGCTACGTGTCAAAATCAAACAAATTAAAAGGGGTCCTCTTATCATATTTATTGTCTCACGTTCGCAGTCAAACCGAAAAGGCGGCATTGTTTAATGTGGTTGTTAATTGGCTTGAACACATGTATTAGGATTTTATGGCAGTTTGTTGGCGCACGCTTTGAATGAGCGACAACACTCGTAAGCAGTCATACCTGTTCCTGCAGTAAGATCATGCAGTAGACGAGCGACGTAATTTTCATACGCGTGTGATTTTATTGCAGTTTGTTGTATTTATTATGCACATCTGTAAATGTTTTGTTCGATTCTCAATGAGCATTATTCAATTTGTAATCCAAAACACGCATCCGAATTTTAATGCTTACGCGACATTTACAAATACTAGCATCAAATAAATAGTGCTGTATCCTTTGTCTTAATAAAAAGCGCGCGAAAATTATACAGACATGTATAATGTAGCATGGAAAGTGTGGGTGTATTTTGTGTTGTATAAAAACATGAACATCACGTCAGGCGATTTACGCGTGTTAAGTGGGGGATACTCCCACGTGTTTCATGCAGATGACGTGACATGTACACAAAAACAATTTGGTGCTCTTTTCTCACACGAAAAACACGAGGCTTGTATCTAGTAACGGAAATAGTAATGATTACTTTGACATTAATAGATTTAGTGTATTACGGATAGGCTTTCGAACTTTGCAATTTACGATGTGAAAACAAATGCGTACCTAAAATGCATATATGTCTCATTATATCGCTTTATGTATACATGTCCCCGAAAATCGGTAAAAGTCCCGGAAAATTTAGCTAAATGTCCCGGAATTGGTCTGAAAATTTATGGCATGTATGATAGACCGTTAATTTATTGTAAAAGTAAATAGTTATGAATGGCTGCATCTAACAATCTAAATGCATGTTGCAGGACTGGTTAACAAAACTATATTTTTTTACCAAAAAATGATTTTTATTTTTAATTTCACATCAGTATTCAAACCTGAGTTTTCAGGATCAAAAGTCTGGCACTTAGATCACTTGAGAATGCTGACAGTTATATACCAATGTGTGTAGCTTAAACTTAGGCCAAACAAAAAAATAGTCTTGCCTCTTGGTTCAGGGAACATGGCCAGAAAAATGTAGGAGGGTAGGTAGTTTTTTTGTTTTTTTTATCAGTCGACTGATTTCATGGTGAAAAAGGGTCAGTTAATGCACCAATTTTTGTTTAAACACTGACCAAATGATTAACATTGCACATTTGGTGTTTAGTCGTTGTATATTATTCATCATTTCATCATTCCTAGCTATTTATGCACCTTTTGGGTTTTAATCGCCCTCTGTACTAATGCTAACCTGCGTACAGAATTCACAAAAGAGAACACATCATAATTGTATTCATTTTTCATCCATAAATACAATGTCTTTTTATATTCATAAAGGTATTACATTTATCACATATTCAAATGATTGTTTTGTAGTACATATTTGTATGGCAAGCGTTCGACGTATAATCCCAAGAAACTAGGTTTCTCATGAGAACCTAGGTTCTCAGAATGAGAACCTTAGGGTTCTTGCTTGAAGATTGCAAATGGCTTCAAGAACCCAAGTTTTCAAATGAAAACCTAGGTTTTCATGAGAACCTAGGTTCTCATTTGAAAACCTAGGTTCTCATGAGAACTTAGGTTCTCAGGAGAAACCTAATTTCTTGCCGATCGACGCATAATCCCAAGAAACTAGGTTTCTCATGAGAACCTAGGTTCTCGCTTGAAGATTGCACATTGCTTCAAGATCCCAACTTTTCAAATGAGAACCTAGGTTTTCATGAGAACCTAGGTTCTCATTTGAAAACCTAGGTTCTCATTTGAAAACCTAGGTTCTCATGAGAAACCTAGTTTCTTGCAGTTTGAAGCATATCCCAAGAAACTAGGTTTCTCATGAGAACCTAGGTTCTCAGAATGAGGTTCTCGGTTGAAGAATGTTCATGGCTTCAACAACCCAAGTTTTCAAATGAGAACCTAGGTTTTCATGATTACCTAGGTTCTCATTTGAAAACCTAGGTTCATTCTGAGAACCTAGGTTCTCATGAGAAACCTAGTTTCTTGGGATTATGCGTCGAACCGCTTGCCATATATTTGCCTTTTGCGAATTCTGTCAGTAACATGTGTACATGGTGAGATGGTGAGTGGATTCACAGGTGTACTTCATAACAGTGTACTCACTGGTCCTGAGTATGTATAAAAACCGCGAAAATGATTGCAAAGTAAACAGTTTTAATTTAGTATTGTAAGGCCGAATTTTGAAGTCACTGGTGAACTTCAGAAAAGTCATGGATGGACAAAAGAGAGATATGTGCATTGTGCTAAAAATAGATTTTTATTTTCTGTTGTTTAGATGCGCTAAATTTTGACTTATTTTGAAGTAAGTTGATGGATATATTCCAACCGGTGTTAGACATCAGATATTTTATCATTGATGATTTCGTCTCTAACATTTTCCTGTTTTAATAAGCAGTGTTTGGAACAGAATCTACCAAAATGCAAACGTCCGGGTAATGTAAACACTGACGGACAATTTTAGTAGTGAATAATTCAGTACTTAAATTCCGGTGTTAACCATGTTAACATCGACTCTTAGCAAATATTTTGGTATTAATGTATTACTTGGTAAAGGAATTGTGTTGAAATGAAATTTCAGAAAAATTAACCCTTCAACATAAAAGTTATTGATCAAAATGTTACAAAAACGTACGGTTAAACGTATGAGAAAAGTACCTCCCAGAAAGATGTCCCATCCAGCGAGTTCCCACAAGAAATTTAACGCCATATTGTTGTGCATCCACCGGCCCATGAAGCTCGTTAAAAATCTCAGCTGCTGTTGATCAGGTTGGGGTAACCCTCATAACTTGACAGTCTTTTTTGTGGTCACAATTTGCAATGTTAATCGCCAACATTAGAGACGTGGACACCGCCATGTTTATAAAGGGTAAACGAATGGATCTGTCGTTACCGGATACAATACCCTATAGGTAAAACTTGTACCATACTGTACCAGCGAAAAACATTGCCATCGGATTGTTTTCCGCAGACCAAAAAAATCGTTAGGGTCGGGGGCAAAAAATAGGGTCCGTCGGGTTCCCTGAACCAAGACTATTTTTTTTTTTGGCCTTATGTAAGCAATACATTTGTTTACACAAAAATTAAAGAAAAAACAGAAAACATTTACATTTTAAAGTTGTTGCATGTTTGTGAAGCTTTATAATTTAACAGTTTTAGATGGTGATTAAACATTAAAGAAAAGTGTATATTTTTATTATATGTGTATGTTATTTATAAATAACAGTGTGTTTTTTTGTTGGTAAAATTTTGGGTCAGAATTGGACCTTATTCCAAATCTCAAAAAGTATATATTTTTCCCAAATAACTGCCAATTTTTTTAAATAATTATAATAAAAAATAACTGCAACATTTACTTCATTTGCATATTAAGCTTCATAAGTTTACTTTAATGAATGTAATATGGAAAACACTTTTATAGCCAATTTTGATGTATTTATAAGCAAAAGAAAAACAAATTTCCCAATTTCAGTCAATACACTGCAACGCCGATATATCGCAGACCGTTATATCGCGCTGTCCAATATATCGCGCTTTGGCTATGGCTCCCAAAAATCCGACGAGCATGATCACTAAATGACATGTTTTAATCTGAGAATTCGCTAACTTAAGCAAAAAACCGGTTCTAGCTAGTATTAACACACAATATTTCGCGGCTTACTATGGTACGCAGTGAAGCGTGAAAAACTGTCAATTATTGACAATGTTGTTTACACAAGGCTGGGGTTGTTTTTAACACTTAGGAAATATTCAATTAGTGTCATTGCAAAGGTAATAATGGCAGTATACTGGTATATAAATCGTTAAATTTCGGTTCTGGTCATGAATTTCTTTGTCCTGATAAAAAGCGCGCGAAAATTGGCGTGGGTGTATTTATTTGTAAATAAAAATTTTGTAGCCGGTACAACATTGCGATATTTTAATTTCCGTTAAAAGTTTCGTTGTAAATTTCAACAAAAGAACCGCGGTATCTCGCGAATTATGTGGAATTGACATTTCCCCTTAATAAAATATAATTAAAACACGCGGTATCGTTACCGTTACGCTAAGGGCAAATTCGAACCTATGCACAAAATATTTTATACGTTTTTCACGGCAAGATTTTTTTATTTTTGCTGATTCGCAGAGATCGTACATGAAAATAAAAAACATAATTTACATTTTGGTTTTATGATAAATACACAGATACTTATGAAGAAATGAAAACGTTTATTGTAGAATTGGTTTGCAATTATTACAATACAAATATGTAGCAGCACTGTATATAAAATGAAAACATTAGAGAAATTTGACAAGTTCACCGCAATATAATTAAGTTAGACATTTCTCAAGTTATATCGCGCGCCGGATATATCGCGCTCGCGATCTTTGGACCCCACCAACCGCGATATATCGGCATTGCAGTGTACAACATGAATTTTCCCAATCCAAAGGCCTCTCCCCCCCCCCCCCCCCCCCCCCGGTCCAAATCCCAAAGGAGTGAAAACACTGAATAAGATATGACGGAAGATAAGCGCAATAGTGTTGTGAACTAAAATGTATAATTTATCTCCCTTTAACAGAAGAGAAAGTTTTATTTTCAACTTAAGCATATAAAGCTTATCGTCATAAACAATAAAGCCAACATAAAAACACATGCATAGAAATAACGTTCACAAAACAGAGAAAAAAAAAGTTTAAGTAAAGGGATACCTTCTGCTTTATCTTTTAAAGTAATAATCACGCTAAAAAATATTGAATATTTCGTTAAATAAAGCTAACCCATCAAAAAATCAATGTTCCTTTTAGCAAAATGCAAAATTTCAACGTTAGATGTTGTCTGGTAGAATTGATTTAACGAGATGCAAAACGCTCGTTTTTATTTTTTTGTGGCCACAAATAATTCCATTTATATTTCCCGTGAAATATCCGAACATTTACGGGCGAACACGAGATTGGATACGGTAAGCGTCGTAAGCATGACGTAGCTCTTATGAATAATCATTCTGTGAAATCAAAATGAATTCTGGGTAACTGGAACTTAGCGAATGCGAAAATGGCTTGTATAAATTATGCAAATGAACGCAACCCGAATGAATCCGATCCTGACTCAAAAGCGAAAGTACATTACATCGTGGAACGATATTTAGATATTAAGATGCTTAAAACTTGCCAAATGCTTGTAATATAACGTTTTTACATCAATGTTACTTGTTTTTAGGGTCTTCCTATTGTAATTAACCATCGTATGGTACTACTTGTTGTCGAATGTTTTTATATAGCACAATACAGTAGCCGTATGTATTGGTGAGCGTGATAGTGACTTTAAATGTAAACGTTCAGTTTTGGAACAAATTCCAGTACAATTGTTAATCAGTTTCTTGCTACTTAATTACAGTAACAGAATTATATTATATTGAATTTTTTCTTTTTCATTTGTTCCATCTACCTATCTGTTTTTATTCTTCTTTCTCCTTACTTGTAGCAGAAAGATCATAACAATTTACAGGTCAGACTTATAGCCTTCGAGAAGACAAAATGTACAGGCCAGTTGAAATTTTCACAGGCCTGATTGTGTTAGACCCAGGAGGGCATATATAAGCATGGCATTTTAACTTTATGGTTCATTCAAGAAATGTCAAAAATGAGCGTGAAAAGCCCAATGAGGGTAAATAAATAAAGCATGTTTCAGTTTGGAAAATATTTACACATATAAATACATACATGAGTGTAATGGATGTATTTAACTAATATTCATAACAATATTTAATATGTACAAAATGTACTTTTCCGTTGTCCTGCTAGCTCTGGTGGATTTTGACTACAAGTTCGCCTGGGCTGACATTGGAAGCCGTTGTGCTGCATCCGATGCACAGTTGTGGAACGAGTCAGACCTGAAGGCAGCAGCTGATAACGGAGACCTTGACCTGCCAGAACTTTAAGCTTTGCCACATGATACTAAGGATGTACCCTACTTTTTCATAGGAAAGAAAATATAAAAGTGTTCGACTGGCCAAGATTTATTTATTTATTAATTTTATTTTTGGCTTAAGTGTACCTAAACATTCATGATATAGAAACAAGCATATGCATTAAAACAAAGCAAATAAAATTATATACTTTAAAATATAAATGAAGCATGCCAATTTAATATGACCGTTTTTTGTATGTTGGTGTTCGGTACTTTTCTGTTTCACTCACGGTATAAGTCCGTTACTCGCATGGTAATATCCGTTTGCAGACCATTAATTATTCGGTACATATCCGTTAAACGTACGTTTTTCCCGTTACATCACCGGTACTTGTGCGGTCATTGTGTGATTCCCACGCTTCACACACCGATTGTGAGCGTCTTGAGCAACACAGCAGGTAAATTGTATCACAGGATAACCAAAATCTGCATATTTTGTCTGTTTTCTCTCCGTTACATATTCGTTAGTCAGTCTGACTGCGCCTGTAAGTGTGTTATTTGTACCTAAAACCCGTTGTTGAATGATGCATGCTTTTCACTAATCCATACTTATAATATGATGTCCGGAGTGAATTCTTTTGTAAATTGTCATTTTCACTGATCATCATTTTTGCTTTTATTGTACGCCATCTTGAAATTGAGTTTGTGACATGTGTGCAACACAATCAGTGTTTTTGTTCATTCAAAATCCGATCCAGTAATCGTCTCCATTCCCAATTGAAAAATGTATTTATTTTTCCCCAATGGGAGCTACAATCTCAATTGAAGGTTTCCAATTTTTTAATTTTTTTTTAAGATCTCAATATTTTGTTCAACTCTCATGCATATAAGTTCAACCTTAGTAAACATTTAACTAAAAACACTTGTTTTCCCAATTTTGAAGCATTTTTTAGCAAAACGACAACACTAATTTCCTAATTTTTGTCAAAGCGCCTCAAATTTTCCCAATCCAAAGGGACCCTGCCCCATTCCCAAAATGGTGAAAAAATACTGACAACATAAAATCAAATATCTCTTACTATATTCTTGAACGAATAATTAAATATGATGTCGTTTGGCGACAACAGGAGACATTCCGTTAATATTTTGAATCACTCTCGCTATTTATTGATGCTGATGTGAATTACTGACCGGTGTTTGACGAAAATTATCTTTATCTGGAAATATCATGGTAACCACGCAATAATGTTTTTGTAAAAACTGCAAGAGGGTAACAATCTTTTAAATAAAAAAAGACGTACTCTGCATTTCACTGTGGGCCTATTGAAATGTTCGTGGGCAATGTCGAACGGGCTGACAGGCTTTCGCCATGTCTGCTGTAGGGTTCCTGCTGTCTCAAAAAAGTTGTTGCTATTCAATTTTGACACTTTTACAATGATTGTCGCCTTTGTTTGTCCATCATATTGGACACAACTCAGAATCTATTTTTAAAATGTCACAATTAGAAATGTAGCACTCAACTGTAGGAACTGTGCATTTTATTTAACTTAAATTTCAATACTTTGAATGATGTTGTCAACAGTTTTCATTGTTTTGTAGGTTCTGCATACATGCCAGAATTTTTTAGGTCCAAAGCGGGACATTCCATAAAAAATTGTCGGGACATTTGACCAAAAAGCAGGACACCTAAAACGATCAATCATTCCACCTTTACTGTAGACAGTATATTACTAACAAAAACTCTTGATACTTTTATTCAAGACATAAAACATCTGATATGAAGCATGAAATCTAAAACATAACAATAACAGTTTTATTTAATAAGACAATAGCAAACAACGAAGATAATATTCATCTTTTTAGAGTACAAAATCTGGAACATATTACAGCAACAATACTCACTCATTATATTACTTTCAATGGCAAACATTAACGCAGGTGGAAGTAGACTGTCTTTGTGTTCATTTTAATTGCCAACAACGCCTCAACCGTTATATAGCCCAAATTTTCCCTTTCTTCTTTCTGAATTTTTTTTCAGTGCACTGAAACAACATTCTGGATCGGCGTTTTAGTGAGGGATTGACAAGGCTGCAAAAGCAAGTGAAGAGAGTTTCGGGAACCGAGCCTTCTGTAGTGGTGTCTTGATGCTGGCAATGCACAACCAGAAGGGGTCTAGTGCCATTCCCTTAACGTAAGGGGGTAACGCGCTTTCCGAAAGCAGCTGGAAATCGACAAATTCATCATGAATACGATCTGGATTTCCCACACCTAGCCGCACGGACAGCTTGACCACTAAAAACAAAAATGACATTTGTCAATATGGTATTAACTTCACAATGATGCTTAACGTAATTATTTCTTGTTTGTTTAATTATTGTGTGTCTTTAACTTGTTAAAATGACAATTAATCTGTATCATATCTAAATAAAAAATGTATATATTTATGTATACAGCTACCAGACTCTGTCGATGTGTTCTGTCTGTTCTCTGGACGCAGGAAACTTAGGGCCTTCAATACCTCATCGTTGACCGGAAACTTTGTGAGCATTTTTGTGGTCAACTCTACGTAGAACGCCCTCACCTTCCTGTGAACAGTGATTCAAATTTACACAGGTGTTCCGTGTATTACACGTATACGACTTTAATGTGATTATTTACTTATTTTAAGACACATTAATATTCCCATCTTGACGAACTTTGCCATTGTGGAGCGGATCAGACGATGGATCTCGCTGTGCAGGTATCCCAGCACGGCGCTGGCGTTCTGGAAGTCGGTGTTGAAGGTGTTCAGCGGCTGCAGAATGAACGACAGGAACCTGAACACCAGCACTACCACTGGATCACGTAGATTCTCGGAGGCACGGGCGACTCTGTTTCCTTTCTTCTCGACATTCTCGTGGCTTGCGAAGTACGCTTCAAGGGCTGGCTATTGTTGTAAGAAGCGGTCAACACAGGTCTGGAGAGACAGCCAGCGGATTGAACAGAACCTAACCAGCTTGTATGTCTCGGTGTCTGTAAATTCCCGGACTTCCTGGAGTGCTTGGCGTCGCTTGGAGCTGTTTTGAAAGTGCGTAAACACGTCGTGAAGAAGCTCATCGACGGGTTCACCTAGCTTCTTTACGCCGTACTGCGTGTACGTTCAAATAATGTGGCACGGGCAGCCAATATTCACAACATTTGGTACCTGCCCTCGAATGCGTGACAGGACCGAGTAATTATTTCCAATCATTACAGCAGCGTTGTCTGAGGAATACCCAACCACATTCTCCCATGGGATGTTCTTCGCCGTGAGCACTTCTTGCAGACACATAAACAAATTCTCACTATTGCCCACATTACATATAGGCATGGCGAGGAAGAATGAGTTCACCTGGAGCACATCCGTGTCATATGTCCGGACCAGTATGGCCACGCACTTGCTGTCCCCCAATTGTTTGATTCGTCCATGAGGATGGAAAACTTCTGCGAGCGACACAGCTGGATAACCTTCTTCTCTTCCTCTGGTGCCAACACCTTGGTAACTCTGTTCGTCGCCTTTGTACGCTTGCACTGGATTTTCTTGGCAACATCGCTGTCCGGGTACATCACTTTCACCAGATCTGTAAAATGGTCAGCAACCGCGAAGGGAAGGTTGTGCTCTGCTATAAAGGCACAGAACAGCACCTCTGCCCTGGCAACTGGATCGATGATCTTTGTTACAGGTCTGATCATGGTGTCGATCTTCGTCGCTGTCTTTACTGTTGCGACTTTTTCTATGTGGGTTGTTATTTGGACATGCTTAGTGACATCATTACGTCCACTGCTGGCAACTGACATGTCCACGTTACACAGGCAACAGTACATATACTCCTCGCCCTTGCTGCTCATTGCAACAAACTCAAACTGTGTCTTCCACATTTCCTGGAACTTACAGGTTCTCTTTGCCTTCTTAGCAGAAGCACCAGCTTGCGGCTCTGCGGGTTGCTTGGACATTTCAAGCAGTTTTTTGTTACACCAACAAAAACAAAAGGACAAAAGAAGTCTATGGATGCTTTACTCGAATTATTTTTCTCTTATGTTAATAATCATTCATTCATTATTTTTTTTTATCGAGTGCACCAGGATTATCTCCCATATGGCCATCGCCCCCCGAAAGATGTGTTAGTTGGTTACGGGGGATAGTGCAAGATACAGGAGACACCCTGTTCCAGAGGTAACCCTGGGTCTTTTAGTGCCCGTTGTGTAGCACCTAGTACACTGCACCTCGGTTTAACGTCTCATGCGAAAGACGAGTTAGTAGGTTAGGTGCAGCGGGGGATCGAACCAGCGACTACGGATTGTGAAGCCAGTGTGTTACCACTAGACCACGGATCCGCTACGTTAATAATCATATTTTGTTTTCTTCGTATATACACAGATTATACTGAATTGTGAATTGTCAGGCGCTGTATTGGGGAAGTGTCAAACTGTCATGAATAACAACACGTTGTTTTTATTACAATAACACAAGACAAGATGGGTACCACTTTTACTGTTTGTTGCGATGTTTTTTTTAAGCATGTATCCATGCGCAGTTTGTTACATGTCAATTGTCGCGGCTTCATTGGAGTAGGGTCAAACTGTCATGCATAGCACCTTGTTGTTTTTAGCTTAATTGGAGTAGGGTCAAACTGTCATGCATAGCACCTCGTTGTTTTTATTACAATTACACCCAATTACACTAGACAGGATGGGTATCACTTATTGGAATGTTTGTTGCGATTTTGGTATATTGCACATTCAGATTATCCCGCTATTTTGGAACTAAACATTGAATGTAAAAGACTCATTAATGACGTAGATTTAATTTTACAAAACAATCGTTTTGTAAACCGTTTCAAACAAAGACAAAAACAAACACATTTTCAACATTTATTTCATTATAATACTACTATCGATAGCAATAAGCGACCACTATCTTGAAGACCACTATGGTGTGAATGCCTGATAAAATCAATAATTAGCCGATAAATCGCTGATAAGGTGTCATAAACAACACTGGTACACACGAGAAGTAGAATCGGATTGTTAATTGGGGGCAATAAAGGGATTAGCGGTGGTAAATGTTAGCGAAACAGAGCTTGAATAGCAAATTGTATTGGGAACCTATAGACCTTACATCGTTTTTTACGAATGTTGGGACAAATCGTCTCATATTGGGACGCCCGGACAAAGGGCCCAAAAGCGGGACTGTCCTGCCAAGATCGGGACGTCTGGCATGTATGGGTTCTGTGAAAATGTGTGACAATTTAAAAATAACACTGTACTTCCAGATATGGAAATCCTTTTCCTGTTTAGATCTGTATTTGTTGATATTAGAACTGTCTTACCATTATCTATGATAAAAGCCAGACAGTGTAGTTAAATTAAAAAAACAAATAGTGATAAAATTTGCCTTGTTTTCATTGAGTTACAGTCTAAAGGTCAGTCTGGTTTTGGAATGGAAGTAAACCACATATTCCTATGTATTCTTTTATGCTATTTGCTTTGTTATTTTGAAAGGAAGCGTCATCTGTTATTGGTGATCAACAATTTGTATTTCGGTTGGTAGCTAGCATATTGTGTTTTCCGTTATTGGTCATTGCTTCACTCACATCTCCTACATAACATATATATTTGTGTGTGTATATACCAGTATAAATCCAAACTTCGTTTCTTACAAGACAAGGTCCAGATGCTTGGCATGTAACATGGTAAGGTGATCCTCCACCAAGTTTGTTTTAATAATGCCTGTAGGGTCAAAAATTGGCCCCAACTTGGGGGTAACTAAGTCTTGTTTCCCTTACATGTACTAATTGAAAACTAAAAGTCGTCTCCTCTGAATCTGCAAAGTAAAGAGCTTTTCTTTATATGTATGATTAGGTAGGAAAACAGTTAAGTTACCAACAGGGCAGGAACATTTCACTACATAATAAAGATTTGAAATAATTTTCTTGAAGACCACTATTTGGATACAAATGTTCCCATTTTCACATGGACTAGATCTGCATTTTCAATGTGCAAGCTCTGAAAAAAGTATTAGTTTCCTAAATTTACAGAGAAAAATTAAGATATACATGTATCATGGTCAGTGTTTTGTGTGTGTCGAATTTTGGAGACAGAATTCTGCCCAAATCTTAATATCAAAATCTTAAAAAGAATTTTGTCCAGATGGCTTTTTTTTTAGTTAAACATAAATACATATAATGGAAAACAACAAATGTTTTAGTATTTTGCCAGGAAAAAAACACATTTCAATAGTTCATCGCTTAATTGATGAGCATTAAGTAAATTGGACTGTTTTTTTTTACATGCAATGGTCCTTTATTGAGCGGAAGTTATTTATTTGGGATTTAGTCAGACTTAAAACAATGCCAGTAGAGGATATAAAACTGGCAGAGAGACCAGTCTTTCATGAAATTGTTACCAATTTTACATGTAAACGTGGTATATTGTAATTGAATTAAAAATTTCTGTTTTACTGTAACTACTTATATATTTAAGCATCCAAGCAGCATATATTCCATGAGGTTTAGTTACCAAAAATAATTTTATGTTAATACCAAAAAATTCTGTATACTGTAATTACTCTATGTTTTCGGACAATAACTTTTTTCAGTGTCCGAAAACTTAGATACGAAAAATATTCACAAAATACAGGTGTCCGAAAATTTAGAGTAGCACTTGTAAAATGCCATGCCCTATTTTGACCAACGAGTTCAAAGATGAGCATGTGATGACCGATACTTGATAGTATGAACCTGTAATTAACGCAATAAAAAAGCAAACTATGAATTCTTTGTTTGTTCATTTTGAATAGTTGTTGTCTAAGTTAACACCTTTCATTGTTCATAAAACTAGCTTTGAAGCGTTTAGTTGTCACAGTTATTTGACTGAGAAGGGATAGTACATGTACCATTGCAGTAGATAGTTGAACTGTTAATTGGCACTACCCCTGGTAATTGTCATTAATTTGTGCTATCGGGCGAAACCATTGTTTAATATCAGTTTAAAAGGTTATTTACCCAATAACGCAAATGTAATGGTCTGTTGCCCTCAGGCATGCACCTGCCATGTTTTATGATGTTAATCTGGTTGTAAAACTCCATGATCAAAGTGTCATTTGATATCGAAAACAGGACCGAAATTGGTAAAATAGAGCTGTAAAATATATACTGTCCGAAAACTTACAGACATTAATTATGGACGAAAACACGTGTGTCCAAATTTAAGAGTCACGAAAAATAAATATTTTTGCCAAAAAAAGGGGTGTTCGCAAACTTTGAGTGTCCAAAATATAGAGTAATTACGGCAGTTATCCTACAAGATCTCAATTTGCGTGTTGGGTGGGTGTTACAGTATTTAAGAAAAAATGACCAATGAAAGAGGGACAAATATGTGGGAAATTTGGAAATATTATAAAAGGGTTTGGAAGCAAAATAAAGGGGGAGGTGGTCCATATACTTAAAAAGGGTGGGGCAAAAAATGGATGAAGGTCCCTCTTACAATTCCTCTTTAGCTAAATCCTCTTTATGACTAGAGCTTTAATCATTGCCTTGGAAGAATAAATGCAAAGAATTTGTGATACAAACTGCATGGGACTTAAACAGAGTATACAAGTTGATTTCTTGGGTTAAGAATAAGCTGTAATAATTATACAAGAATTATGTAGCATAAAAGGGTGTGTTAAAACCAGCACAGACAGCTAGCTCTTTTCCTTGTCTTGTTTTGAGGGAAATTTGCAATATTAATGTATTTAAACATTAGATGACCCAGTTTTAACACTTTAATCACTTAGCTATTTAAAATACTTTTTTTTTTTTTTTTAAATGAAAGTTCCATTATGGTAAGTTTGTAAACATTGTAAACATTTCAGCTCTAGGCATTTTGCCCTTTATCATGATATTGGAAAGATATATATAGCGAAAGGACAGAGTCATAGGAATGATAATAGCCCTCAGTATGTATACATGTAATAGCTGTCTAAATAAAGTGCATGGGTGAATACACTGTGGTTTACCAAATACTTTGAAACCTCAATAAAATCTGAATATGTATTGGGTTTAAGGTGTGATGTCACCTTTTAATGTAACTTTTATTACAGGTTACTGATGTTGGAGCTTACAAAAACCACAGGAAGAATATCTTGATTTTGGAGATGACAAATGTAAGTACAAGTTACTGTTGCATTCAATGGATTCAAAAACACATTTTGTTGTTGTTTGTTGAATTTCATTTTTGAAAAGTAAGTGCAGAAACAAGGATTTATAACTGAATTTTCTGTGTGTATATCTTTGTATCAGGTATGTGTATTAACTGCTTTATATTAATACTTTAAAATAGGGGAACTTAAATAAAATAAAAAGTCTGGTTACAAATTTTAACAATTAAGAAAGCATACTTTGGATTGTGTTGGCATAAGATGTTGGTGAATGAAACTTCCTTATTTGACATCAAATTCTTACCCTTTTAATAATTTACAACTCAAACATAGACTTGGAATTTAAGTGCTGCAACCATAATAGACAAAACAAGTGTGAGACCATATGAAATTTGCCAGCTATTGGGCAAATAACAGTTAGAACCCTCACAAGAATTAGGTAGATGTTCTGCAAATTTAAGTGAATCCCTACCAAAATTTGGCAGTCATAGGGAAAGTTACATTGTGAGTCCCTACCAACATTATTGATAGCCATTTTTAGACCAAACTTACTCTGACAGGTTGATTCTCCAGTGTAGTGTAGTGATATGCTGTCACATTGAACATTTTGTTTATCACAATGTCAGTGTACAGCATGCTGCCAATCGAAGAGGACGGATAATAACGGATTATAGTTACAGTCGTACTGTTCGTCTGTTACTATTATGTCTTTACACATGTGCAAAGCTTCCTGTCTCAGCCATATCTTGATGGATTTTGAAATAACTTAGCACAAATTCAAACTAACATAGAACAATATTTCACATGCAATACCTGTGTCCGTACCTGAAATGTCAAGGCTACATGTAGAGGTCAAAGGTGAAATTTTGCAAAATACAGCTAGAACATTCCTGTTTCAGCATTAAACTTGCCATATATTAAATGATCTTGAAATAAATTACCTTTAATTGCCACCATTGCAAGACAACATGCTGCATAAAATACCCATCTCATTACAGCAAAGGTCATTCAACAAAAGTGGAGTGTGGAACTAAAGTTCAATGTTGGGACACATATATATATTTGTCTGAAAATATTACAAAAATACAATAGCAGAAATATTTTAAAAGTTAAATACAAAATTACAACAGTGTTGCTGAAAGTAAAGGTTGCTATTATATTACACCATGCTATTAAAGTCCTTTTCCAGCCTTTGATAACAGGTACAAAATTCATGATGAAGAGGAAGATGATGATAATGTTCATGGTGATGATGATGTTGGTTGTGGTGGTGATGATGATGATAATAACGGCCAATCTGAGAAAATGTTCCATGAAAACACAAAATATAAGTTTTTTAATATTGTAAGTTGTCATAAATAATTATTTCGATTGGCTGTTAAACCAACCAATAAACAATTATATCCATTGGATGTTTAACCAACCATGGTATAAATGTGCCTGGAGTTAAATGTTTGCTTACATATTTAAGTACAATCAGTACAAAACATGTTCTTTTATCACTAAAATAAATATTTTGCTACCTTAAAACTTTGATGGTTTGTTTGTTGTGGAAGAAAATGTAAGTCTGCCCCCGAAACTGAAAATTAATTGACCAGTAAGACACCTGTCAAGGATTGAGTTGACCTTTTACAAGTTTACATTTCAGTGGTTAGCAATAGCATTTGACTCTTCCACATGTGTTAATCATATTATAATTGACTTAAAATATAAAGCAATCAACATCTTTTAAAAGTTTATTATGAAGTGGTTAAAATGTTCTATACAAAATCTTCAGTGGGTTTTGTTTGTGATTTTGAATCAAGCATGTGGTCAAGTTTTTTAGTTTTGAATCAAGCATGTCCTCAAGATTTTTTAATTTTGAATGAAGCATGTAGTCATGTTTTTAAATTTTGAATGAAGCATGTGGTCAAGTTTTTTAATTTTGAATCAAGCATGTGGTCATTTTTTTAAATTTTGAACCAAGCATGTGGTCAAGTTTTTTAATTTTGAATCAAGCATGTGGTAAAGTTTTTTAATTTTGAACCAAGCATGTGGTCAATTTTTTTAAATTTTGAACCAAGCATGTGGTCAAGATTTTTAATTTTGAATCAAGCACATGGTCAAGTTTTTTTAATTTTGAATCTAGCATGTGGTAAAGTTTTTAATTTTGAATCAAGCATGTGGTCAAGTTTTTTAATTTTGAATCAAGCATGCGGTCTTGTTTTTTTATTTTGAATCAAGCATGTGGTCAATTTTTTTTTAAAATGGAAATTTAACCTTTATTTTTCACTGGGAAATACTAGATTCATCTATCATAAAGAGGAACTTGGAATATATGTTACACTTTTTCCGCTGGTTGATTAGTGGAAACAAAGTAAATTAAAAGGTGTTTTTTTATATTATGCTCCTGCGTGTCTGTAACTTTCCTTGATATTGTAGTTGTCAGCCTAGTATACAATATTTGAAATTCAATTTTTCACCTACTTTGTTATCAAAACTCATTTTACTGTTACAATGGTATTTGTTTTGGGGTGTTTTCTTATAAATGCCAAAATCGCTATGATTAACCAGCTGACATGTAGTAAAGTGATCATGTTTCAACTTAATATCTAAATAAGGCCATTCATTTTTTTCCTGTGGTTTATGAGATTTTCAGCTGCAGGTAGGCTGTATGAAGAGAAAATTAAAAGAACATCAAAAATGTAACTCATATTTTTAAATTGGAAATCCAAATATGTATTTTAATATTGGATTTGTTAACCTTTAAAACTAGCAGAGATAGTTTCTTTGACTTCAGCGCTTCCTTAACATATTTAGTTAACATCTTTGGCAATATCTACTGCTGAACTAGAAATATCGTTCTTTCCTTTCATTGTAATTTAAAGAGAAAAACAAATAAGAGAATTTTACTGATGTTTAAATACTTAACATGTACTTGACATACTGATAGCTTATTGAAATAATCACGTTCTTTAAAAGTGAACATTTGCATATGCAGTTTAAAGCAGGTATATACGATTTTTATATGTGTTTAATTGTAATATATTGATAAAATATGTTTCAATAACACATAATAGGCAAGACAAATTATACATTAAAGCCGAATTTCATAAAATGCAGCAAAGACAAATTAGCGCCCTGAGCCAATAGTGACCTACATATTTTCCTACAATAACCAAAGCATTCGTCTTTGTATTATAAACCGTTAAACTACGAGGGGTGTTCAAGAAGTTCGTGGATTTTCGCTATAACTTATTAGTTTGCTGGTAAAAGTCAATGAAATTTACATATTATACAAACCAATTATCACGGACTTTATATATAAGCTAAAAATGCATGAATTCCATAAAGGGCGTTTGAAACGCGTTTTCATAGAGACCTCAGTAACGACATGCGGCGCACGCGTGTATTTTATTATAAGTATGAGCGTTATGCGAATTAAAATTTGGTTTAAATGTCGTTGACAAACAGAATTTACGGCAAATTTCACGTTACAGCGCCTAAGTCCTCCTTACAGCCCGGATTTGGCCCCTATGGACTTCCGCGTCTTCCCGGAAGTTAAATCACAGTTGCGCGGTATTTGCTTTGCAAGTAAACAGGAACTTACAGTTGCAGCAAAGCGAATCGTGTCGTCTTTTGACGCTGACTGGTATAGAGACACTTTTGACAAGTGGATTTCCCGACACATAAAATGCATTCGCGTTGGAGGTGATTATGTGGAAAAGATTTGACAGTTGTTAACTTCATAACGTTATTGACGTTGAACAGAAACGTTACACGTGCGTCGGTGTGCGCATTGTGCACATGTTTAAATCTCTGATATATATTTATTGTTTTATGTATTTCCATGATATTTGGAGAGTATATTTGGAAAGGACGAAATATTCTTAACATGCTATTTGTTTGTCCATTTATGTTACCAAATGAAAGTTATAGCGAAAATCCACGAACTTCTGCAACACCCCTGGTAAGTTTAGATGCCAATCGTACATGTATGGTATACATGCTGGCGAATTCGGCTGTACAGCCGTTTTCAATTTCAGAATTAAATATCTGGCTTATTTCGCATTTTTCGACACATGTTCTTCTTAACTTTTATTAACCAGGTTTTCCGAAGGAAAAAACTGATTTTTAGATTGGCGAATGCGGGCGGGCTGGCTGGCTGGCTGGCGGGCTGGCTGGCGGGCTGGCGGGCGGGCGGAACAAGCTTGTCCAAGCCATAACTATGTCGTTCATTGTCAGATTTTTAAATCATTTGGCACATTTGTTCACCATCATTGGACGGTGTGTCGCGCGAAATAATTACGTCGATATCTCCAAGGTCAAGGTCACACTTTGAGTTCAAAGGTCAAAAATGGCCATAAATGAGCTTGTCCTGGCCATAACTATGTCATTCATTGTGAGATTTTAAAATCATTTGGCACATTTGTTCACCATCATGGGACGGTGTGTCGCACGAAAGAATCACGTCAGTATCTCCAATGTCAAGGTCGCCACGACTAAAAATATATTTTTTTTAAAAACAAACTTACAAAGGAGGTTTATTTTGTTTTGTTTGTTTTTTTTCACAATGAAAACCCGGTTTTGTGACAATTTTGTCCCTAGTTTTTATTTATATTGAAATATACATATAATAAGTTTTTTACACAGTTTATGTAAATTCATTAATATTTGACAAAATCGTATATACCCGCTTTAAGCTGAACAATATTTTAAAAGTGACTTTACTAAACACACCAACTCCAAATATACTCAACTTATTTAATAAATCTGATTAAGAAACAACAAATAGCAAAAATATCCATCAATTGATTCAAGCTACCTATAGGCAAACACCATCACTTAACCAGTCATCTATTTTTTGATATCAATTACTGTAACTTGATGGCCTAAGTGAGGTTAATGATATAAAAATCCTCAACAATGTGCAATTGGCAAAAAATAAGCTATGCTTCGCATATCGTCGCTGTCGTTCTCAAACCTCGTAGCTACAAAATGCCAACTTTTCAGGAGAGAGAAAAAACCGTCTCATTTTTTTATAACGATGTTTTGGAAATTGAAATTCTGTAAAAATGCCGACCAAATGAAGCTGCAAAATATGGTATAAGCCATAGACGCTTAAGTCATACTGATAAGTCATACTGACAGTCAGACATGGTAGCTACGATATTTTGTCACCACAGTTTTGTCATTTTTATGAGGTACGACAATTCGTCCTGATAGGAAATCTCGTAGTTGCAAATAAAAAAAATTATAAAAACGTTTTTGTCAAATTTGTCCAAATGAAACGACGTACCTATAGGTTAAATTGCGTTGCTACGACTTTTCGCCGGGAAAAAGCCAACAACCATTCTACAACATCTGTCACGTGGCTTATTCAAGGGCTCTGATTGGCGTAGAGCTATGAGATATAGCACAAAACACGCGCCAGACTAAATATATTCGGAAAAGACGAAAAAAATATTTTGAAAATTTTGGAGCTACGAGGTTTGAGAACGACAGCGACGATATAAATGTATTCATTAAAAAATGATTGTTAATAAACGATGTGAAGTCATTGTTAAATAGAGAATAATAGGTTAGTGTTTATTAGGCTCGTGCTTTTTGTTTTCTAAGCCTCGCATGATAAACCTGATCTTTAATCAACACTCATCTATTATTCTATTTATCCCACTTTTTATTTTGTAAACCTTTTTATTTAAACAAAATTTGTTTGACTTGATAATTTCGCTGGATTTATAACGTCATTTCGTCGAAATATTGACGTCATTTCCTGCCATTGATTATAGATGATATTTAATCAATGGGGCTTTAATCAACCGAAATCGCTGTAAAAGTGGGATAAAATGATACGTCGGTTTGTTTTGGCTATAAATATGGCCTTTTTATGCCCCCCTTCAAAGAAGAGGGGGTATATTGCTTTGCACATGTCGGTCGGTCTGTCGGCTGGTCCGTCCACCAGGTGGTTTCCGGATGATAACTCAAGAACGCTTGGGCCTAGGATCATGAAACTTCATAGGTACATTGATCATGACTCGCAGATGACCCCTATTGATTTTGAGGTCACTAGGTCAAAGGTCAAGGTCACGGTGATCCGAAATAGTAAAATGGTTTCCGGATGATAACTCAGGAACGCTAGTAGGCCTAGGATCATGAAACTTAATAGGCAGATTGATCATGACTCGCAGATGACCCCTATTGATTTTCAGGTCACTAGGTCAAAGGTCAAGGTCACAGTGATTCGAAATAGTAAAATGGTTTCCGGATGATAACTCAAGAACACTTATGCCTAGGATCATGAAACTTGATAGGTAGATTGATCATGACTCGCAGATGACCCCTTTCGATTTTCAGGTCAAAGGTCAAGGTCACGGTGACCCGAAATAGTAAAATGGTTTCCGGATGATAACTCAAGAACGCTAATGGCTAGGATCATGAAACTTCATAGGTACATTGATCATAACTGGCAGATGACCCCTATTTCAGGTCACTAGGTCAAAGGTCACAGTGACAAAAAACATATTCACACAATGGCTGTCACTACAGCGGAGAGCCCATATGGGGGGCATGCATGTTTTACAAACAGCCCTTGTTTTAAAGGAGAGATATCAACATGTTTCGCATACAGATTTAGCATCTTTATATATGTGACAATTAATTAAGGAAAATGTGGTTACTGTCTGTATATTTTTTTTCTAGAAATGCTTGTTCTTTATCATCTGCAAGTTATTTAAGCAAATACATATAATTGATTGAAAGATTTATTACCCCCACGTTTTTCGGAGAAAAACTGGGGATATTGTATTGATGTGCGTCTGTCCGTCCGTCCATCCTGGCCACCTCCTCCTACACTATTAGCACCAGAACCTTGAAACTTACATACATGGTAGCTATGAGCATATGTGCGACGGTGACAGTGACGGAATTTTGATCTGACCCCTGGGTCAAAAGTTATGGGGGTTGGGGCTGGGCCGGGTCAGAGATTTTCACTCATTTTTTATGTTATTTTACATTAACTTCTTCATTTCTGCACCGATTTACTTCAAATTGAAACTGAGCCTCTCTTTTAACACTAAGGTCAATCTCAACTATGCATGGCCCCATTACCAACCGTGGGGCGCCCTGGCCACATAGGCCACGCCCACCCATAATTGCCTTTTACTATAATTTCTTCATTTCTACACCGATTCACTTCAAACTGATACTGAACCTCTCTTATGACAATACGGTCAATCTCAGCTTTGCATGGCCCCATTACCAACCCAAGGGCACCCCACCCACATATGCCACCCCCACCCAAAATTGCCTTTTACTAAGATTTCTTCATTTCTACACTTATTCACTTCAAATTGATACTGAACCTCTCTTATGACAATACGGTCAATCTCAGCTATGCATGGCCCCATTACCAACCCTAGGACGCCCGGCCCACATAGGCCACGCCCACCCAAAATTGCCTTTTACTATAATTTCTTCATTTCTACACCAATTCACTTCAAATTGATACTGAACCTCTCTTATGATTATACAGTTAATCTCAACTATGCATGGCCCCATTTCCAACCCTGGGGCGCCCCGCCCACATAGGCCACACCCACCCATAATTGCCTTTTACTATGATTTCTTCATTTCGTCACTGATTCACTTCAAATTGATACAGACTTTTATGACAATACGGTCAATCTCAACTATGCATGGCGCCATTACCAACCCTGGGGCGCCCCGCCCACATAGGCCACGCCCATCCAAAATTGCCTTATACTATAATTTCTTCATTTCTACACTTATTCACTTCAAATTGATACTGAACCTCTCTTATGACAATACGGTCAAATTCAGCTATGCATGGCCCCATTACCAACCCTAGGACGCCCGGCCCACATAGGCCACACCCACCCAAAATTGTCTTTTACTATAATTTCTTCATTTCTACACTGATTTACTTCAAATTAATACCGAACATCTCATATGACAATACAGTCAATCTCAACTATGTAAGGCCCCATTACCAACCCTGGGGCGCCCCGCCCATAATAGGTCACACCCACCCAAAATTGTCTTTTACTATAATTTCTTCATTTCTACACTGATTCACTTCTAATTGATACTGATCTTCTCTAATGACAATACGGTCAATCTCAACTATGTATGGCCCCATTACCAACCATGGGGCGCCCCGCCCATAATAGGCCACACCAACATAGGCCACGCCCACCCAAAATTGCCTTTTACTATAATTTCTTCATTTCTACACTGATTCACTTCAAATTGATACTGAACCTCTCTTATGACAATACAGTTAATCTCATCTATGCATGGCCCCATTACCAACCCTGGGGCCCCCGCCCACATAGGCCACGCTCACCCAAAATTGCCTTTTACTATAATATCTTCATTTCTACACTTATTCACTTCAAATTGATACTGAACCTCTTTTATGACAATACGTTCAATCTCAGCTATGCATGGCGCCATTACCAACCCTGGGGCGCCCGCCCACATAGGCCACGCCCACCCAAAATTGCCTTTTACTATAATTTCTTCATTTCTACACCGATTTACTTTAAATTGATATTGAACATCTCTTACGACAATAAGGTAAATCTCAACTATGTATGGCTCCATTACCAACCCTGGGGCGCCCCGCCCATAATAGGCCACACCCACCCAAAATTGTCTTTTACTATAATTTCTGCATTTCTACACTGAATCACTTCTTATTGATACTGAACTTTTCTTATGACAATACGGTCAATCTCAACTATGCATGGCCTCTTTACCAACCATGGGGCGCCCCTGAGTCAAACATGCGGCGTGGGAATATGCGTCAGCCTCTGCCGCGCCATTTTTAGTGTTACATTGTTGTCAAAACAATATTTCTGTACCTGTCTTCAAAATGTATTCAGGAACATACTATATGAGAATTTCAGACAAGCTTCAAGCCCATGACTTATTTAGGAAAGTGTGGACTGAAATCTTCAGGATAATTTCAAAACTCATTGAAGAGCACAGAGGCATGAATTTAACAGTAAACTGTAAACTGTGAGTGTTGATTTCTTCCACTTAGCTTCTTCATCCATCACCGATGCCTTATTCTTTTAACCTTTTTCTGTTGTGGTAACTCAGCAGACATTCATAGAAAAGCAAGTTAGGACCTGGGCAAAAATTGAGATCTATTCATATTGACAATATTTGCTGGTTCCCTGGAATTTAGCCATATATAAAACATAGCCTTAAATTGGTGTCTGTCACACTTTTCTGAATCCTGTGATAACTTTAAAAGTTCTAAATATTTGTTCATGAAACTTGAAATATGGATAGATGGCAATATGGACATTATGCATGTCATTTCATTTTGTTCCTACGTCAAAAATTCTGGTTGCTATAGCAACATATAAAAAAATAATTGTGGCAATGGTGGAGCGGGTAGGGGACATCTATTGCTTGGCAATAGTCTTGTTGGTTTTGTTCTATGTGCCCAGGTGTCAAAATCTATTACAACATGCTTTATATCTTTATAGCCCCATTGAGTGGCACATGTTGGTCCATCCATACATACATCTGCACTATTGTAAGAATGTCCAGAAGCTTATGATTTCAATACCTCTTTAACTACTGTCCTGAGTCTTGATCAAACATTAACAGTTAAATGACCTTAATGTACAGTTGAGCTTAACAACATAATTTTTACTGTTACTTTATAAGTTCGGGCTGATTATGACCCTTTGTCTTTGTTTGACTGTAGAAGTTAGTTAACCCTTACAGTGCGGGAACCGAGTTGTGAAGGCCTTTGCAAACAGTTTGGATCAAGATGAGACGCCACAGAACGTGGCATCTCATCTGGATCCAAACTGTTTGCTATTCTGATAGTATTCTTTGAAAAAAAATCGAAGAAAATGCTAATTTAAGAAATTCAGCAGACGACATTTTAGCAGACGACAAATTTCCCAGCATGCAAAGGGTTAAACATGTGTTGTGGGGGCATCATTGTGTGTGACACATTTATAGGTTATTTCTGATAATTACCGGTAAGTCTAAAAATGTATGACTAATTTCACCAATATAGGTCAATATAAGTGGATGGAGATAAAACAATATGGACCATGCTCTGTGAAAAGTGGGTTTAATACATTTGCATAAAGTGCTGTTCCTGATTATAAAGCCTATGCAGCCCCAATTACATTAGGGAATTTGGTTGTAACTTAATCTAATACATTCTATTTTTGTGAATGAAGAGTGGACGATCATCTCCAAAAATAATGGGACATAAATTCCTTAATTTACCATGATTTTTGGCTGTAGTAAAGGAGAGAAGAATATATATTGTTTTACCTTATTATTTGTACATGAATGTATAAGTACTCTTTTGCCTTAATTTATGTTGTTCCCCCCCCCCCCCCCCCCCCCCCCCCCCCTGCACTCTAAATACTTGAGAATAACACAATTATCTCAATAAACTGAGATAATAACCTATATAGTCTGGGGATTTCCAGTTAAAGTGTCACACCATTCAAGATTCCTTCATATCTTCATACAGTGGTAGGTGTAATCCCTTTGAATGATTTATTACTCTGGCATAATCCTCATAATCAATGATAAATGGTTTTCATCAAACAGACCAAAGAGCATTGTTAAAGTAACTGTTGCGATTCACTAGGTCACGGTGGATCTTTCCATACACACATGGATCTGTCTTTCTAAGACACAAACTGGCTTGAATTGTACATTTAAGTGAGTTACTTGGCAAAAATTGTAAATTTTATTTCTTGACATGGTCACATTTCTTTTTGTGTTAAAAAAATCATCTTTCAGTTGATATGTTTGAATTTGATAGATCCTACAGGTATTCAAGTTCAAATATGGCTTAATGGTCAACATTATATGTAATTGACAGAAACCATGCATTTTAAATATCAGAACAAATGAAAAGTCAAGCGTGCTGTCTTGGGGGAGCTCTTGTTTTGATCTATTTGCTGTAATCTTCTACACATCAAAGAGCTTCACATATAACAACAAATGCAATCTTTTAATATTTTATTAGTTTAAAGAAAACATTATTGTACCTGTACAAGTTTGTATGTCCACTTCACTGCTATTGTACAGTTGTGTCGTTTTCTTACCAGTTTTCTTAGCAATTTGCATGCTGAATGCTGAATGTTTCTCGTTTTCTTTCAAACAGACACATACATTCTTAAGAAATGGATAGGGCATGTTTTTAGTCTTGACAGAAACTGAACTAGATCAGTAGCCTGAAGGACCCTATGGAGTGTCTGTTGATGGTGTGATAATTTCTAACAAATTCCAGCGCATTTACAGCACGTGTAGAATTAGTAGAAAATAATAAGAAACGCTTTATGTTTCATTATTTACAGTTAAATTTTTCTACTGAACTGAGACTGCTGTCCAAACTCTTGTACTGTAATTATACCCCCACAAACGAAGTTTAAGGGGGGTATATAGGAGTGAACTTGTTTGTTGGTCGGTCTGTCTGTCGGTCCGTATTAAGTGTCCGCTCTCTAATTCAAGTAGTTTTCATCCGCTCTTCACCAAACTTGGTCAGAAGTTGTATCTACATGATGTCTAGGCCAAACATGGGCCTTGCCGGGTCAAAAACTAGGTCACGGGGTCACTTAGTGCGTTTAAAACATTCAGCATGTTGTCCGCTCTCTAATTCAAGTAGTTTTCCTCCGATCTTCACCAATCTTGGTCAGAAGTTGTATCTATTTGATCTTAAGGCCAAGTTCTAACATGGGCCTTGCCGGGTCAAAAACTAGGTCATGGGGTCACTAAGTGCGTTTTTTAACATTCAGCATGGTGTCCTCTCTCTTATTCAAGTAGTTTTCATCCGATCTTCACCAAACTTGGTCAGAAGTTTAATCTAGATGATCTGAAGGCCAAGTTCGAACATGGGCCATGCCAGATCAAACAGTAGGTCACAGGGTCACTTAATATGTTTTACACATTGAGCATGGTGTCCGCTCTCTATTTCAAGTAGTTTAAATCCGATCTTCACCACAATAGGTCAGAAGTTGTAACTAGATGATGTGTAGGTCCAGTGCGAACATGGGCCATGCCAGGTCAAAAACTAGGTCAAGGGGTCACTAAGTGTGTATTAAACCTCACCATGTTGTCCGCTCTCTAATTCAAGTAATTTTTATCCAATCTTCACCAAAATTAGTCAGAAGTTGTATCTTGATAATGTCTAGGGCAAGTGTGAATGTGGGTCATGCCGGGTCAAAAACAAGGTCACAGGGTTACTTAGTGCGTTTTAAACCTCACCATGTTGTCTGCTGTCTAATTCAAGTAGTTTTCATCCAATCCTCACCAAACTTGGTCACAAGTTTTATCTAAATGATCTCTAGGACAAGTTTGAACATGGGCCATTCCGGGCCTATAACTAGGTAACGGGGTTACTTTGTGCATTTTTTAACATTCAGCATGGTGTCTGCTCTCTAATTCAAGTAGTTTACATCCGATTTTCACCAAACTTTGTCAGAAGTTTTATGGAGATGATTTTAAGGCCAAGTTAGAAAATTGGCCTTTTTGGGTCAAAAACTAGGTCAAGGGGTCACTTAGTGCGTTTTAAAAAATGAGCATGGCGTCAGCTGTTTTTTGTGGAGACAACATGCAAAATATAATGTGTCAATGCGGCATGTGGGGGTATTCGTCACGCCTGTGACAAAGCTCTAGTTTTGTTAGGCAATTACTGCTTTGCAATATTATTATTATATGTTCAATGTTATGTTTGCCGTATTGCCACATCTACATCTTAACTGGAGTTTCCATGGCTTGAAGTTTTCTTGCAAGCCGCTGTGCTATAAGGCAGTTGAATTAATATGTGCAATGCTCTGTGAAAAGGGGGTTTAATGCATGTGCATTAAGTGTCATACCAGATTAGCCTGTGCAGTCTGCACAGGCTAATCAGGGACGACACTTTCTGCTTTTATGATATTTTTCATTTCAATAAAGTCTTTTCTTAGCAAAAATCATTTTTTCGGAAAGTGTCATCCCTGATTAGCCTGTGCAGACTCACAGGCTAATCTGGGATGACACTACGCTCATGCATTAAACCCCATTTTCACAGAGCATGGCCCATATTCTCTGACATCCCTGACAAGTTGTATCACTTGGCTTACAAATGTAATAAATTATATAACCAATTAAGAGAATAATTTGTATCTTCCGTATTTAACACAATATGCCACTGAAGAAAGTTATAAAACTTGATAAAAATCAGCAAACACTTGGCCAGCTTTTAGTTGAACTATTTACAGGACTGAGTTGAAATAAGCACAAAACCAAGTACGAATAAGTTTGATTCCAGTTAGCAAAAAAACACACACAAGTTTTGTTAATGGCTTGTGATGTACTAAGGATGAAAGGTTTGTGGACAAAAGAAAAGACAACCAAAATTGTATGTACAGTCCAACCTGCCTGAGCGATCGCCTGTTAATAGTGACCAGCAGTCAATAACGACCACACCAATTTCCTCCCGAACGATTTCACTATATATTGAACCTGCAAATAAAGCCCACCTGTGAACAAAGACCAAAGACCGCCCTTTTACATTCCCAAAAGTCCATTTTGATAGCTTACAACGACCACTGCAATCATAGAAATCAACGATTGAGCAACTTGAAAAAAAAACAAAATGGCCGCCATGAAGCTGTGAAGTCGTGTGGACTCGTCAGTTGCTATGGAGATATTGGCAAGTGACAGTTTATTGCACTCGATAGCAGTTGTTTGTTTATTAAACACGCATTGCTAATTGGTAGTCGCCTACTTCTTTTACGCATTTGACAGTTTGTCAAAAGTGTAAAAAATTGCCTTTGTATTTAAGTGAATCTCGATTAATGTACTAATTGCCGAAAATATCAAAGACAGGTTTGGGGCTTTCATCAACTCATTGCGGAAATTAACGGTTTCATATCAATTACGATGCCTTAAATACAAACATTTTGATAGTCATTCCCTTCTTAAATTTGTCCGTAAAAAGACGTTCATAGATTGTAGATAAGTAAATTGTCAGTTCAATTTAAACATCATGGCTTCCAAGCGTAAGCTCTTGACGTTGGAAGAACGCGTTCAGGTCATTAGTTTGTTAGGTAAAGGACACAGTTGTAGACAAGTGGCAAGTGATCTTGGTGTAGGCAAAAATCAAATCCAAAACATTCTGAATTGCATGTGTATATACTTGTATGTCAATAGTTCTTTATACATGTATATGATTAATGAAATAAATAATAAAAACATAAGCGAATGGAAACAATAAATAAAAAAACAAAACTGTGTTTTCAATCCTTTATTTCATTAAACATGCATAAGTATTCGAACATTTAAACAAAAGAGCACATAGATAAATAAGGTACCTGTTAAATATTACTAGCATATTTTGCAAAGTTTCAATCGACCCTGGGAATAAACTGACCACCTGTGAACAAAGACCACATCAACCAAATCCCTTGAATGGTCTTTATTGACAGGTTAGACTGTACTGCTGGATATGTGCCGACCAACGATCAACACTGATAATACTTGATTTAAAGTGACAATCTTTTTTTAAATGCCTGAAAAAACTACAGGACTCATCAATAATTCAGTTTGGGACTCTTAGTTTTCTGTGGGCCTCATTGCTTTTAAATATTTGAGTCATGGGACTCATTGAGGCAAAATTCTGTATATCTGAGCTATAAATAATAGCAAAACATATTAAGTCTCAATGGATCCATGTAACATGATATAACAGAAATAAAGTGTGATTGCAGTGTTGTAATACAATCAGGTTTTTTTTCTCCACTCACGCCTTGAAGAATTTTTCCAGAGCCACTCGCCCTGCAGGGCGAGTAGGCCTGACAATCCACTCGCCCTTCACTTTAATCTACTTGCCCTGCATTTAAACAAAATATATACAGTAGAATTGCAATAACTCGAGCTGGCGATTTCTCGAAAACTGGCGATTACTCGAGCATTAAAGAAAGTCCCTAGCATTTTCCTTTAATGTCTATATAAAAATACCCACGATAACTCAAACATGCGATTTTCGATAACTCGAGGTAGTGTCCCGGTCCCTGAAAGGCATTTCACACCTAATTTACTGGCAATTATTCGAGGACGCTTTCTCGTCTGGTCGGTGCTAAAAATATTCGAGTTGTGAAAACAGCGCAATCAAGCAGACAAAAGACGCTCGATTAGGTGTGAAGGTATTTGCAGTTTGAGAAACACTGCAAATTGTCATCCTTTGAGATGCAGATCAAAGCTACACAGTTTTAATGAAAATTAAATAATTACCAGCAATCGATAATTATCGCGAAACGTCTTCCGCCATCAGTTCCGGGAAGCTTATGGGTGGCGACAATCTTCAATCCTTGACTTTGCGCAACACAAGTCTGACTAATGTACATAAAATGCAAAGTGTGTAGTGATTATGTTGTTTTTAGTGTGTGTTTTTTTCATGCGCATGTACGTACCTTGTGTGCTTTTTAAAAATAATTATGCTACATGTACAGTGAATATTGATGAGATATTTTTGATTATATATATGTTTTGTGTGTATGTTGAAATAATTAAATGAATTTACGATCATCTTAATTGTTTTGTTTATTATACTGTAACCTAAAGCGATTTTTACAAAGCCTTTTCTTTCTCTAGCACCGTCTTAAATGTAAATTAAGCATTTGCGGTCAGAATTTAGCATTATCAACCGAGACAGTGAAAACAAATAATACTATGGATTACTCGAAACCTGCGATTACTCGAGCATCGATGTCGGTCCCGTGCTTTCTCGAGTTATTGCAGTTTTACTGTAATACAATTTGAAAATATAGTTAAAACGCTAGGGCGGGATTTAAAGTGCTTAATTCAAGTTGTCGCAAGCACAAGATTGACTATATTTATAGTTATGATCAACCAGAATCTTTTTAACCTATGTAACATAGTGACACAACACTCCAAACACATTAACTGCATTATCTGATGGATTTTATTAGCTTTCCTTACGTTTTCTGCACCTGTTTGCAATTATCAACGGAAAGATTACAATCCAATGCATTTGTCATCGTCAACCGTTTCCTTTTCTCAATACTTTCCGCTTCTCGTTTTGATGACCTTTCTTTCTGTTCCCTGTCTCCACCACCTTCCAGATATTTTACAATAGAATCGTTTTTCATGGTGAGTTTTAATATTTCAGACGCTTGATTTACAAATGGTTACAATATGATAAATTTGGCTAAGGCTTCTGATCATTATTCTGTTTATTAATAATTATTGTTTCTGTTTATTTTTAATTAAATATAAGAAGTATTATAATTCACAAGTAATGTAATATTTTTTATTGATGTTTTACATTAAAATGAAATTTTATTCTTCTCGGAATGACCAATATATATTTTTTTTTTCACTTTTAATCGATTAGCTAAGAGCATTGACACCTACAAAAAGAGCACAGCAGATTTCGAGAATTATTTTTACTGTGCCCGTGACTTCATTTTTTTTCATTGTCAAAATGAAAGTGCAGTTTCTTTGTGTACTAAACCTATTTTTTGTTCGTTCGAAAAATTGTTCACAATTTGTATCGATGTGGCAGGAGTTCTGGACCTGAATTTACACATGTATTTCTCAACTTGAAAAACACCACTTGCACTGTTGGTCGAGTATTGAACAAACTTAACTCGCCCGACCGTCAACTTCAATCGCATATGCGAGCGGTCGAGTGGGTTCTTCAAGGCCTGCCACTTTTTGGGAAGATAACCCATGTTTTTGGAATTGGGAATTTTATCGGCATTTTCATGAAATTAGGAAAATAAATTCATTACCCTTTTTTCCACACGAAAAGTCCACTGATTAGGGAAATAATAAATTGGACATAACTCTTTATAATTATTTTTAATTAAAAGAACAAAATCATATAATACTTTGTTAGATGTAATTTAATAAAAATTGAGATAAAATATGCATTTTTTAATGGAAATTGGGAATTTTTTGCCACATTTTGGGAAAAAAGTATACTTTTTGGGATTGGGAACATAGCCGAATTTCGGCTATAAAATCAGGCAAAAAAAACCCCTGACAATGTGCTTTATTAAAACATGATATCTTATGAATTTTTGGAATGATAGAATCGTACATGGCCTGCATATTTTAGGAACTTATTCTGAATTGATATGTTGAAACATTGTCAATTTGCTAGATTGACTCTGAACAATACAATACAATAGCCTATCAATAGCCATTTGTTATCAACTTGCACAAAACAAGTTTAGATTAAAATATGAATAAATGTGTAACTTAAAAAAAGTTCATTATTTTTTATATTCTTTAAGGAAGAAAGTATTAAATATTCAAGATAATACTAATAAAAAATGAGCTTATGTAGTCATAGATTTTGGATGTAACCAATTATGTTTCTTTGATAAATGTATCATCAGGGTTCCCTCTGGGCTTTCAAAAGTTGTCGCCACTTACTTTCGCCAAATTTAAAAAGTTGTTGCCACACTGGGGCTACAATTGGGCAATGAAGATCATGTTATTATAATACAAACAAAAACTGAGCATTTACAGTATGTTAAAGGAATTGATTTAATAACAGTAGTATTAATAATAACAACACATTTAACATTGTTAATTAAATAAAGGCACATTCAATCAGTTGTAACTCTTGTTGATTGACACCTTCTTAGCAGCCTGAATATGTTGCCACAGTTTTGGTGCTTCTGAAGCTTTATGGTATTCTGAAAATACAAAAAGGGAAATATAATATTAATATAATACTAATAATAATCAATGAATGTGAAGTATATAAATAATATAAATGTGTGCTAGCATATGATCTACTACATAGAGCCCTTAACACAACAGTCAAATAAAATAAGCATTTGTGTATATCAAATGTCAAATTGATTTCCATGTGCTAAACTATGTTTACCTTTTTTTTTAAGGTACATCCGGTAGTGAATGAATTGATAAGTGTTGAGGATATAAAGAGTTCACACAGCATAGATTGTGTGTTGGAAATCATATTGAAGGAAATGAAATTCTGATAAACAACTGTCTTTGTTTGGTTTTTGTTTGTTAGCTGGTGAATAATAGCGGTGGGAACGTTTGCATTTTGAATGAGTCTCAAAATAAGCAGCATCTAATGTTCACTTTCTAAAAGTCGTTTTACACTCTGAACTTGCCATTTTGACGAGTGAAACAGCAATATGTCACCGTTTAAATAGAACCAATAGATGTAAAATGTTTTACTATTTTCTATAATTACACCGATTTTTCTAAAAACAATCGATACTTACCTTTTTGATTGTCATTGTTGTCAATTTAACGGTCTTGAATCTGCTTCGAACACTGTGACAAACACTTCACATTTAAGCGCAAAGTCGGTATATTTCAATATTGCCTTATCTCTGAAGCAATAAAACTGCCGACCAATTAAGATAACTTGCAACAACACCCCAGATAATCGCAATTATCACCATAACATTCCACTTTGCGGTAGTCGGCAGTCAGCACCACGCTCCATTGATTACAGCTGTATCGCTTACACCATGGAAATCTATAGTATTACGACTGCCGTAAAGCGGCTGGTAAACACAGCGTCTTTTGTAATTTTAAGAAATTATGAACGCAGAAAAATGCCGATTTTTTTAAAATCGCCATTTACGAAATTTTGTCGCCAGATTTTTTATTTTGTCGCAATTGGCGCCAATGGCGATCGACAGCGGGAACCCTGTATCATATGTAAATTTGTTATGCCATGTTTAATACTGTAGCCATATTTAAAGATCAGTAGCTATTTTAAACACTTGCATGGTGCATAAACTTTAATTTTCCCCTACCGGTATCACCGGAGGGGACTTATGGTTTGCGCTCTGTGTGTCTGTCTGTCTGTCTGTCTGTGAGTTTGTCTGTCACACTTTTCTGGATCCTGCGATAACTTTAAATGTTCTTAATATTTTTTCATGCAACTTGAAACATGGATGGATGGCAATATGGACATTATGCACGTCATTTCATTTTGTTCCTACGTCAAAAATTCTGGTTGCTATATCAACAAATTGACTAGAAATACTGCTGAAAATGGTGGTTTTCTGGATCCTGCGATATCTTTAAAAGTTCTTAATATTTTTCAATGAAACTTGCAACATAGATAGATGGTAATATGGACATTATGCACGTCATTTCATTTTGTTCCTACATCTAAAATTGTGGTTGCTATGGAAACCAAAAAAGAAATAAACTCTGAAAATGTTGGAATTTCTGACAATGGTGGAGCCGGTATAGGGGACCATATTGCTTGACAATAGCCTTGTTTAGCAATACTTTTTTCCAAGGAAGGAATGGAATTCATTTATTGGCAATAGATTTCAAGTAGTTATCCAGTTTATTGAGACATTATTGGGAACACAGCAGCTCTAACACTGGGATGGAGTGCCATTTTATGACTCTGTGTCATCATTTATTGAAGGATCACTTTACAATAACTCCACAAATGTAAAAAAGCGCTTAAATCTAAGGTGACCAGATGGTAGTAATGTTTAAGGTGAATAATTTATCACTGATCTTATTTCCTCTGGCAAGCTGAGCAACCCAAGTGGTTCAGACTGAAATCAATTTTAATTCTAATAAGAGACTTAAGAAATTTTAATGGATAACAAATTTCAAACTGTCTTGTGTTGGTATAGCTTGAGTACAAAGAGTTTATGTTTTAATTTAGTGTTATATTGTAAGATCAACTTTCTAGTTGTTTGGTTCGCATGGATTTATTTTACAGTCTTGTTTTTTAGGGCCCCCCCCCCAATCGAATGATCAGGGGTATATTGTTTTTGGCCTGTCTGTCTGTTTGTCTGTCTGTTTGTCTGTTTGTCTGTCTGTTTGTCTGTCTGTCTGTTATTGTATGTGTCACAAACTTTAACCTTGGTCATAACTTTTGCAATATTGAAGATAGCAACTTGATATTTGGCATGCATGTGTATCTCATGGAGCTGCACATTTTCAGAGGTGAAAGGACAAGGTCATCCTTCAAGGTCAAAGGTTATATATATGGCTTCAAAGCGGCGCATTAGGGGGCATTGTGTTTCTGATAAACACATCTCTTGTTCCTCTAGGGATTACACAAAGTATTCTTAAACTCCTTCTTTTTCATATATTTCCAACATTCCCTACCCCACAAAGTTGGAGACATTAAGTTATGCCCTTTTTTGTCTGCACATCTGAAATCTTGTCTGGGCCCTGTTTTCAGAAAGCAAAATCTTCCTAAAAGGCATTAATTTCCTCAAGGCTCTTGCTGGTTGGTGTTGGGGTGGTTTGAAAGGAATAGGTTCATTTCGGGTCGAAAATGGTCCTATGGAATTTATAAACAAAAATTACCTAAAATAATGATTAAATGTGTGTAGTTTCGAAAAAGATGTATTAAAACCGTAAAAACATATATAGTATGGTTGCCATGGCAACACATCACACATACCCATTTTTACATAATAAGATAATAATGATACACGTATCAATTATTTAAGTATTTAAACTAGCAATATTACTATGAGCAGTTATTAAAATATTGTGCTTAACAAACACTTCTGTTCTTAGCTGTTGTGGCACAACGATAAGTTTGGACCCAGGCTTCTTACAAATGAAGCAGTACGCGTGGCTTTTCGAGGCTGTCTGAACTCGAAGTCGTACAGAAGGCGGACTTCCCGCATAGCACGTTCTTTCTTGTCCACCATTTTGTAGACTGGCCAGATGTAATACTGGAGATGGAGCTTGTCGGTACGCAGGTCTCGAACATTTGCCACAAATGAAGTCAGACTCGCTGCTTTCAATCAAGAATTTGAGCTTTTCTAAGATACTTTCTTAGATTCTTGTTTACAGGCCGTCTCTGGCGAACTTTATGCTTGCATTTGCAAACTATGCACTTGGACTGATGCATCCTGCAATAAAACATATTTCAAATAGAAACAATACACCCCTATTAGTTAGTTTGACCCTATCAGTATTTATCATAAAAGGAACTGTACTTATTGTTTTATGAAATGACCTAATAAACCTGCAATAAAACTTATTTCAAATATAAACAATACACCTCTATTAGTTAGTTTGACCCTATCAATATTTATCATAAAAGGAACTGTAATAATTGTTTTATGAAATGACATAATAAATGTAATATAACATGAAATGAATTAACAAATCTCTTGTTTTTTTTCAAACTGCATGAGTAGTTTAATAAACTAAGAGAGTTTACACTTAATTAACAATTAATAATTGTGTTTTTTGTGCGACTTTGTGTTTTTTGTGCAACTTACAAATGCAAGTAAATGTCAAATAAAAATTAAATTGGACAAAAAGACCTGCCGGAGGCGGGAATGATCCACGCTCGCCTGTGTGGTGCCCCACTGAGTATACCTCTACGCCATGGTCTCTGTTACATTTTAGAGGAAATACAACGCTACATCATACTGGTTGAAAGTAAAAGGAAAACGAAAAAAGTACTTGTATCGTTTAATTTTCCTTTAAACATGTTATTTTTTCTTTTAAACGTGTTTATTTACATTTCTAAAACTAATTTAATACGTTTTCATCACTTTAAAGCCAAGAAATCAGGATATATTTAACTGTAACACAGACATTATCATATCTAGTATACCTGTTGTCTGCAACGATACGCAACTCAAGAAAAAACAGTGTTATTTACAAATATATTAAAGGATTGAAATATTTAGGAGCTTTAATAATTTCACCAAAATAAAATGTATGAAAACAAGTGTTTACCTTATTGCCGCATTGCGGTAAATTCAAGAAATCACGCAAAGTTAAGCGGTTGCTAACAACGCTGTCAACTGTAGTCAGTACAGTACTCTGTTAGTCACGGACTAGTAGAGTTGTTTCCCGTGAAAATGATTATTTCGGATAGTTATTCTCAGAAACAAAAATCAGTGACCAAAATAAACATGTCTGGATTAGACTCAATTTTGTTTGGAAAAGAACAACATTGATATTAATGGTAAGTGCAAATTTAAATTGGTAATAATTCTTGTTTACGTCTGAAGCGGCGGACTTTAAAACATGATAAGCAGTGACAATTTTCAAATGTTTTAAATATGTTCCGCCAATTGCGACACCTTCAAACTGAACCCACTTAAAGAAGGAACATTATAGGTTAAATGTACGAAATATCTTGATGTCGCATTTGGCAGAACACATTTTTTTAGCCTTAACATGTAGCATTTTTGCTAAAAAATTGTTTTCTTTGGCATTCTGCCAAAAATCAATCATGTTCATATTGGTGAAAAGACGACGAACACAAAAAGTTTCTGTATTTATTGTATAAACGAATGTTAGACACCATAAAAACAGTATCAAATAAAGCATTTCATTGCATTCGATTTTTCAAAAATACAGGGCACTCATACATGCCATAATTTTTTAGGTCCAAAGCGGGACATTCCATAAAAAATTGTCGGGACATTTGACCAAAACGCAGGACACCTAAAACGATCTATCATTCCACCTTTACTATAGTCAGTATAGTACTAACAAAAACTCTTTATACTTTTATTCAAGACATAAAACATCTGATATGAAGCATGAAATCTAAAACATAACAATAACAGTTTTATTAAATAAGACAATAGCAAACAACGAAGATAATATTCATCTGTTTAAGAGTACAAAATCTAGAACATTACGACAATAATACTCATTATATTAATTTCAATGGCAAACATTAACGCAGGGGAGGCTATCCAATTGACTGAAAGTACGGGTTACAGTACACTATCTACCGAACAGTTACATCAGTTACACACGGAATGCGCGGCCGTACACATTTCCGTATTTTGTTTTCTTCCTATATACACAGATTAAACTGAATTGTGAATTGTCAGGCGCTGTATTGGGGTAGTGTCAAACTGTCATGAATAACAACACGTTGTTTTTATTACAATAACACAAGACAAGATGGGTAACTCTTTTACTGTTTGTTGCGATGTTTTTTTAAGCATGTGTCCATGCGCAGTTTGTTACTTGTCAATTGTCGCGGCTTAATTGGAGAAGGGTCAAACTGTCATGCATAGCACCTCGTTGTATTTAGCTTAATTGGAGTAGGGTCAAACTGTCATGCATAGCACCTCGTTGTTTTTATTACAATTACACTAGACAGGATGGGTATCACTTATTGGACTGTTTGTTGCAATTTTGGTATATTGCACATTCGGAATATCCCGCTATATTGGAACTAAACATTTAATGTAAAAGACTCATTTATGACGTAGCGTTAATTTTACAAAGCAATTGTTTTGTAAACCGTTTCAAACAAATACAAAATAAACACATTTGCAACATTTATTTCAATATTATAAAACTATCGATAGCAATAAGCGACCACTATCTGGAAGACCACCATGGTGTGAATGCCTGATGAAATCAATAATTAGCCGATAAATCGCTGATAAGGTGTCATAAACAACACTGGTACACACGATAAGTAGAATCGGATTGTTAATTGGGGGGCAATAAAGGGATTAGCGGTGTTAAGTGTTAGCGAAACAGAGCTTGAATAGCGAATTTTATTGGGAACCTATACACCTTACATCGTTTTTTACGAATGTCGGGACAAATTGTCTCATGGCGGGACGGCGGGACAAAGGGCCCAAAAGCGGGACTGTCCCGCCGAGATCGGGACGTATGGCATGTATGAGGGCACTTTCGTGAACCTAGTCCTATAAATGTTTTGGAATAGTACATATTGCAAACATGATTAATATTTAATTTTTCTTGGGCAGAAAATCGCGAATCTCACAATGAATACTTTATCTGAAATTTTCACTGAAGTCACATCATAAATGAACATTTCCCAAAGGAACTGTGAGAATACTTGCCCTGGGATTACATTTTTGCATTTATCAAACCATTTTGCATTAAAAATCATAAATCACCATGTTTTGATCGTCATTTGACACAAAAACCTGTATCTATAGCGCAATGTCAAGGTCATATTTACATGTCAAAGTGTCAAATAAAAGGGTATAATACAGGTTTTTATGCCCCCTTTCGAAGAAAAAGGGGCATATAGTGATCGGACTGTCCGTCTGTCTGTCCGTCTGTCTGTCTGTCCGTCTTTCCATCACACTTTGCGTTAAGGTTTCAAAAAAATGCTCATAACTTCTATGTCTCTTGAGATATAACCTTCATATTTGGTGTGTCTGTCTATATGGACAAGGCCTTTCCATACACACACAAATTTTTACCCCTGTGATCTTGAACTTGAACTTAGGGTCCGCGTTTAGGCTTCGAAATCTGCGTTTAGGTTTCGAAAAATGCTCATAACTTCTATGTCCCTTGAGATATAACCTTCATATTTGGTATGCATGTGTATATGGACAAGTCCTTTCCATACGCACACAAATTTTTACCCCCTTGACCTTGAACTAAGGGTCCGCGTTTAGGTTTTGAAATCTGCGTTTCGGTTTCGAAAAAAGCTCATTACTTCTATGTCCCTTGAGATATAACCTTCATATTTGGTATGCATGTGTATATGAACAAGGCCTTTCTACACGCACAAATTTTTTTACCCCTGTGACCTTGACCTTGAACTTAGGGTCCGCATTTAGATTTAGAAATCTGCGTTTAGGTTTTGAAAAATGCTCATAACTTCTATGTCCCTTGAGATATAACCTTCATATTTGGTATGCATGTGTATATGGACAAGGCCATTCCATTCGCTCACAAATTTTGACCCCTGTGACCTTGACCTTGAACTTAGGGTCCGCGTTTAGGTTTCAAAATCTGCATTTAGGTTACGAAAAAAGCTCATAACTTCTATCAAACGTTTATAGGGGGCATAAGTCATCCTTTGGTGACAACCCTTGTTCCTGTTGTTTTTTTCGCCAAAGTCCTCCTACATATTCCTAATTTTTGTTGTTATCATTTTGATCAATTAAATTTGTTATATACAGCTGTTATGTTTGTATGATTCATTGACATTTAGAGGCTGAGCTTTAACAGTTATGAATTCTATGGGTGAGTATTGCAGTTAAAGATGTAATATTATTTTTAGAATCCAAATCTGGTATTTAATATATTTTTGGGTCATTTTTCAAACCAGGATGTGGACAATTGTGTAACATGATTCTTTGAACGCATAATGTAGCGGTGACTAACTGGGGTTTGGATGTATTTCAGAGGTTACAGATTGGGACGGCAGAATTCCTAGAACAACTGGTTGGCAACTGGTTGGCCATTACAGATACTTAATCTTGTTCACAAAGCAGTCATATGTTGATGTTATTGATTGTTTATGAAGAAATTTGCTTACAAAATATAAGACATTGGACATTATAGATTTATTGCAAGTATTAAAGTTATTGGTTTTGTTTTAATTTTATTGTGTAAAGAGTGAACAGATCTACCGTATTTTCCTTTGTATAGTGCGCACCCATGTATCGCGCGCAGGCTGTTTTATAAATGCAAAAATGGAGAAAAAAATATTTAAAGACAATAAATCATCAAATTGGACCGAAAATGTCCACCATTTTACTATTGTGCAATCAAATAATCCGGGGCATTGGAAAGCTTAATGAAGCATTCAAAATAGGAAGCGTAATTATGATTAGGAGCATGGGTTGCACAGCACTATACTTTTTTGACAATTTTGTAATTTTCTAGCAACAGATTAACAGTCCACGTGCATTTCGTGTAAAACATGAGAAAATAAGAATTCATGTACATCGTGTCATTCTTCCTTGGGGAAAGCATGGGCTTTAAATTTGAATGCTGAATAAAATCTTCGTGGCGCATGGGAGACAGGGCTTGAGTTGTTGAGATATGTCAGTATTGCCGTAAAACTGTTAGTCTATTATGTTGGACAAGTTGGGTTATTGTTTGTCGCACTTCACAGGCGTGAATGTGATGAACAATGAAGGCGCCAAAAACCTCGACCAAACTGGAAAACTCTTAAGAAGTCCCTGTTCACACCTACGGTTACCTGCAAAAAAGACCAAATACCTTTACCAGTCCAACGTAAGCTACCTAATCGGACCGAAAATGGCCGTAAAAGTGCACAAACACAGACAAATAAATGTTCCCATACTTTATTCAATCATTTTATTTTTTGTAAATAACTAATGCTACCCTTATTCATATCTGCCGTTACCGACTTCTTGTTGTTTCGACAACGGCCCCTTAAGTCTGTAGGATTGTAGGGTGTAGTTTTCTGGAATAAAAAAATGGCGGCTATTATGAATATTTATGATTACAAAATGATTTTTTTGCAATTTAGCAGCCAGGATAGCCTTGTATCAATGTATAAAGCGCACAAACTTTTTATGTTCCCCGGTAGGGTGGCATATATCAGTTGAACTGTCCGTCAGTCAGTGTGTCTGTCCGTCCGTCCGAAAAAAAACTTTAACGTTGGCCATAACTTTTTAAATATTGAAGATAGCACCTTGATATTTGGCATGCATGTGTATCTCATGGAGCTGCACATTTTGAGTGGTAAAATTTCAAGGTGAACATCATCCTTCAAGGTCTAGGGTCGAAAAACAAAGTCAAGGAAAGTAATTAGCTTTTAATGGACATAGTTATCTGACCTGCCCAAGTATATATTTTTGTTAAATAAATCAAAGCGGCGCAGTAGGCGGCATTGTGTTTCTTACAAACACATTGTGGTAAAAGGTCAAGGTCAAGGTAATCCTTTAAGGTCTACGGTAAAAGATACAGATTTAAGCTTTCAAAAGGGAGAAAATTATTCAATATTGAACATAGCCACTTTATATATTTGGCATGCATGTGTATCTCATGGACCTGCACATTTTGAGTGGTGAATCTACAGTCACGGTAGTTGCTTTTAATTATTTGCTAGTAAAAATAGAGATTTGTTACAGACAAGCATTTTCAAGGGAAGTAGTTTATATAATTATAAATCTCATATTATATATTTCCTTACCAAGAATTGAAGTTCTTTTCACAGTTACTGTACAGATTTATTATTTTGATTATTTATAACCCAAATGATTGATTTTTCAAAGTTTTTTTTAAATGATATAATTATAATTTCTTTGATGTTCCTTACATACCTGTGGACTTGTGTCCATATACAAGATCAACTCTGGCTATGATCTCTTTTAAACCACAGGCCTTGGTTGTCAGTGATGTCTGACAAGCATAATTGACTGTGAGACCCTCACCCCCCCCCCCCCCCCCCCCCCCCCCCCCCCCCCTCTGGTTGGATTAGACAAAATTCAAGGGATGCAATAACCTTTAAAGGGAGATGACCTGCCAAATGATAAATAGAAATTTTATTTCAATGCGGCGCAGTAGGGGGCATTGTGTTTCTGACAATCACATCTCTTGTTTATTTGAAATTTGGAAGTAAAAAAATGCGCGATATAAAAGGGAAAATACGGTATGTAAAAGATTTTCTAAGCTTAAAGCGTAGTGGATATTTAGTTAACCTGATGCTCAAGGTGAGCTTTTGTGGTTGCCTTTGACTGTTGTCCAATGTGTATTGGGACACATGAAAAGTCAACATTCCCACCATAAACACTGATTGGTTTTAACATTTGTCACTATGATCACTATGATATCTTGTCAGAGTTTAAAAGTGGGTTATATGGGCTTAAATAGCTAAGAATTTGAAGATTAATTGAAGAAAAAGCTTGATAAAATGTAATGCACAATCTTCTTGTTGGGTCAAAACACTTTTCACAATATCTCGGAAGAGTTTAAAACTAGGTCATATGGGCAAAAAACTAGGTCACAAGGTCAATTTGTAGAAAAAGCTTGTTAAAACTTATTGCCCAAACTTATCGAAATTTGGTCTGAATATTGTCCATATGATGTCTAAAGATAATCAGAAGTGGGTCAAATGGGGTAAAAAAACTAGGTCACATGGTAAAGTTTGTTCACACTGGAGATGTCAAAGATTTATAGCCCGATCTTAATGACTCAAAAGGATACATGAGCCAAATTTGAAGTTGGGTCATGTGAGGCAAAAATTAGGTCATATTTCAGAAAATGCTTATTTACAGTGTGTAAGGTTACGTGAGTTATATGAAAAAAATAGCCGTACAATTTTTAACTAATACTACATCAATATTTACTAAATCCTAAGAAATATAATAAAATAAAAATTTATTTTTTTAAATTGCTGAACTTTGTAATGTCACCTTGAACTTACTTAAAACTTTTATTGGGTGAAATTACATCACAAGGAAACGAAAACTCCAAATCAATGCATCTATTGTAATGTAAAATATTTATAACTTTTTCTTGCACATTTTGGTTATGTTGAGGACTTGAGGTGGATGTTATAGTTGATTTAGTATTTTCACGTGTTTATGTTGAGTATCATACAGTGTTCCAATTACCAGTATGGTAGTTAACTAATAAACTGTTTTTCTAGATGCCTGACAGTCTGTTACCCTGTAAGTGGTAATTAAGGACATGTATGTTTGGCATACAGTGGTTTAATTTGTACTTTATTGTGCTTTTGTATTTTCATAGGATATCAATAAACATTCTGGAAGTCACAAAGAGCTTTGCATGCGTGCGTGTGTGATAAATGTTTTTTTTTATCAAATTTTGACTATAGTGTTTTATTTTACCCTTTTAATATCATGTTAAACATATTATGACATTCAATAAAACATTGACTTGACAAAACATTGACTAGACAAAGTATTAAAGAAAATACAAATCTGTAACAGAACACTTTACATTATTTTTTGTCAGTATGACTAGATATCACTGATTAACACATGGTATGCATTCAATAGACAGCATTTACTATTTCAAGTTCAGTTCGTATTAATTGGGTGAAAATGTTGAGAATGAAGATGTTACATATTTAAAATGGGAAGTTTCAGGGGTGTCTCTTATACTAAAGTCAATAAAATTTCCGAGACAGCCGATAGTTTAACTAACTGTAACATCGGATGACATCTGTGTCAATTCTAATATGCACATTTTGACACCCAAATCATCTTTTACGGTTATAACGTCGTTTCTACACCTTAATTATGAAACATTTTGTTGTTGTTTTCGCTCGATCACTTAAATTTCAGACAACGCTCGTGCGCCTTAAAAATCGATAAGCGTCCCAGAGACACTGAGTTGCCGATTCGCACTTCCCAATTTTTGTACTCATTTTGTCCTCAGTATTTTGCGGCTCAAATTTTTTTTAAATGGATTTTTTTTTTTCAAAATAAAAACCGTTCGGGCGGGGCAATTTTCGAGTTGCGGGCGGAGATGAGAATCTAGGAATTTATTTTCTTTGGCCTTATCCCAATTTGTATTGAGTAAACCTTTTTATTTCTACAAAATTAGTTTAACTAGATGATTTCGGGTTTTCATGAGTGTTTGTCGTACTTCGATAATGACTGCAGTGTAACCAAGGTCAGTGTATTACTCCACATTAAAAAAATAACCGCTGATCAAATAATCACTTTTTTACATCAGAATATCATTCTGTGACAAAGAGTCGTGCGTTATTAAGTACAATTTTATTCATATTGAATTGCAAATCTAAAAGATTTATAACATCAATATAACATTTAGTTGTTATATACAAGGAACTACATTTGTTTACAGCGTAGCCTAATAACTACCTAAACTCATACATGTATATCCCATTATCTCCCATGTGTTTTATAATGTTTCCAGCATGGCATTGGATCTAATTATGCTCCATTCATAAAGTTCCAGTTCAGGAACAAAAGTATCAGATAATCATGAATGTTTAATACTTCTAAAATGCTTCCCAATCTCGGTCTTCAGAATTCACGAGTGCTCTTTTGTCATTGAGTGTAAAAATCAAATTGAGCACATGAAAAAAACCTTGATGACCCATCTGAAAAATAAAATATTATGGATTTTATGCAATATTCAATATTCATGCAATAATTTCATGAATATTCAATATTAATATTTACATGCAAAAGTGTTCATTTGTAAACATACTTTCGATTTGATTTTATTAAAAAAATGTTATCAATACATGCACCTAGTCTGGAATTATATAATAGAATCATCCTGTTGAACTCCAACTGACTGGAAATTTTGATAAAAAATGAATAAAATTATAAAGCAGAACTCTTATTGTTATTTTAATCACATATCCCATTTTTATGCCCCCCTTCGAAGAAGAGGGGGTATATTGCTTTGCTCATGTCCGTCTGTCGGTCGGTCGGTCTGTCGGTCCGTCCACCAGGTGGTTGTCAGACGATAACTCAAGAACGCTTATACCTAGGATCATGAAACTTCATAGGTACATTGATCATGACTCGCAGATGACCCCTATTGATTTTGAGGTCACTAGGTCAAAGGTCAAGGTCACGGTGACCAGAAATAGTAAAATGGTTTTTGAATAATAACTCAAGAACGCATACGCCTAGGATCATGAAACTTCATGGGTAGATTGATCATGACTTGCAGATGACCCCTATTGATTTTGAGGTCACTAGGTCAAAGGTCAAGGTCACGGTGACCCGAAATAGTAAAATGGTTTCCGGATGATAACTCAAGAACGCATATGCCTAGGATCATGAAACTTCATGGGTAGATTGATCATGACTCCCAGATGACCCCTATCGATTTTGAGGTCCCTAGGTCAAAGGTCAAGGTCACGGTGACCCAAAATAGTAAAATGGTTTTCAGATGATAACTCAAGAACGCATACGCCTAGGATCATGAAACTTCATGGGTAGATTGATCATGACTTGCAGATGACCCTTATTGATTTTGAGGTCACAAGGTCAAAGGTCAAGGTCACGGTGACCCGAAATAGTAAAATGATTTTTGGATGATAACTCAAGAACGCTTTTGCCTAGGATCATGACACTTCTTAGGTACATTGATCGTGACTTGCAGATGACCCCTACTGATTTTCAGGTCACTAGGTCCAAGGTCAAGGTCACAGTGACAAAAATCGTATTCACACAATGGCTGCCACTACAAGGGACAGCCCATATCGGGGGCATGCATGTTTTACAAACAGCCCTTGTTTCAGTTTTGGTTTAATTTTCTTTCGTAAGTTTTGGCTTGCAAGACTTCAAGGCTTGTAAATTTAATTCAAATTTTGAAGAATGCTATCTCTGCTATAAAAAAGTTTTGCCTGTGGCAGGATTCAAACCTGAGTCATCTTGTGCTGAAAGAGAGCGCTCTAACTCTACACCATAGAGGCAATTGAGTCTTATTGTATGGGGTATTAAAGGGGCCTTTTCACAGATTTTGGCATATTTTGAAGTTTGTCATTAAATGCTTTATATTGATAAATGTAAACATTGGATCTTAAAAGCTCCAGTAAAAAATCAAGAATAAAATTAAAAAAAGAAAAAAAAAGTAGCCGGTACCAGGGCTCGAACCAGTGACCCCCGGAGTCCTGGAGTTAGTCTGAAGTAAAAACACATTAGCCCTCTCGGCTATTCCGCCGGGTATACACATGTTAAGTATTTTATACCTTATATATGCAATCTTCGTAGTTTCGTAAATTTAAACGACAACAACAGAACTCTCCAAATTATTCAATCGTTTCGCGTATCAACGCTTTATAATTTTTAGGTTTTCAAATCGTCAAAAGATACATATAATGGCTATATTGGACTATGGTAAATGTTCAGTAATACTTTTTCCTTACAAATATCATAACTAAAACGAAAATTTGCGAATCTGAAACAACTTTTTTCAATTTTGTCAATTTACCAAACCGTGAAAAGATCCCTTTAAGACTTCAATCTTGTTTTCATTGTGAAAGAATGTGAGAAGTTTTACAGACATACCCGGTAAACATTTGGAGTTCATTACAGATTTAAATCTTAAACTCTCAATTTCACAGATAAGTCATATTCCCAAAATGAGGAAAAAAGCGCAGATGTGAAGTAATATAACTCTAGTCTTATATAAGGTGATTGAAAGGTAGAGTGGCATGTGACTGAATCACTGTTAATTGCATGTATGGCAGCCATTGGCACAATTATAGGCTGATTAGACCAAACTTGTTTGCTGATGTCGTCAGAACATGCAGCCTAATTGCTGGTACACAAGTCCTTACCCTAAGTGACTTCATTAGTATTTGTCAGCATTTCCCACTGCTCTGGAAATGTCGTTTCAGTTTTTTCTCCAATTGTCAGAAGCTTGTTTTAGGACTTTTTATTGGGAAAATGAACTTTAGGTGAAAGGATGGATATTCTTCCAGGCATAAATGCATTTTACAACTTTTTAATTATTATTTTCAATTTGATATATTGGCTAAATTATTCATTTTTACTGCACATTCCCATAGGAAGCAAACAATTATTGTGATATATATAATTGACAGTGTTGTAAAGCGCAGATCAAAGTAGATACAATGATATCTCCCAGTGGGTAAGTGTGACTTGTGTTGAGCTCACAGTTGTTTGTGGCCATTTGGCATTCTATGGTTTCCTGCAAGTTAAAGTGAATACGGATTCATACCAGTTGCTGTGCTTGGGACTATATAAGGATTTATGCTTTAGATGGAGATTCACAGATGGAGCTTTCTAAGTCCTGCAGAGCATTTAAACGGCTGAATTTGAAGAAACTGTCCATAGGATTTTGTATACAGATATTGGCACAGGATTTTCTCTGCAGCTTTCTGTTCTGTACAGACAATTTAAATGGCTTTGTTTAAAGTTATTGTATTGAATTTCATACTCTAACATTTATTTGACAATTTTAAATGGAGTAAATTGGAGTTCAATTTATTAAAAAGTATACCTATATTTTCTATTGGATTATTTCTACGTTGCAGCAGGTTGGTGTGAATGTTAAGTTTTATAAAAGTCAAAGAACTTTTTGTGTTTGTACAGTTCGTTAGTTGTAACACACAAAGTTACCATTACTCTCCAAGCCTTTGCCTTGCATTGATACTTATATAGTTTAATTAAATGCTTGTTTTGGCGTTGTCCGTCCATCTGTCAGTCTTTCCGTCATTTTGTCCGTCCGGACGGCACTTTTGTGTCCGGAGCCATATCTTGAAAGTGCTTTGGCGGATTTCATTGAAACTTGGTATGAGTATATATATGGATAAGAGGATGATGCATGCCAGATGGCATTGTACATCATCAAATAATAACAGAGTTATGGCCCTTTGTATATTGAAAATAAATGTTTTTTGTGTGTGTCCGGAGCCATATCTTGGAAATGCTTTGACAGATTACATTGAAACTTGGTATGAGTATATATATATATATGGATAAGAGGATGATGCACTTTGGCATTGTCCATCCGTCCAGAAAACTTTTGTGTCCAAGAGTATAATGGCGTGGGATATCAATTCAAGGAATTTGCTTGTTTCATTTGTTGTCTTCAACAAGAAACCTTTATTAACACAGCTAACAAAAATGTCGCTGATTCGAATTTCAGTCCGGCCACATACATGTTTAGGAATTGGTCATGAAATTATTTCGACGGCCCATTTCACCCATAAACTCTGTAGTAAGGGAGATGCAGCCCCAACAAATAAAAGGAAACAAATTGAAACACAAGCTGTAGAACTATAATTTTTTATAATAAGGTCCCTAATTTAATCTAACTTGAGCACACTGTGCTTATTGTATGCTTTTGTGATAACCTTTTGTCAGTGTCCCAAAAACTGGTTCTGTAAACTATTCATCATAATGCTTAAATTAAGTTTGAAAATGGTTCTGATCATTTGAAAAAAATTGCTGCCAGGGGTTAGGACGTTTGTTCATTCCCCTGCGAAATGTTGTTCTGCAGTTCACGAATAATTCGTGAACAGTTCATGAACTTTTCGTGAACTGAGTTCATGAATTGTTCACGAATAGTTCGTGAACAGAAAATGAGCCATGTCTGTGAAAAGTTCTTGAAATTTTAGTTCATGAACTGTTCATGAACATTAATGGCATGAAGTGTTCATGAAATATTCTTGAAACCTAATGACATGAAGTGTTCATGAACTATTCTTGAACCCTTATGGCATGAAGTGTTCATGAACTATTATTGAACCCGTGTGGCATGAAGTGTTCATGAACTATTCTTGAACCATTATGGCATGAAATGTTCATGAACTATTCATTAACATCAATGGCATGAAGTGTTCTTGAACAGTTCATGAACAACACAATTCTTGAAAAATTCTAAAGGGTTTTGCTGTTCATGAACAGTTCATGAACATTTTCCTTCTATTTTTCAATGGCTCATTTTCTGTTCACGAACTGTAAGTGAATAGTTCATGAACCATAGTTCTTCAATGAACTGAGGTGGCATGAAGTGTTCATGAACTATTCATGAACAAGAATTTGTCAATTTATGCAAAGGTTATCATAAGTGTTACTAAAGCTCAACAAACAGGTCAGGATAAGAAGAAACAAGTCTTGTATTAGCACTTAACATATTGATAGCAACATATAACAATAATTTAAATATAACACTAATAACTGAGATACAAGTGGTTTGATAATACTCTTTAAATTTCATAATACAACTTTGCACTATATGTTCATGAATAATTCATGTATTGAAAAGATTATGAATAGTCTCATTTTCAGTTCAAGAATCATTTACTAATCAATGGTTTCCCTGAAATGGTTACACTTACAGTGCCAAAGAACTTGAAATGGAACCAATGGCTGATCAGTTCAGCCGGTAATTTATTAAAGACTTACATTTTCAAATATAACATAAGCCATGTGCCTTCCGTTTCAACTTCCTGTGCACACAATATTCTTTCTTTGTAAAAACAGCAATGCAATGTACATTGAGTTCTTGATATCATCTTAAACTGTTCTTGAAATAAGATGTCCTTAAAACGTTCTTAAACTTGTCTTTTAAGTCTTCCAAGAACAATGACAGATCCTTTTAAGAACATATTGGATTCTTAAAAAGTCCATCATACGTTCAAAAACATTGTGTAGACCTGTTTTAAAGAACATCAGAAGGAAACATGTTGTTCAAAAAAGTTCTTAAAGTGTTCAAGAATAGTTTAAGAATAATTCAAGAACAGGAAAGGTCCTTAAAAAGTTATTGAAGTGTTCCTGAAGGCAGTTCTTGAACAGTTCTTGTACAAATGTTCTTAAAATTCTCTAGAACAGGTCAAGAACTCTAACTTACAGTGGTGAAAGTACTATGCATATTCATACTAACTTCACAGGTTTCACAAATCTACAAGATTTGTATGCTAGATTTTCAATATTACTTTCAAAAATATGTATGAAAAATCTAGCACAAAGGAATTCATGAATTATTCATGATGGATCCTTAAAGTCTGTCTCAGAAAAGTCATTAGAAATACTTGTGCATGAAATGTTCATCACTAAGTATTTATGGTTAGATGAAGAACTGTTCATGAACTTTGAAATGTTCAACAATAATTCATAAACAGTTCATGAACATGTCTTAAGAACAGTTCATGTCCAAAAGTTCATGAACCAAGCTCAGGAACTTTTTCAGAACCGTTCATGAACAGTTCTTGATTGGCTTGAAGTGTTCATGAAATCATGAACAACATTTCGCCGGGGTTAGCCTCTAAACCTATAAGTTTGTGCACCTTAAACTTCAAAGGCATATATTTCATGAAAAATCATTAGACAATAACTAAACTTTATATATACTTTATGATTTATCTTTTGTTTAACAAATAGAGAGTGAAATATGTTGGTTTTCAGATAATAATGGAGTTACATAACTCGAAACATTCATGTACATCGTAGTCTGCGTCACACAGAATTACCCTATAAGATCGTGCACCGATTTTGATGACGTCATAGCGAGGCCCTGGGATGTGTTTATAATAACCGATTTATGTTTTTGTGAATATGTGTTTTTTTGTATTAAATATGTGTAGTTTTAGACGAATTTCGTGAATAAACTGTATTTAACAGAATGATTTAAACAAAACTGGTCTTCATAAAAACGAAATATGAACTGTAATAACTGTATAAATTCAGAGGTAAAGTGTATTTACTAACAGAAAATAGCTAAATAAAAATTATTCACAATGGGGGCATAAAAAGCTGTCACTCCATCTAATGACAGTTGTTTTGTGACAAAAGTCCCAAATGGACGCATTGAGAACATTTCTTGCAATAGGCCCAGGTCACGATCTTATAACATATAATCTTGTGTCATCATTTGGGGGGTAAAATTTTCTGCATACACTTAATTGTTTTGTAATGCAAAGCACTCATAACAGAGAGCACAATACAAATTCAAGACGGGCCTCCAAGGGAAACTACCCTTACAACATTTTACGATCAAAACATTGACAAACATGGTCGTGTCCGTCTGATGAAGGAAAAGTACAGATTTTAAACATGGTTAATAACCCTTTCAGTGCAGGAACCGAATTTTGAAGACCTTTGCAAACAGTTTGGATCCAGATGAGATGCCACAAAACGTGGCGTCTCATCAGGATCCAAACTGTTTGCTATTCTGATAATATTCTTTGAAAAAAAATCAAAGAAAATGCTAATTTTAGAAATTGAGCAGACAACATTTTAGCAGACGACAAATTTCCCAGCATGCAAAGGGTTAAGGCTATTTCTTTGGGAACAAGGTCAGACAAACGGAAATATGTATCATATTTATTTTTTTTCCTCGTGTCATGATTGTTGTCTTATAGGCTGTGGAAAATCTCGCCTTACAAAAATGAACAGTTTTTGGACACGTGCATTCGAATGTTGCTTAGGAGTTTACGTCATAAAAAAAGTGCATGATCTTATAAGGCTGCAAAAAGTTATAGGAATAGAGGATAATGGAAATAGTAAAACCCTTTGAACACTAGATGTCATTTATTTTCCACAATCAACTAAAAACTAACTCAGAACATTTAAAGTTGTATTCCTTATGATATGATATATTGGCTGCCGTTGAAAAATTCAGTATAGGTCTGTAGTGAAACTTTGAACATGAATACTACCTGCTGAGATTGGTTTAGCTCCTTTAGGTCTCAGATGAGTGCCATAAGGCCTATTACACTTGTTTCTTTGTTTCTATATGTTTGAATTATCATTTGCTACATATTTTGGGACTAACTTACAGATGCAAATGGTTCAACTGATTGTTTTTATACCCCCGAAGGAGGGCATAAGGTGGGTCCGTCCGTCCATCTGTTGGTCTGTCTGTCTGTCCTGTCACAATTTGCGTTTAGGTTTCACGTTTAGGTTTCAAAAATTCTCATAACTTCTATGTCCCTTCACATAGCCACTTTATATTTGGCATATATGTGTATCTCATGGAGCTGCACATTTTGAGTGGTGAAAGTTCAAGGTCATCCTTCAAGGTCAAAGGTAAAAAAACATGTATCAAAGCGGTGAAGTAGGGGGCATTGTTTTTCTGACAAACACATCTCTTGTTTAAATAGAGGTTTGTGCAATTTGTAGAGTATACAGATGGACACTTGAAAAAAACTTCTAAACACAACAAATTGAGTGATATGGTTTAAACTGAGTTCATTTATTTACAATATAATATCTACCAAGATGTATTAAATATAGCCATGAAATCACTGCAATGGTCAGAAATATGTAGGTAGGACCGGTACTGAAAGTATATCTGCATTTCATGTACAAATGGGAACATGTTCCTCACCCTAAAGTAAATATCTTAAATATCTTTGAAAATATCAATGTCTGGAAATAATATTTTGGAAAGTTCAATTTCTTTGGAAAGTTCAATATCCAGAAATAACTTACTGAACTCCAGGCTTGTTAACCACATTTTGAAGCAACAAACACAATAAAATACAATTAAATGTGAAATTCGTAGAGTTATTGCTACGATCATTTTCCTTCCTGCAGACTCAACTTCTTGGCAATAATTATGTTTCATGAATTCTGTCTGCAGTTCCGCCTTTATTCTGTTGTCATTATTGATTTTGTATCTTCTTAAATTAATCAAACTTTTTACTTGCTTTACCCTATGCAGAATTACAATATTAGCAGAAAATAATGTTTCCCTTTGCAAATCAATCCATTTATGCCTAGCGTCAAGAAAAAAGGCCTTTGCAAACAGCTTAGACCCAGATGAGACGCCGCATGATGCGGCGTCTCATCAGGGTCTGTGCTGTTTGCTTAAATGAATTTCCGTAAGAAATATTCTAAATATAGAAATAAGTATACTTGACATACCTTGTTTTGGAAATAAATTGATCCAATTTAGAAGGATGGAAGAGTCCACTTGGCATAAATGGGTTAAGTGCAAGATAACGTGAAGAGTAAAGAATAGGAGCGAGATTTTCAACTAATAGTTTTTAAACTCACACTTAACAAAACAGTGAAATACTTAATAAATGTACCAATTAATTGTCTGAAGGTTGCAGAATATTTGTAGCATATATTTGCAAAATATATACTGCAAGTAAGGTCTCTGCAATTATCTGAATTCACAACTAATTTGCAAACAGTTGTTAAGCACATGCTGACTAAACAATTCAAACAGTCTGCAAATACTTAGAATATAATATTAGCAAATACTTTGCAAAAAAATAAATAAAAAAATGCAAAAACATTAAATATACTTTGTATACTTTGTATAGTTAAGGTTTTGCAAATGTTTTAAATAGTCCTTGCAAACAATTTGAAAAAGCCTTAATTTGAACCTTTTAATTTTAGCTTGATTGTATCAAAAGCCTGATGCTTAATTTATAATTATGTTCTTTAGTCCATTTCCTGGGACTGTAGAACGGGTGTATATGGGGGAAATCTAAAGAACGCTTCCACAGTAGGGATTGAACCTGTGAAATGGCCTTGCTAGTGGATTACAACTGTCTTGCAATCGCCTTGCTAGTGGATTATAACTGTCTTGCAATGGCTTTGCTAGTGGATTATAACTGTCTTGCAATGGCCTTGCTAGTGGATTATAACTGTATTGCAATGGCCTTGCTAGTGGATTATAACTGTCTTGCAATGGCTTTGCTAGTGGATTATAACTGTATTGCAATGGCCTTGCTAGTGGATTATAACTGTATTGCAATGGCCTTGCTAGTGGATTACAACTGTCTTGCAATCGCCTTGCTAGTGGATTATAACTGTCTTGCAATCGCCTTGCTAGTGGATTATAACTGTCTTGCAATGGCTTTGCTAGTGGATTATAACTGTATTGCAATGGCCTTGCTAGTGGATTATAACTGTATTGCAATGGCCTTGCCAGTGGATTATAACTGTCTTGCAATGGCCTTGCTAGTGGAGTATAACTGTCTTGCAATGGCCTTGCTAGTGGATTATAACTGTCTTGCAATGGCCTTGCTAGTGGATTACAACTGTCTTGCAATGGCCTTGCTAGTGGATTACAACTGTCTTGCAAGTTTAATGAAATAGTTTGGGATTAAAAAAAAGCAATTCCAGCAGAAATCACTCTTTCCTTTACTTCAGGAAAAATTGCATATATTTGTGTTTTTGAAATTCTTAAACACATTGAGCTATAATATTGGCAAAAATTGCTGTAAAATATTTACGTTTTTGGTGCATTTTGAAGTAAAGATAAATATTATTTTTAGGTGATCAGGGTTCGACACTAAGGCACGTCCGACAGACATTGTCTAGTAAGATCGATGGTCGGGCTAGTAAAACTGCGGGCTAGCCTGTCCGACTGGTCGTACATAAAAAACTCTATACCGATTCATAGAACTATAACTAACTGCTGTAAAAACCATTTTCTTAATGTAAAATTACTCACGTACATCAGAACATAAATAAACGCGGAGCATTCACATGATTCATAGTTTTTTTTAGACACTAAGGAGGGCTTCCCGCAGAAATTGCTTTTTTCCATTGGTCAAGTTGTCATGAATATTTATGATTTTCTGCATTGTCGTAAAACTTGCTAGTACCACTTCTATCGAAAATCGGTATCGTCAATGTAAACAATTTTGCGTAGCAGACGAGAGAATGTAATTTAAACAATGGCTATGTTCAAGTTCGGATTTTTGTCCGACAAATCAGTTAATAAAGAAGAATCCGACGGTAAAACTGACGGGCAACGTTAATATTAGGAAAAACGAAAACATCAATTTTATCCTAATTGGAAAATGGAGTTCCTATGGCTTGAACTTGACGAAGAAAAGCAAAAACTGTTTATGTATCAAAATAACTTTCTGGTGTTCCCTAATTATTTACTGATAAATCCTGATTAAACAGTTACAAATAACAATATGACACAATTGTGTTTATTTGCCATGTCATTTATGGTCTAGTAGACATCAGATTCGGGCTAGTACATTTTTAAGAGAGGCTGGTCCGATGGTCTTGCTGTAAAAAAAGTTAATGTCGAACCCTGGTGATATTGGCCTTGATCGCGGTGTCAAATATCCAGGCCATTTTAATGAAATTCAGAAGAGTTGCGGCTTGTATCATTTGAACACCCTCATAAGTGAAGAATTTTTTTAAAGAAACAAATCTTGACGTATGATTGAGTATTTACAGTTTTAAGGAAAGCAAAGAAACTTGATTTTAGGTATGCACATGCTGGAATTCAAAACAATGAAGAGATCATATGAAATGTAGCTTAGGCAAATAAACATGACACATATGAAATCTGCATGGCATTATTTCAATTCTAACACGGCAAGCAACTTGTTTTCTATAGACAAAGAAGGAAATCAAGTGCGGGTTATTCTGCAATAACTTATGGGCGGAGCTTAATGTTTCGAAAATAGTTCCGAATGAATAAAGAAAATGTTGCAGTAAAATGCACTTGCAAAAACCCGCTCTAAAAGAAATGTAATAAATGTAGCATGTATATAAATGTAATGAAACAACAAATTGTATATTGGGTGATAAGTGGCATAACCACGCCTACAAAGAATGTTATTTGTTAGGAAACGTAATTTAGAAAACATTTATAGCATGTCAGCTTTTCAGTAGCATCAATAAACGTGATATCATTAAGTTTCTACGATTGTTGTTTTCAATTAAAGTGACGTCATTTGCAAAATATTTATGAATGAAAACGACATCATAATTATGTTTGTACAATTCAATGACGTCACTAAAGAGTGAACTTTGTACTAAGAAGGGCGGAGTATTGCTTCGCACTCGTGATTTAATTCCATCCCATCTATACTCCTTACTATGGGTTATTCCACAACAAACCATGATAGAAAAATATTATTTCTTAATTATAAATGTTTGTCAATATTTTATCCTCTGCAATATTTTTAGATGGAAGACATCAATTTAATAAAAAATAAGATTATCATTGTTCTGTTGGTACATAAAGTTTGGATTCGGGCTGATTTGGCCCATCTGTATAATAACCCAAATATCAGTAATATTGTACCACTGTGGCCTCGTAATTACAATCATTGTTTAATAGTCACAATCGTAGATCTTGTAAGATGAAAATAATAACCTTGTTGTTTGAACTATGTGGAGACCTTTTCAATGTATAAATCCAACATATTTATGTACTACAAAAAAGACCCAAGACGTAAATTTCTTGAAAAAAAGAAACAATATAATATTCAGATGTTTATACTCATAAAGAATAATTATTGAAACAGTGCGTGTTCAATGGAAAGAGGTTTCATCCTATCACAAAGTCCTATATGGATACAGTGTAATAAGTTGCTGTGCCACACACACTTCTACCAACAATCTTATGTTCAAGGTCAAGGTAACACATGAAGTTCAAATGTTGTATACATAGTGAACATTTGTTAATAGTTCATGTCTGTACCTGAACATATGTACACATGGAGTTATTTTATCTTAACTTTGCAAAAATGTAAACAAATAACAGACTTTTTGTGCCTTGTGGGTTCAAGGTCAAGGTCAGACTGAATATTCAAATGTTTGACACAGGAAATATATATGTAACACTTGGCCAGATCACAATTTCCTTATGCATAGGGTAGGGGATATAAGTTTTAACTATGACTAGTTTCATGCTTCTGTCAAATAATATGGCGGAGACATAACAAATGTTTTTGGTCAAGAATCAAAGGTATAGTTTTAATAAATATTTTAATACCACAAAGCCATTGGAATGTTTTCTCCAGTAGTGAACACAGGGCCATTGGGAATGTTTATCAGAAGACTTGTTTCAGGCCTTTTAAGATCTGTTCACTCCTATCAGAAATAGAGAATGAGCTCTTCACCTTGGGGATTTCGATTGATTAACAAAACATTTGTATGACTGAACCATTAGGATCAATTTCAATGATAAGACTCGCTTTTTAAGCATGTGTGCTAAATTGGCATCATTTAACATTTGAAAGTTTGCCCTGCAGATTCGTTGATACATGATATTTTTCGTTAAATATTTTGTTTATGTGAATGTGCTGTCTTCAGAGAATTTCTTTAACATGATTTTATCTCTGAACAGCTATGTCAACATTATTGCTTCATTATAATAATTGATGATACCTAAGGGAAATACATAAGTAATCTGCTATTTGGTTAGTCTGGAATTTGGCTTTGGTTAGATTTGGTGAGGAGTCTTCTTTGGATCAGTGCCTGAATTGATGTTGTTTTAAGGCTTGAATGTCGGCCCATGCCCTTGGTCATAGTCCATTTGTTGTTTTCAGACAATAAATTAAGATGCAGAAAAATAAGCGAACCTTAATAGTCTTCAAGCATATATATGCTTATAATTTTACTTTTGAAGCAAAAAAGTATGTGCTTGGTGTTTACAAATGTAATGACAAGCTGAGGTGTACCAAGCTCTAGTATTATATTTACATATAGACCTTTGACATCGTGTACAGACCCAGTAATTGTCTTATCTCTAAACAGCCATCTAAGACACTGCATAGACCCAAGTCTGGTCTTATGTGTACAAAGACACCTAAGACACTGGGAATAGACCTGTGTCTAGTCTTATGTGTATGAAGACATCTAAGACACTGGGAATAGACCCATGTCTTATGTGTATGAAGACATCTAAGACACTGGGAATAGACCCATGTCTAGTCTTATGTATATGAAGACATTTAAGACACTGGGAATAGACCCATGTCTAGTCTTTTGTGTATGAAGACATCTAAGACACTGGGAATAGACCCATGTCTATTCTAATGTATATGAAGACATCAAAGACACTGGGAATATACCCACATCTAGTCTTATGTATATCAAGACAACTAAGACACTGGGAATAGACCCATGTCTAATCTTATGTCAAGACATCTAAGACACTGTGAATAGACCCATGTCTAATCTTATGTGTATGAAGGCATCTAAGACACTGGGAATAGACCCATGTCTAGTCTTATGTATATGAAGACATCTAAGACACTGGGAATAGACCCATGTCTAGTCTTATGTATGTTAAGACTATTAAGACACTGTGAATAGACCCATATCTAATCTTATATGTATGAAGACATCTAAGACACTGGGAATAGGCCCATGTCTAGTCTTATGTGTTTTAAGGCATCTAAGACACTGGGAATAGACCAAAGTCTAGTTTTATGTATATGAAGACATCTAAGACACTGGGAATAGACCCTTGTATAGTCTTATGTGAAGAATTCTAAGACACTATGAATAGACCCATATCTAATCTTATTAGTATGAAGGCATTTAAGACACCGTGAATAAACCCATGTCTAGAATTATGTGTATGAAGACAATTAGGACACTGTGAACAGACCCAGGCATAGTCTTTTGTCTGGAAAACCACCTAAGACACTGTGAATAGACACTGTCCAGTCAAATCTCTACAAAGGCCCTTCCGACATTGTGAATAGATCCAGACCCTAGTCTTATATCTCTTTGCATGCAGCTTAAACTCTCTGAATTGACCAATACCTAGTCAAAGCTCTTTAAAGTCCCTAAAGACTATGTAAATAGGCCCAAGTCTATACTTATTTATATACTGAATAGACACAGGTTTAGTCCTATATCCTTAAAGGCCTCTAAGTCACTGAATAGGCCCTGTTCTAGGCTTATCTCTGTTAAGACCTCTAAGTCACTGAATATAGGCCCTGGTCTAGGCTTATCTCTGTAAAGGCCTCTAAGTCACTGAATAGGCCCTGGTCTAGGCTTATCTCGGTAAAGGCCTCTAAGTCAATGAATAGTCCCTGGTCTAGGCTTATCTCTGTAAAGGCCTCTAAGTCACTGAATATTCCCTGATCTAGGCTTATCTCTGGAATAACCTCTAAGTCACTGAATAGGCCCTTGTCCAGGCTTATCTCTGTAAAGGCCTCTAAGTCAATGAAAAGTCCCTGGTCTAGGCTTATCTCTGTAAAGGCCACTTAGTCACTGAATAGTCCCTGTTTTAGATTATGTCTGTAAAGGCCTCTAAGTCACTGAATAAGCCCATGTTTAAGCTTATCTTTGTCAAGGCCTCTAAGTTAATGAATAGTCCCTGGTCTAGGCTTATCTCTGTAAAGGCCTCTAAGTAACTGAATAGGCCCTGGTCTAGGATTATCTCTGTAAATGCCTCTAATTCACTGAATAGTCCTTGGTCTAGGCTTATCTCAGTAAAGGCCTCTAAGTCACTGAATAGGTCCTGGTCTAGGCTTATCTCTGTAAAGGCCTCTAAGTCACTGAATAGGCCCTTGTCTAGGCTTATGTCTTTAAAGGCCTCTAAGTCACTGAATAGGCCCTTGTCTAGGCTTATTTCTGTAAATTCTTCTAAGTCACTGAATAGACCCTGGTCTAGTCCTATCTCCGTAAAGGCCTCTTCGTCAGAGAATTAACCCTTGTCTAGGCTTATCTCTGTAATGGCCTTTAAGTCACTGAATAGGCTCTTGTCTAGGCTTTTCTCTGTAAAGGCCTCTAAGTCACTGAATAGGCTCTTGTCTAGGCTTATCTCTGTAAAGGCCTCTAAGTCACTGAATAGGCTCTTGTCTAGGCTTATGTCTGTAAAGGCCTCTAAGTCACTGAATTGGCCCTTGTCTAGGCTTTTTTCTGTAAAAGCCTCAAAGTCACTAAATATGCCCTGGCCTAGTCTTATCCCTGTCAATGCCTCTAAGTCACTGAATAGGCCCTTGTCTCTAGGCTTATCTCTGTAAAGGCCTCTAAGTCACTGAATTGTTCTTGGGTTAGATTATTTCTGTAAAGGTCTCTAAGTCAATGAATAGGCCCTGGTCTAGGCTTATCTCTGTAAAGGGCTTTAGGTCACTAAATAGTCCATGTTTTATATTATGTCTGTAAATGCCTCTAAGTCAGTGAATAGTCCCTGGTCAAGGCTTATCTCTGTAAAGACCTCTAAGTCACTGAATAGGGCCTGGTCTAGGCTTATCTCTGTAAAGACCTCTAAGTCACTGAATTGGCCCTGGTTTAGATTATGCCTGAAAAGGCCTCTTAAGTCACTGAATAGGCCCTTGTCTAGGTTTATCTCTATAAAGGCATCTTAGTCACTGAATAGGCCCTTGCCTAGGCTTTTCTCTGTAAAGGCCTCTAAGTCACTGAATTGACCCTTGTCTAGGCGTATCTCTGTAAAGGCCTCTATGTCACTGAATAGGCCTTTTTATGCCCCCTTTCAAAGAAAAGGGGGTATATAGTTTTCGCACTGTCCGTCAGTCAGTCTGTCAGTCTGTCACACTTCGTGTCCCAGTCAGTCCGTTAAGGCCTCTTAGTCACTGAATAGGGCCTGGTCTAGGCTTATCTCTGTAAAGGCCTCTTAGTCACTGAATAGTCCCTAGTTTAGATTATCTCTGTAAAGGCCTCTTAGTCACTGAATAGGGCCTGGTCTAGGCTTATCTCTGTAAAGGCCTCTTAGTCACTGAATAGTCCCTAGTTTAGATTATGTCTGTAAAGGCCTCTTAGTCACTGAATAGTCCCTTATCTAGGCTTATCTCTGTAAAGGCCTCTAAGTCACTGAATAGGGCCTTGTCTAGGCTTATCTCTGTTAAGGCCTCTAAGTCACTGAATAGGGCCTTGGCTAGGCTTATCTATGTAAAGGCCTCTAAGTCACTGAATAGGGCCTTGTCTAGGCTTATCTATGTAAAGGCCTCTAAGTCACTGAATAGGGCCTTGTCTAGGCTTATCTATGTAAAGACCTCTAAGTCACTGAATAGGGCCTTGTCTAGGCTTATCTCTGTAAAGGCCTCTAAGTCACTGAATAGGGCCTTGTCTAGGCTTATCTATGTAAAGGCCTCTAAGTCACTGAATAGGGCCTTGTATAGGCTTATCTATGTAAAGGCCTCTAAGTCACTGAATAGGGCCTTGTCTAGGCTTATCTTTGTAAAGACCTCTAAGTCACTAAATAGGGCCTTGTCTAGGCTTATCTCTGTAAAGGCCTCTAAGTCACTGAATAGGGCCTTGGCTAAGCTTATCTATGTAAAGGCCTCTAAGTCACTGAATAGGGCCTTGTCTAGGCTTATCTCTGTAAAGACACCTAAGTCACTGAATAGTCCCTAGTTTTGATTATGTCTGTAAAGTCCTCTAGGTCACTGAATAGGGCTTGGTCTAGGCTTATCTCTGTAAAGGCCTCCAAGTCACTGAATAGTCCCTGGTTAAAATTATCTCTGTAAAGGCCTCTAAGTCACTGAATAAGCCCTGGTCTAGGCTTTTCTCAGTAAAAGCCTCCAAGTCACTGAATAGGCCCTTTTCTAGGATTGTATCTGTAAAGTCATCTAAGTCACTGAATAGGCACTGGTCTGGGCTTATCTCTCTAAAGGCCTCTAAGTCACTGAATATGCACTTGTCTAGGCTTATTTCTGTAAAGGCCTCTAAGTCACTGAAAAGGCCCTAGTCTAGTTTATGTCTGGAAATGCCTCTAAAATACAGATAAGACCAAGGTCTAGTCTTATCTCTGTAAAGGCCTCTAAGTCTCTGAGTAGACCCTGACTTAGGCTTATCTCTGTAAAGGCCTCTAAGTCACTGAATAGGTCCTGATCTAGTTTAAGTCTGGAACAGCCTCTAAGTTACTGTATAGCTCCTGGTCTAGTTTATGTCTGGAAAGGCCTCTAAGTTACATAATAGACCAAGGTCTAGTCATATCTTTTTAAAGGCCTCTAAGTCACTGAAGAGACCCCTTGTCTAGGCTTGTCTCTGTAAAGGCCTCTACATCAATGAATATTCCCTGATCTAGGCTTATCTCTGTAAAGGCCTCTAAGTCACTGAATAGGCCCTGGTCTAGGCTTTTCTCAGTAAAGGCATCTTAGTCACTGAATAGGCCCTGGTCTAGGCTTTTCTCAGTAAAGGCATCTTAGTCACTGAATAGGCACTGGTCTGGGTTTATCTCTGTAAAGGCCTCTAAGTCACTGAATAGGCCCTTGCCTAGGCTTTTCTCTGTAAAGGCCTCTCAGTCACTGAATTGACCCTTGTCTAGGCGTATCTCTGTAAAGGCCTTTAAGTCACTGAATAGGCCTTTTTATGCCCCCTTTCGAAGAAAAGGGGGTATATAGTTTTCGCACTGTCCGTCAGTCAGTCTGACAGTCTGTCACACTTTTCGTGTCCCCTCTCTTATTCAAATAGTTTTCATCCGATCTTACAGAAACCTGGTCAGAAGTTGTATCTAGACAATACCTAGGTCAAGTACGAATATGGGTCATGCCGGGTCAAAAACTTGGTCACGGGGTCACTTAGTGCATATCAAGGATTAAGCATGGTGTCTGCTCTCTTATTGAAGCAGTTTTCATCCGATCTTACCCAAACCTGGTGAGAAGTTGTATCAAGAAAATATCTAGGTCAAGTTCGAATATGGGTCATGCTGGGTCAAAAGCTAGGTCACGGGGTCACTTAGTGCATTTCAAGGATTTAGCATGGTGTCTGCTCTCTAATTGAATGTTGAACCCTGTGACCTTTACCTTGAACTTAGGGTCTGCGTTTAGGTTTCGAAATTTGCATTTAGGTTTCAAAAAAAGCTCATAACTTCTATCAATCGTTTAAAGGGGCCATAAGTCATCCTATGGTGACAGCTCTTGTTCTAGGCTTATCTCTGTAAAGGCCTCTTAGTCACTGAATATGCCCTGGTCTAGGCTTATCTCTGTAAAGGCCTCTAAGTCACCGAATAGGCCCTGGTCTAGGCTTATCTTTGTAAAGGCCTCTAAGTCACTGAAAAGTCCCTGGTCTAGGATTATTTCTTTAAAGGCCTCTAAGTCACTGAATAGTCTCTGGTTTAGATTATGTCTGTAAAGGCCTCTTAGTCACGGAATATGCCCTTGTCTAGTCTTATCTCTGTAAAGGCCTCTAAGTCATTGAATAGTCCCTGGTTTTGATTATTATACCCCCACAAATGAAGTTTAGGGGGGTATATAGGAGTGAACTTGTCGGTCGGTCGGTTGGTTGGTCGGTCGGTCTGTCTGTCGGTCCGTTTTAAGTGTCCGGAGAACTAGGTCACGGGGTCACTTAGTGCATTTTAAACATTCAGCATATTGTCCGCTCTCTAATTCAAGTAGCTTTCATCTGATCTTCACCAAACTTGGTCAGAAGTTGTATCTAGATGATCTTAAGGCCAAGTTGGAACATGGGCCTTGCCGGGTTAAAAACTAGGTCACGGGGTCACTTAGTGCGTTTTTAACATTCAGCATGTTGTCCGCTCTCTTATTCAAGTAGTTTTCATCCGATCTTCACCAAACTTGGTCAGAAGTTGTATCTAGATGATCTTAAGGCCAAGTTCGAACATTGGCCTTGCCGAGTCATAACCTAGGTCACGGGGTCACTTAGTACGTTTTACACATTGAGCATGGTGTCCGCTCTCTATTTCAAGTAGTTTAAATCTGATCTTCACCACACTTGGTCAGAAGTTGTAACTAGATGATGTGTAGGTAAAGTTTGAACATGGGCCATGCCGGGTCAAAAACTAGGTCACAGGGTCAATTAGTGTGTTTTAAACCTCACCATGTTGTCCGCTCTCTAATTCAAGTAGTTTTTATCCAATCTTCACCAAAATTGGTCAGAAGTTGTATCTTGATAATGTCTAGGGCAAGTTTGAATATGTGTTATGCTGGGTCAAAAACAAGGTCATGGGGTCACTAAGGGCGTTTTAAACATCACAATGTTGTCCGCTCTCTAATTCAAGTAGTTTTCATCCAATCTTCACCAAACTTGGTCAGAAGTTGTACCTAGATGATGTCTAGGTCAAGTTTGTATATGGGTCATGCCGAGTCAAAAACTAGGTCACGGGGTATCTTGGTGCCTTTTAAACCTCACCATGTTGTCCGCTCTCTAATTCAAGTAGTTTTCATCCAATCCTCACCAAACTTGGTCACAAGTTTTATCTAAATCATCTCAAGAACAAATTTGGACATGGGCCATTTTGGGCCTTAATTTATGTCACGGGGTCACTTAGTGCTTTTTTAACATTCAGCATGGTGTCCGCTCTCTTATTCAAGTAGTTTACATCCGATCTTCACCAAACTTGGTCAGAAGAGTCATGGAGATGATTTTAAGGCCAAGTTAGAACATGGGCCTTTCTGGGTCAAAAACCAGTTCAAGGGGTCACTTTATTGTGTTTTAAAAATTGAGCATGGTGTCCGCTGTTTTTTGTGAAGATGACATGCAAAATATTATGTGTCAATGCGGCATGTTGGGGTTTTTGTCACGTCTGTGACAAAGCTCTAATTTCTGTTAAGTTTTCTAAGTCACTGAATAGGGCCTGGTCTAGGCTTATTTCTGTAAAGGCCTCTAAGTCACTGAATAGTCCCTGGTTTAGATTATGTCTGTTAAGGCCTCTTAGTCACTGAATATACCCTTGTCTAGGCTTATCTCTGTAAAGGCCTGTAAGTCACTGAATATGCCCTGGTGTAGGCTTATCTCTGTAAAGGCCTCTTAGTCACTGAATATACCCTTGTCTATGCTTATCTCTGTAAAGGCCTGTAAGTCACTGAATATGCCCTGGTGTAGGCTTATCTCTGTAAATGCCTCTAAGTCACTGAATAGGCACTGGTCTGGGCTTATCTCTCTAAAGGCCTCTAAGTCACTGAATAGGCACTGGTCTGGGCTTATCTCTCTAAAGGCCTCTAAGTCAGTGAATAGGCACTGGTCTGGGCTTATCTCTCTAAAGGCCTCTAAGTCACTGAATATGCCCTGGTGTAGGCTTATCTCTGTAAAGGCCTCTAAGTCACTGAATAGGCCCTGGTCTAGGCTTATCTCTCTAAAGGCCTCTAAGTCACTGAATATGCACTTGTCTAGGCTTATTTCTGTAAAGGCCTCTAAGTCACTGAATAGGCCCTGGTCTAGTTTATGTCTGGAAAGGCCTCTAAAATACAGATTAGACCAAGGTCTGGTTGTAGGCCATAGAAAATAAATAATTAGATTCTCATCCAAATTTTGTGGAAAATTGGGGTGGGTGGATGGGTTTTATTTTTTGTTTTTTATTTTTCATTTTATGTGTCAGACCTACATATTAGTAATAAATGCTCACAAATTTGTTGGTTCATATGCATAATGCCTATATGTTTGTAATATTATATAGAATAAAAGACATACATTATCAAAATTTGACTATTGTGTTTTATTTTACCCTTTTAATATGTTGAACATATTATGACATTCAATAAAACATGGACTAGACAAAGCATTGACTAGACAAAGTATTAAAGAAAATACAAATCAGTAACAGAACCCTTAACATTATTTTTTCAGTATGACTAGATGTCATTGATTAAAACATGGTATGCATTTGATAGACAGCATTTACTATTTCAAGTTCAGTTTGTATTAATTGGATGAAGATGTTGAGAATGAAGATGATAACATTTAATATGGGAAGTTTCTGGGGTGTCTTCAATACTAAAGTCAATAAAATTTCTTAGACAGCCGACAGTTTGACTAACTGTAACATCGGATGACACCTGTGTCAATTCTAATTTATTTCGGCCGAAGAAGGCACAGACAATTTTCAGGTGGTCAACTTTCAACGGTGGAGCTTGATCATACAAACCACAAATGAACTCGTGGTACAGGTCAGCTAGAGTTTACGTTTCTGCACATTTTGACACGCAGTACCAATCTTTTACGGTTGTAACACCGTTTCTACACCTCAAAATAAGAAACATTTTGTTGTTGTTTTTGCTAGATCACTTAAATTTCAGACGACCCTCGTGTGCCGTTAAAAATCTATACGCGTCTCGGAGACATTGACTTGCCGATTTGCACTTCGCTATTTTCGTACTCATTCAGCTGTTTCATGCTCTGCATTTTGCGGCTAAAATTTTTTTAAGGATTTTTTTTTCAAAATAAAAACTGTTCAGGCGTGACGATTTTTGATGGGCTGGCGGGGATGAGAATCAATGAATTTATTTTCTATGGCCTTATCTCTGTAAAGGCCTCTAAGTCTCTGAATAGACCCTGGTCTAGGCTTATCTCTGTAATGGCCTCTAAGTCACTGAATAGGCACTGGTCTAGGTTTATCTCTGTGAAGGCCTCTAAGTCACTGAATAGGCCCTGGTCTAGGCTTATCTCTGTGAAGTCCTCTAAGTCACTAAATAGGCCCTGGTCTAATTTATGTCTGTAAAAGCCTCTAAGTTACTGTATAGCTCCTGATCTAGTTTATGTCTGGAAAAGCCTCTAAGTTACAGAATAGACCAAGGTATAGTCTTATCTCTGTAAAGGCCTCTAAGTCACTGAATAGACTGCCATGTGAACACAGTTCCATTTCCATTTTATCTTCTGGGCTGCCAGAATGAATGAAACATTAATGTAGTGTGCTTCTTTGGGATCAGATGTGATTATATACAATACCAATTGGTCAAATTCAAGCCTCTTTCTAAATATCAGCAAACCCCTTTTATGAAGTACATTAAAAGATTAGTTCCCTGTAAGCAAATTATCATGTGAAAGCCACAAATCTCATGTCAATGTCCCTGTATTTGAATAGGCAAAGAAAAACATAATTTTGTTTGTCCTTCCAGCACATATATCACATGTGCCCCTGATGTAGCCTGCAATGGACCTCTGCAGAAAATAAACAACAATTCTTGTCAGAAACCTATAAGAAAACATCCATTTTCAATAATGGCAAGATACAATGTGAAAAATTGGCATCAAATTCATATGTGACTGCGTTATCAGTGAATAACCTGAGGGAGGTCTATACAAAGACTTGCATATTTCCATTTGATAGAACTATCAATAGTGCTGCTATTTCCAAGCCATCTTTTATGTATGTTGTCCCTCTGGAGAAAAAACAACACAATTGTTACTGACATTAGGCCATGTCCACTTGAACTTTGAACATGAGAGTCAGTATTTGTTGGACATTTGATTTTGCTTTTTCTCCAAACCAGGAAAATCCATGTGAATTAGCGTCCAACCAATAACATGAGTTTGAAACTGATTATGAGATTTTTTTAGCTCACCTGATTGCTCAGGTGAGCTTTTGTGACCGGTCTTTGTCCGTCTTCCGTCCGTCCGTCCGTTAACATTTGCTCATAAACACTCTTGAGGCCACATTTCTTGTCCCATCTTCACGAAACTTGGTCAGAAGATTTGTCCCAATGATATCTTGATCGAGTTCGAAACTGGGTCATGCTGGGTCAAACACTAGGTCACTAGGTCAAAAAAATGAAAAAGCTTGTAAACACTGTAGAAGTCCCATTTAATGCCCAATCTTCATGTAACTTTGTCTAAATGTCTGTAGTAATGATATGTTGGTTGAGTTCAAAAGCGGTTCTGGTCTGTTGAAAAATATGGCCGCCAGTGGGCGGGGCAGTTTTTCTTATATGACTATAGAGAAACCTTGTAAACACTCTAGAAGTCACAATTTTGGCCCAATCATCATAAAAGTTGATCAAAACATTGGTTTTATTGATATGTCGGACAAATTCGAAAATGGTCCAGATCGGTGAAAAAACATGACCGCCAGTGTGGGTGGGGCATTTTTCTCTATATGTATACAGTGAACACATGTGAAGACTATAGAAGTCACATTTTTTGCCCAATTTTCATAAAATTTGGTCAGAACATTAATTTTGTTTCCTTGATACGAGAGTTGAGTTGGAAAATGGTTCCGGTTAGTTGAATAACATGGTTGCCGGGGAAGGCAGTTTTCTTATATTTGTATAGTTAAAAAAAGCTTGTGAACACTCTAGAAGTCACATTTTTTGCCCAATCATCATGAAACTTGGTGAAAAGATTGGTTTTATATATATCTCAGATGAGTTTGCAAATGGTCCCGATGGGTCAATAAACATGGCTGCCAGGGGGGTGGGGCAGTTTTCCTTATGTGACTATATAGAGAGAAACCTTGTGATTGAACACTATGGAAGTCACATATTTTGCCTAATCATCGTGAAACTTAGTCAATACATTGGTTTTATTGATTTCTTGGACAAGTTGGAAAATAGCTCAGATCGGTGAAACACACTTTTTAGCTCACCTGATTGCTCAGGTGAGGTTTTAGGATTGGTCTTTGTCCGCTGTCCGTCCGTCCACATTTGGTTTGTAAACACTCTAGCATTCACATTTCTTAAGCATTCTTTATCAAAGTTGCTGAAAGATCTCAGTCAAGTTTGATGATAGGTCACAATTTCAAATCTTACAAAAACAAAAACACTCCCTACGCCAGAGTTTTGATTGTACATTTATTTTGGATGACCACTTAAACAACAAAAGAGAAACACAATATTACATTGCATCAACGTTACAAATTTACAAAAAAAGACAGTAACATATAAAAGCAAATACATATTAAATTCAGCTGAATTTGATTAAAGTTGTGCTCCTCATTATCTTTCAGCTGTGTTCTTTATGTGTTGAATATTTCAGTGGTTGGTGTTGTGTTACAGTTCAGTTCTTCACATGCACTAGTTGACTTTATCTTGGCTTATATATATGGGTTTATAGTGTGTGACAAATGAGCTCATCAAAATGTTACAGTTAGTTAATCTTGCTTTACTGTTGAGTTCTCCATGTAATATAGTAAGGTTAATCATGCATTAGGGTTCTTCAGATGAGTTCATTGTCTCTCCACAGCTGAGTTATTGGCACAGTTAATTTCATTTTGTTGCCACCATTAGTTGTGTTGCCATAGTGTATTGTCCCCCGCCAAAGGCCAAGGGATATAACATTGCTGTTATCCGTCCGTTCATCAGTTTGTAAGTCTGTCCGTCCGCCAGAAAGTCAGTTTGTCACACATTTGTTTAGGACTATGCCTCTGAAACCATATAAGATATCAACATGAAACTTCATAGGTGTATATGAATCAATCTGTGAGCCTGACCCTCACCAGTGCATGATGATCTCCCGGGGAGGTTGTCATTTGATCTGAAACATTAGGTATATATTGAACAACAGAACTTTTGTAAGAAATGTAAACGAGTTATTTTATTTTTCACATTTTTTTACAAAGCATAAATAGAATACAATAGTAACATACAAAGTTTGAATCATGAATATGCGTCATGAATATGCATTTAAATTAAAAAAATATTTATGAAGGGATCACATTATTACTTTAACCAAGATTTACAATCGTAAACAGATATGAATAACAAGTCTCTGCCATCAATACTAGGGGATGTTTTGACTAGGGGCCGTGGCGTTTTGACTAGCTTCCTTTAATACATAAGCCGCAGCACATGCTTTCACTTTTATCAAATGACCTTTCTTATAATGTTATCAATGTGCATGTTTCAAAACTTACCCTTCTGTAGACAGCTTTTGTTTCTTCACTGTTACCCCAAATTTCAGTAAATCGGGATTATTTTGAGTTTTTTTAATCTTCTTCGTGTAGTAACGAGCATTCCGCATCGCCATTTTTTTTAAAGTGACGTTGCTAGGCAGAGCTTTTACTATTTACGCCGGTTTCACCAGTTACACAACACTTTAAAATTGATTAAAACAAGCAAACATCAGTAACGCGAGTCGACAATTTTTCGCAAATTCGGAATTAAAAACAAGGTTATGAAACTGTTCCGAAATGGCCGTTTTTGACAGTTTTGAGCACGAAAAGTCCACGGCCAACCGCAAAGAAGGAAAAAAAGCCCTGATTGTAGTGTGCCCTGTGTTAAAGATTGTAGTGTGTCCTGTGTTAAAGATTGTAGCGTGCCCTGTGTTAAAGATTGTCGTGTGCCCTGTGTTAAAGATTGTAGTGTGCCCTGTGTTAAAGATTGTCGTGTGCCCTGTGTTAAAGATTGTAGTGTACCCTGTGTTAAAGATTGTAGTGTGCCCTGTGTTAAAGATTGTCGTGTGCCCTGTGTTAAAAATTGTAGTTTGCCCTGTGTTAAAGATTGTAGTGTGCCCTGTGTTAAAGATTGTAGTGTGCCCTGTGTTAAAGATTGTAGTGTGTCCTGTGTTAAAGATTGTAGTGTGTCCTGTGTTAAAGATTGTAGTGTGCCCTGTGTTAAAGATTGTAGTGTGCCCTGTGTTAAAGATTGTAGTGTGCCCTGTGTTAAAGATTGTAGTGTGCCCTGTGTTAAAGATTGTAGTGTGTCATGTGTTAAAGATTGTAGTGTGTCCTGTGTTAAAGATTGTAGTGTGCCCTGTGTTAAAGATTGTAGTGTGCCCTGTGTTAAAGATTGTAGTGTGTCCTGTGTTAAAGATTGTAGTGTGCCCTGTGTTAAAGATTGTAGTGTGTCCTGTGTTAAAGATTGTAGTGTGCCCTGTGTTAAAGATTGTAGTGTGCCCTGTGTTAAAGATTGTAGTGTGCCCTGTGTTAAAGATTGTAGTGTGCCCTATGTTAAAAATTGAAGTGTCAGTGGGGTGTGTTGCATATTTTAGAGTGGACTGTGTTACAGAAGATGTTCATCCCCTATTCTACAGATTTGAAATACAGTACAGCGTTACAGATGTAATATATATATCGTTGCTGTGGTTCTCAAACCTCGTAGCTCCAAAATTTTCAAAATATTTTTTTCGTCTTTTCTGAATATATTAAGTCTGGCGCGTGTTTTGTGCTATATCTCGTAGCTCTACGCCAATCAGAGCCCTTGAAAAAGCCACGTGACGAAATGTTGTAGAATGATTGTTGGCTTTTTTCCCGGCGAAAAGTCGTAGTGACGCCATTTCACCTATAAGTATGTTGTTTCGTTTGGACAAATTTGACAAAAAAGTTTTTATAATTTTTAGCATAGGTGCGTTTACGCACCTATGCTTATGGTATATACCACATTTCAAAAATCCACATCCATCGGTTGCCCTTTATGAAGCCTTACCTGATCAAAAATCAGACGAAATATCTATTTGATTTAGTATATGGTCATTCTTACAATTTTTTTTGGAAACGTTTTTCTAACGTTTTCTTCCAAGAATATTGCTGACACCGTTTTTAGTGAATTTTTCTAAGACCGTTTTATGTAAAAAAATCTTCTTATAACCTAAAACAAATTTCGTTCGTAAAACAATTCTATCTGCACTATAAATCTAAATCTCCTACGCAGTGGTCTCCCTTATACTAGAAGTTACTGACCGGGCGAAGCAAGGGAAGTAACTGCTGTGAGGAGTTTCTATAAAAATCTGCATTCAGAAATCTGTATTCAGAACTCAATCTGTTGTGCACGTCTGCATCTAACGCTTACCACAAGTTTTACGACAAATTCTTGACGCAGACGAATAGGGTAGCGTCTATTTTCATTTGTGAAAAGAATAGAGAAAAGAATCGATACAGATCTGTCCGTGCTTAAATTTTGAAAGGCTTGGGTAATTATTTTTCATAAGCGTTTCAAACACTGATGTAAATGGAAAGATTATCTATTTAAATAGTCGGTAATTGTTTGAAATTATTGATTTGAGAAATTCGCGGATGGCGATATCGAACTACATTATACCACGTGACGCCATTCTTCCCTGTATCTTGCACCTATGCTTTTAACGCCATCGGCGCTCTCGTTTTTATTTGCAACTACGAGGTTTCCTATCAGGACGAATTGTCGTACCTTATAAAAATGACAAAACTGTGGTGACAAAATATCATAGCTACCATGTCTGACTGTCAGTATGACTTATCAGTATGACTTACGCGTCTACGGCTTATACCATATTTTGCAGCTTCATTTGTTTGGTATTTTTGCAGAATTTCAATTTCTAAAACATCGTTATAAAAAAATGAGACGTTTTTTTCTCTCTCCTGAAAAGTTGGCATTTTGTAGCTAAGAGGTTTGAGAACGACAGCGACGATATGTTCATGTGGTAGAGTTTAAGTGTGCCCTGTACTGTATATTTTCTTGTAATAGGTCTGTTTATGTAAGACGCATTTCCAAATTTTTTACATTTTTTAAATTTTGTCCAAATATACGACACATCGGTGTATACAAGGAAAATAAACCATCATAAAATATTCCCAAGCATGCAATCGAAAATGTAAATCCATGAAATGGTGAATTATCTTTTATGTTTGATTTTACATCGAAGATGCCTTGTCAGGTGATTTCTGCCGTTTGTGATATCATAACGTCCATTGCTTTATTTATTTTCTCCAATACATTTACAAGAATTTATTGATTTAAAAATAATGACATTCAAAACAATGTATTACCAGTACTTATGGACCAAATAGTCAAAGTTGAATTTAAACATGTTAATCCCATTTGTCAAAACACTGCAGTCAAACAATATGTCAGTAGACATGCTTAGTGTGTTTTCATGACGCTCAACACTAAATCCAGTTTTTATGTCCCCGAAGGAGGACATATAGTGATCGGACCGTCCGTCTGTCTGTCTTTCCGTCTCACTTTGCGTTTAGGTTTAGAAAAATGCTCATAACTTCTATGTCGCTTTATATGTAACCTTTATTTTTGGTATGCATGTGTATATGGACAAGTCCTTTCCATACACATATAAATTTTGACCCCTTTGACCTTGACTTTGAACTTAGGGTCCGTGTTTAGGTTTCTAAATCTGCGTTTAGGTTTCGAAAAATGCTCATTACTTCTATGTTGCTTCAGATGTACCCTTCATATTTGGTATGCATGTGTATATGGACAAGGCCTTTCCATACGCACACAAATTCTGACCCCTTTAACCTTGACTTTGAACTTAGGGTCCGCGTTTAGGTTTCTAAATCTGCGTTTAGATTTTGAAAAACGCGCATAACTTCTATCAAAGCGTTTTTCGGGGGCATATGTCATCCTATGGAGATAGCTCTTGTTTTTCATGTTCTCTCAGTATACAGTTCAATAACTGTATCAATCACTCAACTAAACAACTGTAACGATAAAGATACAGCGTGTTGATTTGAAATTAATTTACAGGAAATGTCAATTCCAAATTATTCACGATAATTTTGCGTAAAAAACTACAACAAAACTTTAAACCCAAACCAAAAGAACTCAATGTTCACTGCGCTACAAAGTTTTATTAAAACAAAACAAGACACACACGCTTTCCATGAGTACACTGTAGGGGCCGATACGTGTGGAAGATAATTAATGCCATAAAACCGCAATAAACCTCAGAAATTGTCGATTGATGGTGGCACTGGATTATTCATGCATAACTGATTAACAACTGGTCGCATCTTCAGGGGCCATAATAGAATAGAAAATTTAACAAAAATGGTTTAATCAAAAGTCACAAAGTTAAATCGGTCTTCCTCAACTGATTGATTTCTGTGTTAAATACAATTCTTAAATGACAACAACCAATTAAGGTAGCGCACCCCTAATGATTTCCTGTGATTTATTTTACGATCATTGCCGATCTTCAATGATCGGTTATTTCCGAGAGATGCATTTTATTTTTTTCAAACTTCGAATCTTGATATATGTTTACGTAATTCCTTTAGAATACATTATTTTCACAATAAATATTGACTTTGATCAAAATATCATCTGAAAAAATACGAATTCTCGATCGACGAGCCTTTTTACCTGTTTACTTATGGATATGTAATTTAAGCTAGCACAAATGTGTAGTTTTCGTGGCCGAGTGGTTAAGGCGATGGACTGCAAATCTTTTGGGATCTCGTGCGCAGGTTCGAATCCTGCCGACATCGCATACTTTTTGCGACGCGTTTTATTTATTTTCTAACGTTATTTGATTTAATATAGCATATATGCTATGTTTATTGTTAAATATGTTGAAATTTTTATGCACATCCTTCAATTTTTACAATTAAAACAACATTATGGCTAAATTGGGTGATTTACTGCTGAAAATACGAATGATGCATGTTGTCTTTTTATTTTTATTTCAAAAAGTAAACGGTAAATCTGTTTATTTCTTGGTATTTTTGCTGTATATAGTGTTTCTATAAAAACTACGTTTAAAATATAACTTAAATGATACTATTTTGAATTTTATGACACTTTGTTTTAAACTGACTCAATTTTTACTTGGCTGAAATAACTCTGTAAAAGAATACTTATTTCATCTTGTTTAAACTTTACTGCATCTGTAAACACCAACTGCACGCCCATATTTGGAAATTTGAATGAATTATGGAACTTTTATATACCCCATGGGTGAAAATAAACTGGACAAAAGCCGAGCGTGGGGGTGGTTTTGAAAAATTCGGTATATTTTTTTAAAAAGCATGGAAAGCCTACCTACAAATTTGCATGTAGTTCAGTGAAATGAAGCTGATTAAGAATATAATTAATTATTATATAATTGGATATGTGCCCATTAGAGGTGCGCTACCTTAAATTACGGGCAATGATCGTCACCAGACATTCCCAAAAGTGTCGGACCGTCGGACCTGACCGACGTTTTAAAGACAGGTCAGATTGAAAATGCCATGTTGCTGGTCCGTGAAATCATTCAAGAGGAAAAGTTGATTTATTTTTTAGAATTCGTTCAAGTGTGTGATCATTTGAGAACGAATATTATTATAGCTTCCTAGGCATTCCAAAAATTTGCGCTTGGTACCAATTTCGTCCAGTCTTTTATTTAACGATTTCTAATTGGTTAGCGGCTGGCAAAAAAATGAACAGTAACTGACAAAACCTCTTCATTACTTTCCGAAAATCTTACGATTTTACGAAATGTTGCAAATGTCGACCATCTTGAAATTTAAAGTGATCGATTTTTAGTAATGATAAGCACTGCAGTAGCATATTGTAAAGCAATATGTTAACCAAATTATATATTGATTACATATTTGCTAGGAACTACTGGTTACTTGTTTTCATTTTCTACATTCAAACAATATGTATAGAGCACATTTTATTTCATGTGCAAAACATCTACATGTTTTCGGACTGTCATATTCGGATACAGTATGATTCGTCAACATTAATTTATTTTTGACGTTCTTTATAACATTTTTAGCGAGGCTGTTTTCGGTGAAAAACCGAGCTATTGTCATATCCAGCTCGTCATCCGCCGTCTGCCGTGGGCGTCGTGCTTAAACCTTAACATTGGCCATAACTTTTTAAATATTGAAGATAGCACCTTGATATTTGGCATGCATGTGTATCTAATGGAGCTGCACATTTTGAGTAGTAAAATTTCAAGGTGAACATCATCCTTTAAGGTCTAGGGTCGAAAAAACAAAGTCAAGGGAAATAATAAGCTTTAAATATACATAGTTATCTGACCTGTCCACATATATATTTTTGTTAAATAAATCAAAACGGCACAGTAGGCGGCATTGTGTTTCTTACAAACACATTGTGGTAAAAGGTCAAGGTCAAGGTCATCCTTTACAGTCTATGGTAAAAAATACAGATTTAAGGGAAGTAATAAGCTTTAAAAAGGGAGAAAATTATTCATTATTGAACATAGCCACTTTATATATTTAGCATGCATGTGTATCTCATGGAGCTGCACATTTTGAGTGGTGAATCTACAGTCACAGTAGTGGCTTTTAATCATTTGCTATACTACTCAAAATTTGCTAAGGATCACTTTTTATAGTATGTGTAATTTGAAGTTTTTATTATTAAAACAAAACGGCTTGTGTTTTCTAATATATGAGTGCGTACTCTACATAACCAATAACATGTATTATTGATTTTGTTTACACAGACTTGCTAATTTGCTCATGAAAAGCAATACCCACGGAAAATCCATGACATTTGGCCTTGCACTTGACAAACACATTGTAAACATGCTTCAAATCTACATTTGTAGCTCAATCATTCATATTGAAAGTTGTTTGAAATGGCTAACTATTGCGTAAGAAGACGTCTTACCTTAGAAGTAATGAATAGGGGGGTTGGGATGCTGGAAGAAGGAGCGTCACAACGTCACATGGCACGTCAGCTTGGCGTTTCACAGAGCGTTGTAGCCAGGATGTGGAGCTGTTACCAAATGATGTTATCCCCAGATACAGGGGAAGTCGTCAGAGGGCTACTACGCAAGCACAAGACAGTTTTATCATGGTACAAGCCTGACGTCATCGCTTTATGAACGCCACAGCCCTTCAAAATGACTTGCAGAATGCATCAGGGGTTCGGGTTTCAACTCAAACCATTCGAAACAGACTGCATAGTGTTGGCATGAAGGCTAGACGACCTGCCATTCGTATTTCATTGATGCTCAACCACATCCAGGCACGTCTCCAATGGGCACAAGATCACATAACCTGGTCTTTAAATGACTGGATACCAGTACTCTTCACAGACGAGTCTAGATTCTGTGAAGACTTTACAGATAGACGTGCCGGGGTGTGGAGAATAACCAATGAGTGATTCGCACCAGTATGCATCGCAGACCATGATCGTTATGGTGAGGGCTCAGTATTGGTTTGGACTGGGATCAGCATGCAGGGGAAGACCGATCTGCATATCATTGATAACAGCACTATGACAGCTCAGAGATACGTCAGAGAGGTCTTGGATGTATACGTCCATCCATATGCTGGTGCAATAGGCCCAGATTTCATTTTAATGGACGATAATGCCAGACCTCACAAAGCCATGGTGACCAATGAGTACCTCCAAGCTGAAACAATCGTCAGGATGGAGTGGCCTGCGAGGTCTCCGGACCTCAATCCCATAGAGCATGTCTGGGGCATGCTTCATGTTGCAATATCTGTACGCCCTGTCAAGCCTATCACAATCCAGGACCTACGCCAAGCCCTCCTAGAGGAATGGGTTTCAAGCCCACAAGACAGCATGAGAAGGCGATGCCAATCAGTAATCAATGCCAATTGCAACCATACACGATATTCAAAAGATCCTTTCACTGTTTGAAGACTTTTACAATAATTTCAATTCTGACACACATGCACAAAAACATTCAAAAGTCATCCCTAGCTAGATTCAGCCAGCGTCACGCATCAATGATACATCAATACATAAAAATAAAATCAAAAACACAAATTCTAATATCAAAACCTGCAAAATAACAAATTAAAATGAACGTAATCCAAAATAATCCAAAATGGATAATTATGCGAAACAAAATAAAAAGTGATCCTTAGCAAATTTTGAGTAGTATACTATTAATAGAGACTTTTTACAATTATTTTCAAGGGAAGTAATTTATATAATTATAAATCTCATATTATACATTTCCTTACCAAGAATTGAAGTTCTTTTCACAGTTACTGTACAGATTTATTATTTTGATTATTTATAACCCAAATGATTGATTTTTCAAAGTTTTTTTTAAATGATATAATTATAATTTCTTTGAATGCTCGTTACATAACTGTGGACTTATGTCCATAGATACATGATCAACTCTTTTAAACCACAGGCATTGGTTGTCAGTGATGTCTGACATGGTCATAATTGACTGTGAGACCCTCCCCCCCCCCCCCCCCCAGTTGGATTGGACAAAATTCAAGGGAAGTAATAACCTTTAAAGGGAGATGATTTCTATACCTGCCAAATGATAAATATAAATTTTATTTCAATGCGGCGCAGTAGGGGGCATTGTGTTTCTGACAAACACATCTCTTGTTGGGTCACTAGGTAAAAAAAAAATCTGACAAGCTTTCGCAGCCAAGCGTGGCACCCGTCATGCAGTGCTTTTGTTATAGAATGACGATACACATGTGGTGATACGGATGGTATGGTTTATAATATTTCGCATTGTACTGACCAGAAATTGCAACTAGAAATACTACAAAAAAAGTACAATAGGCCTTTATCCCTGTTGGGGTCCTGCGGTCCCTGCAGACCCTTAGCTTAATTTTCCGGATTTCAAATTTGGGTCAATTGACACCCCTTGAAATAACAAAACAAATATGTAACCATATACAACTTATCGACTTAGGAAAACAACCAACACTAAGTATTAATAGAGCACGTTGTTGCCGAACGAGGTAGTGCACTTAACTTTGCAAATATATAAATACGATATATATGTTTGTACATTGATGTTTTGGTCCTATGAATCCCAGTCCGGCCCGGCAAGTTATCTAAGACTACCGGACAGGATGTCCTGTGGAATCAAAATACTTTTGGGAATGTCTGCGTCACTCGCTCATTTGTGAAATTTTGACATTACAAATTCTGATTGTCTGTGTTTCTTTTCTTTTTATTCAAAATTAAGATGCTTTGCACAATAAGGGGCAGGTAACTTTTGTCTGGTGAAAAGTCGCGTCTTTAAAAATACCGTACTACAGATTGGAGTTGGTTCTGTGTACGTGTACAGATTTGAGAGAGAATTGTGTTTACGATTTGAGAGTGGCTTTTGCTAACAATTTTACATTTACCTGTGTAACAGATTTTAAAGTGTCCTCTATTGTAGATCTTAGTTCATGTGTTGCAGATGTTAAGTTTTCCTATTTTATTAGTTTAATTGTTTAATATTGGCACAAATGTTAGAGGTCTTGAGTTACAGATGTACAATTTACCTGTGTCACAGATTTTAGTGAGACTTTTGTTACAGATCCGAGTATGACCTGTCTTGCAGAGTTTTAAGTGTTCTCTGTTACAGACTGAAGATTTGCCTCAGTAATAGATTTGAAAGTCACCTGGGATGCATTGGAATGTCCTTGTGTAACACTTTGTTTGTAGAGATTTTTCGTATGGTACAGATTTTTTAAATGCAGATTTAAATGTCCTGTTTTACACATTGAAGAGTGTTACAGATCTGAGTGTCCCATAGTACAAATTTGAGATTGCCTCATGACACAAATACTGTGTTTCAGGTATGGTACATGCTGACTGGCTGCTGCTCGTGACTGTGTGTGTGACCTCAGTGGTAGTGACAGTTGTGACCATGCTGCTGTGTGCTTGGTGTTGCAAATGCTGCCCCAGACAGAGGAAGCTGGCAGAGGAAGAGGCGATGAATCGTTCTGCCAGTTCCCAGGAGGACACCAGCATACTGGGAGGCAATGCTCCACTCACTGGCAAGGCTACTATCAAGTAAGCCACATTGGCAGCTGAAATTTATGGCATGTCTAATATATCTCTTATGGATTTATCTGGTGGTTTGTGCCAGACTTAAATTTGAAGTATATAGGTTATGCCCCTTACCCCCTACCATCGAAGATGGCAGGTGATGTCGGTTTGCTTATGATGGTCTCTGTATGTAAACCACATTCGTTTTTGTCCAACTGTTTTCATTAATTTTTCACCAAAATTCATGTTAATATTTGTGGGTATTTAAGTCACAGTCAATCTTTATTATCCCAGCCGAAAAAAAATCCTGTCCGTCCGTCCGTCCGAAACTTTGTGCAGAGCATAACTCCAATTCAACTCTATTCAATGGATTTACTTTAAACTTAGAATATAAACAGATGGCAACTAGGAGAAATACAGTGACCAAGAACCGCAACTCTATCTACCTTAGTTTTAAGCTCACCTGTCACGAAGTGACATGGTGAACTTATGTGACCGTGTGATGTCCGGCGTCCGTTGTGTGTGCGTGCCTGTGTGCGTGCGTGCGTCAACAATTTGTTTGAGTAGACAGTAGAGGTCAAAGTTTTCATCCAATCTTTATGAAATTTGGTCAGAATGTTTATTTTGATGAAATCTGGGTTTGGATTGTATTTGTGCCATCTGGGGTTAAAAACTAGGTCACTAGGTCAAAAACTAGGTCAAATTATAGAAAAACCTTGTGTAGACAATAGAGGTCACAGTTTTCATCCAATCTTTATGAAATTTGGTCAGAATGTTTATCTTGATGAAATCTGGGTTGGGATTGTATTTGGGTCATCTGGGGTCAAAAACAAGGTCACTAGGTCAAAAACTAGGTCAAATAATAGAAAAACCTTGTGTAGACAGTAGAGGTCACAGTTTTCATCCAATCTTTATGAAATTTGGTCAGAATGTTTATCTTGATGAAATCTGGGTTAGGGTTGTATTCGGGTCATCTGGGGTCAAAAACTAGGTAACTAGGTGAAAAACTAGGTCAAATGATAGAAAACCTTGTGTAGACAATAGATGTCGCAGTTTTCATGCAATCTTTATTAAATTTGGTCAGAATGTTTATCTTGATAAAAGCTGGGTTGGGATTGTATTTGGGTCATCTGAGGTCAAAAACTAGGTCACTAGGTCAAATAATAGAAAAACCGTCATTAATTTGTTTGTGTAAACAGTAGAGGTCACAGTTTTCATCCAATCTTTATTTAATTTGGTCAGAATGTTTATCTTGATGAAATCTGGGTTTTGATTGTATTTGGGTCGTCTGGGGTAAAAAACTAGGTCACTAGGTCAAAAACTAGGTGAAATGATAGAAAAACCTTGTGAAGACACTTTAATGCATCGCATTCCAACCCGCAAGGTATCAGGGTCAGTTCGTGGCCCATAAAAACAATCGTTATATAATATAGACGCTATCTAGTGAACTAGGTGAACTTGAATTTTCTTTAGACCAGAAATATGTTAAATGAAGATATTCAGCGATATAATTATGGCATGTCAATAATAGACTCTTAATGTGTTTTCAACAATACCACAATAAATATTATTTTTGATTTATTTAACAAGAATTATTCCACCATATTGACTAATGTATTAGACATGAGGGCGATGATTCTCGATACTGTGAATAATCGAATCAAATAGCAATGCCCGACAACCACTAAAACAGGTTTGTTCGAAGAACGCGCATATAAATATTTAAAATATGTGCGGATATTTCGCGAGTGGCCGGTTGACTCATATGTTTTAATTTCACTTCCATTCTTCTTTTGGTTTTCTGTTTTGTATCTATAGGTTTATGACCAGCAATATGTAATAATGTAAAATAAGCTGCTAAGCAGCTAAGAAAAGACATTCGCTATCTTTGATCTCATTCATTGAACTCTTTACCTTTCACCAACTCCTACCACAATCAACGCTGTATATATTTTGTAAAAGATATTTCTTGTTTCAATTTTGCCAATTTACCAACACGTGAAAAGGTCTATTTAAGGTTGATGTTCAACATCTTTGTGTCACTGTAAGTGTTATCTGCTAAAGGTTTTTCATTTAATTTTCAAACATTTGTTCAGAACCATTGTGTGAGGTCACTGTTCAAGTAGTATAACTGCGACATGCTATCATGCTAATTAGAATTATGCCTTTACCCTCAAGTTGAGGAAAAACCTGCCATCGTTTGGCCAATATTGTTGGTGATGTCCATGCAAGGAGTTCCAAATAAAAACTGTTTGCAGATAATTGGTATGTATATCCAGGAAGCTGTGTCATAGACAACTTGTTATGCAACAGAGCTGCCTGGATATTGTATGTGCATATTTATATAGATTTATTCTTTGTTGTCCTTTGCCGACATGCTGACATGCCAACTAATTGTTGCTCTGGTTTTGTTGCAATAGTGTCGAACAAATTTTCATTTTCTTGAACTTGCTTTGCTGTCTGTAATATTTAAAAGGAACTTAGGCCAAATCGGTTTTAAAAATGTGCATGTTCGTCAATGAAAATTGATTGTTTTCATTTGAAGATGGTAACATTGATCTTATGGAGTCCCTCTGTGTTCATCCCATAATGATGCCGTTTGTAATATGGTCACCCATTTATATTGCTGACAATCCCCCATACATTGGATACCAATCAGTCAAAGTCAGGACCTCATCTGTTCATCCCATTCATTTTCATCATGACATGCCAATGAGGTTGAGGTAAATACATATCTGGGGGATTATCAAGATGCAAAATATTCAAGAATGTTACAGTCTCTTACAGTCGATTACAGTCTCTTACAGTCGAATTTCTGAATTACATTACCATTAGAGTTCATACAATTTCAGTTAATGTGTGTATAATTAATTGTTGCTTTAAATCCTCAGAGTTATAATGGGCACAAAACTCATTACATAAACAGTCCTGTTCTTTGCCAAGTTTGAGATCCAATCATGTATGGAACATGCAATTAGATATCCACAAATGACACAATACAAAACATATCAACAACATTTTCATGTTCAATGCAAAGGGTGAGCTTTTTGGATTGCTCTTTGTCTATCCAGCCATGCCTTGATTTATCTAGAGTTATTTTACAAAAATACTTTAAAGTCCGACAGCTTTTATATTTGGTAGTTGTCATAAGAGAATGGTACACTACCAACTTTTTATATTTATGCCCCTTGGGTCAAAGCTTACCATGCCCCAGGTATTACTTATTTTCCTTATATGCATTTCAGGGCCAAAAAAACACAATCAATAAAACTGAGGTTTGGTTTTTGGTATGTAAGATGGCATGGTTGTCCCTGATCAAGTTTGTTGGAATCATGCCCTATGGGCAAATTTGCCCCATCCTGGGCATTACTTGTTTTCCTTATATTTATAAAGTGAACGCCAATCTCCTTAAAGCCAAGAGGTTTGGTATTTTTGGTATATATCATCGTATGGTGGTCCTCTACCAAGTTTGTTAAAATCATACCCCTTTGGTCAAAAATGACCATATACTATAGTTACTTGTTTTCCTTCCACTGCAAAGTGCGTTCAAATCATGTCCAAGGGTCTAAACCAATAAAATAACAATAAATCTTGATTTTACATCTATCAATACAAAAGTTATATAACATTATCAATATACATAATGAAAACAATCTCATTGGGAACAATTGAATGACTCTTTATGATCAGTTTTAGTTTGTCATAAATAGACAATTCTACATGCCTTTGCTTAGAAGGAGAATTCGAAGCTTACTAACATAATAGCTGAAAAAAATCTGTACAAATATTTTCGAAATCCGTTTTCATACCATCTTATTGCCATTAGCAATTTAAATAATCAATGTGTAATAAAATATTATTTGGGTGATTAAGATTTAACACAATTTTTTACACCCCAAAAACACCCCTTGATAAGTGTATGCTTGTTATCAGTAAATATGGTCAATATAAGCACTTCTATTGATGGGTTAACAGCAAAAGCATTAACAGTCTCTTAAAATTTATATGCTATTTGTTTTGTTTGCAAAATTATTGCGCATGTTCATTTATTGCGCACGTCTTTAATCCCCAGTTCACTAGTTTTCGACACTGTGACTAAGGTGAATTGAACGGTTTTAGAGGGCTACATTTGCGTTTGATATTATGTCTGACCGGTATATAGCAATGAGGGTATACCGGTTGTGAGGTGATTTTTATGCCCCCAAAGGAGGGCATATAGTGATCGGACCGTCCGTCCATCCGTCTGTTTGTCTTTCCGTCACACTTTGCATTTAGGTTTAGCATATTGGTTTCGAAAAATGCTCATGTCTTCTAATAATAATTTTCCCTTCACATAGCAACTTGATATTTGGCATGCATGTGTATCTCATGGAGCTGCACATTTTGAGTGGTGAAAGGTCAAGGTCATCCTTAAAGGTCAAAGGTAGAAAAACATGTATCAAAGCGGCGCAGTAGGGGGCATTGTGTTTCTGACAAACACACGCCGGGTATGCGGATACTTTGATAACAGATGGCACTTCGATACCAGATAACAACAAAAGCCACGCACGAGAGTTGAGTTCTTCAGCTTTTTTAGCTCACCTGAGCAAAAGCTCGAGGTGAGCTATTGTGATCACTCAGCGTCCGGCGTCCGTCCGTCCGTCCGTCCGTCTGTAAACAATTTGTAAACATCTTCTTCTACTAAACCATTGAGCCAATTTCAACTAAATTTCATGTGGAGCATCCCTAGGTCATGGGACAAAAGAATTGTTAAAAAAAATTTGATCACATAACCAAGATGGCCGCCATGACCATATATGGTAAAAACCTTAAAAAATCTTCTTGTCAGAAACCGCTCATCAGATTTTAAAAAAATTTCCACATGGATGACCTTTGAGGGCTCCCCTGAAAAAGTTGTTCAAAGAAATTTGATTCGTCAAAAAACATGGCCGCAGGAGCTCGTTGAACTTTGCATGTTTATTCGTTTTTGCCTATTTTGTGAAAACTTTCAAAAATCTTCCACATTTTTTGTCCGATCCTTTCCAAATTTGCACAGTGTCTTTATATCAATGAGGACACGAACCCTACAAAAAATGAGCATTATTGGTCCATGAAGTACAGAATTACCTCCCCTTGAATTGAGAAAATGGTGTTTATGCAATAAAGTCCAAATTTTTCATCCAATTCTTTCCAAACTTGTAAGGATTTAGCATGGTTCAAACAAGGGAAACAACTACAGTTTATGCATGTTCTTTTTATTACAGATTTGCCTCCCTTTAATTCATTCAAAATCTCATTTTACAGCAGAGATTCCAAATCTGACCTGTAAATGAGCCCCATATTTACTGCTGGTGCTATGTTACCTTTTCCCATTTGATCATTCTTAAGTATTGGTCTTGTAATGCTGCTACTGCTACTGCTACTGCTACTACTACTACTACTACTACTACTACTACTACTACTACTACTACTACTACTTCTACTACTACTACTACTACTACTACTACTTCTACTACTACTACCACTACTACTACTACTACTACTACTACTACTACTACTACTACTACTACTACTACTACTAGTACTACTACTACTAGTACTACTACCACCACCACCACCACCACCACCACCACCACCACCACGTCTACTATTACTACTTCTACTACTACTGCCACTACTACTACTACTTTTACCACTACTACTACTACTACTACTACTACCACTACTACTACTACTACGACTACTACTACGACTACTACTACTACTACTACTACTTCTACTACGACTTCTACTACTACTACTACTACTACTTCTACTACTACTACTACTACTACTACTACTACTACTACTACTACTACTACTACTACTACTACTACAACTACTATTACTACTACTACTACTACTACTACTACTACTACTACTACTACTACTACTACTACTACTACTACTACACCACCACCACCACCACCACCATTACCATTCACAGTGACAAAAAACGTATTCACACAATGGCTGCTACTACAACGTATAGCCCATATTGGGGGGCATGCATGTTTTACAAACAGCCCTTGTTTCTATGGGATTTTAACCACAACTGTTCATGTTTATCTCCGACACATATTTTTAGGTCACCTGTCATGAAGTGACACGGTGAGCTTATGTGATAGTGTGATGTCCGGCGTCCGTTGTGCGTGCCTGCGTGTGTCCGTGCGTCCGTCCGTCAACAATTTGTTTGTGTAGACAGTGTTTATCTTGATGAAATCTGGTTTGGGATTGTATTTGGGTCATCTGGGGTCAAAAACAAGGTCACTAGGTCAAATAATAGAACAACCTTCTGTAGACAATAGAGGTCACAGTTTTCATCCAATCTTTATGAAATTTGGTCAGAATGTTTATCTTGATGAAATCTGGGTTGGGATTTTATTTGGGTCATCTGGGGTCAAAAACTAGGTCACTAGGTCAAATAATAGAAAAACCTTGTGTAGACATTAGAGATCACAGTTTTCATCCAACCTCTATGAAATTTGGTCAGAATTCTTGATGAAATCTGGGTGGGATTGTATTTGGGTCATCTTGGGTAAAAATCTAGGTCAAATAAATAGAAAAACCTTGTGTTGACAATAGAGGTCACAGTTTTCATCCAATATTTATGAACTGTGGTCAGAATGTTTATCTTGATGAAATCTGGATTGGGATTGTATTTGGGTCATCTAGAGTCAGGAACTAGGTCACTAGGTCAAATCATAGAAAAACATTGTGTAGACAATAGAGGTCATAGTTTTCATCTGATCTTAATGAGTCAGGTGAGCGATTCAGGGCCATCATGGCCCTCTTGTTTGAATTTATGTTCTGTTCATTTGGTTTTCAGACACGTAACATTGTTTGGTCGATTAACGGTATAGTACTTCGTATTTCGGAGCAAGAAAGTCGTGAAAAAAACAGTGGATTATAAAAACAGAGATAAAATTTCATCGATAATGGTCATGAATTCGATGATCAGTACGTATTTCAACAAAATAAAAATACTTGGAAATTAATCAAGAACGTGCCAACTAATCGAAATAAAAGATCAATATGTCCATTAATGTTACAACATGTTAAATTTTAGTTAAATAACGTAATTCAGGAAATTGAAATGTTTTAAGTTGGATGCCAAATTTTCATGGACACTTCTTTTACCGATCATCTCAAAGGCAATTGCACTTCGATTCCAGATAACTTGACACTTTTTACCAGATATAACACACTCTATTTAGTGAATCAGAAATGCAGAATTCGCTGTGGAATACTGCTATAGTAAGCAGGCAATAAATAAAAATGTATGTACTCATGTAAATTATAAACGAATTGCCGAAACATGTTCTTAACCCTTTGGAATATGATAATAAAAGGGAAAGGGAAGTGTAAAGGGAATTGCTTCCTATAAGTAGAGCTCAATATAAAGGGAATTTTCCAATCTCTTTTAAATTTTGTGGTTACGCATTAGCATCGTCTTCATGATGCGATTCTAATGAGCAAAAATGACAAAAGATTGTATGAGGTGTGTTGGCCGCTTAAAGACCCCTCACTCCTCTTATCTAGAGTCCTGCTATAAGTTCAATTGAACACAGTCGTGTTAATCCACATGATCCGTTGTATTTTCAATTCTCTTAATCTCAATTTACCACTTAAAAACAAGTTTATTATTTAGACAGTTATTTTCGGTCGTCACTTGAAATATATTACTTCAGAAATAAGCATTTGAATCTAATTTAAAATTTGCACTTATAATATTAATAATATAAATTAATAGTAATAAGATTTTTAAAAACCAACAAAGCCATTGGTGATATTTTAACTGTGTATGTAATTACGTTATGCATAGATTCCCAATGTGTCTGGCTTGACAATGCAAATTGATTCGTACTTCAAAATGTTTGGTAAGAATAGCCATAATATACATAAATGCATTTCGGGTAGAAGATAAAACTCGGTTATCAGAGTGTCCAATTTGTTGAAAGTTTCTGTTATCCATGTACCCTATATCGGGAATCAAAGTATCCGCAACTTCATGAATACCACCTATTAAAACATGCTCTATCTTTGTTTATATTTCATTGAATACTATCTAAATTTCAGTATTTGAAGCACAGTGATTACTCTACATGCTGGAATATCAAACAATTTCTTGCAATATTTCTAAGTAGTCTTATTTTGTTGAAATGTTTACTGTTTATTCAGTTTATGCTGTTTTCCGACCGAATTTTCTATTTTTGGGAGAAAAATCTACCATTCTTCCGTGATGTTTTTCTTTGCAATAGAAAAGGATACACTATTTATAAACTTGACCATGCGCCTTGTCTAAAAAACTAATATGTATGATATAACTTTAAAAAAAACCCTGATGAATTTACCTCTCGCGCGTTGCTTTTGTTGTTATCTGGTATCGAAGTGCCATCTGTTATCAAAGTATCCCCATACCCAGCGTGAAACACATCTCTTGTTTTATGAATTTTTGCATAGGAAAAAAAACAACACCCTACAAATTGTCTGGTTTAGGGAGGATTCGGGTTTAGAGGGTATCCACATGAAACATTCATAGAATAACATGCTCCTAACTGTTTCCTAAAATGAACTTAGCTGGTTATAGTAATTCTATTGTTTGAATCAATCAGTTTATTTTGGGGGAAAAGCTGTAATTGCTGAAGCCCTATTTTCTTCCAAATTGTCAACAAGTTTCCAGTGATGTGTCTGGCTGCCAGTGTGTCAGTAATCGTATAAATCTTGATTTGGGTGTTGCTTCACATGTGTTTATCTTCAACATGGCCATACTCAATCTCCCAATAAAATTCCATCCCAGATCCATTAGTGAATGAACTGACATGCATATTGTCCGAATGTCCAGTTGTTTACACCAGACACTTAATGGTGTCTGCTGCTGGTTTGAAGTCTGTTTTGGACTTTGCCCGGTCTGCACTAAACAGTACAGCCAGATGATAATGAGATTAGACTTTTTATATTCAGATTGGGAACCATTTACCACATCTGGATATTTGGTAATGGGGATGGGTCCTTTTCTGTCACTGCTTATCACTGCTGGTCATTGTTTTATCCAAAGATGCCTCACTGAACATGGATGTTTGGATCCATTTACCCCTGAAACTGAATTAGATGGGGAAATATTGGTGTCTGTTCTTACTTTTGTTTGGTTGTCAGTTTGTACTTTGTTGACTCAAAATGTCATGTTTTGTATGTCATCATTAAGGCTTCTTACACATCTTGGATACTCAAATGGATGATGTCTTTCAACACCATCAACTCAGAAACTTTACCGACCTCATGAAATGAAGCAAATTCAGGTGGACAGATCTGAAAAACAAAAGAACCGGCATTGTCTGGCCTGAGTTCTCCATCAGTTTTTTGCTTTTGGCTCTGTTATGATGTGGTTTACTTGTTGTTCTGCAATAAATAATCATTGAATTTTTCATCCGGCCAAAACCTATTTGTGCAGTCATTACAGAATGTTGTTAAAATAACAAAGGTTCGGAGGTAATACTTGTATGTATATCCCACATCAGTCTTTGTGTCCATTCAAAGATTAGTCTAGCAATGATAATCTTTTATCATTATTGATAGCAAAATAAGAAATGGCCTTTTTCCAGATTACTTGAGTGAACACTTTGTTTCCCAAGATTCTATGCATAATTACAGCACTAGGCTTAGTAAAAAGGGTGGGTATTGTTTACCCAAGGTCAAATGTCATGGTTCCAAATCCTTTTCTTTTAACAGCATTTAACTCTGGAACTCTTTATGTAACCTGAGTCACTCACTGAGGTCAACAGGTTCGAAGGCTTTAAGGTTGCCATTAAAAGTCATTTAATGAATAATATTTAACTTTTTATATATGTGTATCTTTTCACTTTTAATAAGCAGATATTAACTTCGTCTTAGGTTTTTATTTTTAATAATTATTAGTTCATACTCCATAACATACATTTTAGCAATATATTTAATTTAGATAATTCATGATACCTCGTATCATCAAATTACAACTGTCAAAATATCTATGTGTTGCAATAATTGATAACATTATCAATTGATCTTAGTTTCCAGCTCCTGTCATATTTTCTGAGCACTACTGTGATAATTAGTTTGATCTCTTTTGAACGGTGATATATATTTTTTATTTCATTACATAATTATTTTACTATGAACATAGTTATGTTTAAGGTCAACATAGTTATGCTTAAGGTCTGCCTCTTTTTGTCATGCCACCAATAATAAGGACCACAATGGAAATAAGGGCTTGCTCTTTTTTGTGTTATCCTTGGTTTGGTGAGCTTGTCATAGTTTATTGTACATGATATAGTTTTTAATAATTGCTTATTATTTTATTCTATGTTATGTTGTGAACTGTGTATATGCTTCCTATGCCGAAATAAATCTATCTATCTATCTATCTATCTATTGGGCTCATTTCCGAATTGTGTGGATTATTTGTCTGGAAACTGTAATATCTTTATTTTTTTTGGAATTAACATATTTCCAGTTGCCTTAGGATTATTTTATTTTTTTAAGTATTTGAGAAAGTACATTTACGAAAAAAGTGATTGCAAAAAATGAATTATGCCCCTTCACTGAGAAAATGCAACTCAGCAATACCGCGATAGCAATAACTCTTACATATTGTAAAAATATATTACTGTAACTATTGTGTACATGCTATATTATTTATGTGTCTTTTTCTATGTGTGTACAATTTAAGGTCACATCAAAACAAAATTTATGGTTTTATCGACTATTACTGTAATGCATTTTATTAAAAATTTACAAAACCTTACTGTGCTTTTCTACAAGCGGAATAACTTCTTCAAGGTCATAATACACTAAATAGTTTCCCTATATAATTCAATGTAAAAGCGACAACTTTGAGCGAAAATAAATGCAACATTTTGCACATAGAGACCCCCATAACCATACCTTTTCTTAAAGGCCATTCTAAGCGGAATCGATTTATGCAATAAAAAGGATATGTCATGTACAATGCAAGAAAGAACTTGACACAAATCAAAATCGACTGTTTTTGCAACTTTTTTTTCGGCCGTTTCTTAGTGGAATGTAACCTTTTCTAGTGCAATGGTTTACTATAGTCTTCACGTGTATCATATTTCAGGGATTCAGTAGTGAACACCTATTCATTCCCTACCATTATCTCCGCAAGATAACACCCGAATAATGGTAAAACGTGTAAAACATGCCTTCCTGTCAACTATGATATTTTTTTAGAGAGTACAGCCCTTCATGAAGCGATCATTTAGTGTATTGTAACCTATAAGACAACGTTTACTGTTAACATCGCGAAAAATAAGCACTTCTCGATACTAATAAACCTATTTTCTATGTGCACGCCAATTTTCAGACCGATCTTTCATGTAGAAATGCTTGAAAATGCATTTTATTATAACGCCTGATAAGCCATGTGGGCCCCCGGGTGTACTTTGTCCAGGGTTTTCCATGGAAATCCATGGAAAATATGAGGCTGGAGTATTCGGACTAAGTTTCCAGCCTTTTCCAGCGTCAATATTTAAAAAAAAAGGGTGGAAAATTGTCCATGGTATGTGGAAATAGCCTGGAATAGTTTCCATGGTTTTCCAGGCTCCCTGGAATAATTACCATGGAACAATTTCCAGGGTTTTCCAGCCAGCATGGAATAAATACCGTCCGAATACTCCATGTAATCTGGAAAACCATGGAAAACCATGGATTTTTTTCCAGGGTTTTCCAGATTACATGGAGTATTCGGACGGTATTTTTTCCATGCTGGCTGGAAAACCCTGGAAAATGTTCCAGGTTTTTTCTTTGTTTAATATTCCATGGATGCCTGGTATAACATGGAAAATTGTCCAGCGTTTACCATGGTCACTGAATAGAAAAAGAAATTTCTGGTCTAAAAACAATATTCATGTATTAAATGAATACAATACTCACAGCTTAAATAAATCATAATTTAAGGTTAGATTAAAACAAAACAAAAAATCAACATAATGCCTTAGTTTCTTCGATGTATTATTTTGTTCACAATTCATCAAAATATAACATCAGATTACAAATTGTGTTACATTTATTTAACAAATTATTCAGATCAAACAAGTGTTGTTTAATACATGCTTACAAAGCCTCTAGGTCCATTATCATAAATCAGGCCCTTACATAACAGAACAGGCGCTACTTTAAAAGTTAAAAAGTATAATGCAACCTTAACAACATGTATTCAAAGTAACAAAATACAAGCAAGTCAAGTAATATACAGTAACAATTCACGAACCCTGTACAAACGATATACAAGAAACAAAATGAAAAATTTAAGTTATTTTAGCTACTTCATGTTTGTCACAATATATGTAGCTGCCCATGAGAACAATTAAGGATACTATTTTTCTCAGCTACTTTCACTTTAATGCAATTTAGGTGCTCAATTTCATTAAAATACTTTTATATAATTTTATTGTTCAAAGAAATTCAGAACATGAATGCATGTACATGTATTACTTTCCAAGTGACAGTTAGTAAATTATAAGTACCCAGGTGGGATAAAATTTCAGTTTTTAAAAACTTTTTTGTTAATTAGCTGGGCTTCAGTAGGTCGCGGATCTTTTATAGAACTTGTACTGCTGTTATACTGTACGGCTCCTGCATGATCTCTGAAAGAAAAACAAAGCAAACAATATTACAAGAAAGTCATAAGTTTTTTACATTCATCTGCAAAAGTAAATGTGCAGCAATCATATGATTGAATATCTATACTTCAATGCTCATTCACATTTTAATCTATTTTAGATATTTCATATCACTGCTCAATTCGGTACATCTGGCTTTTTTGTATTTCAGCGAACATTTACGATCCTAAGTAGTTAGCAATTATTTCTTTTCCATTTAGTGAAATTTATTCTCTTAAAGTTTGCAAGCGGGCTTTAATCTACTTGCAAACAGGCAACCACACAGGAAAACTGAGACTTTCAAGTGAATAAATTGTTGATTTAACTTATATTTTTATATGACTCTCTTTTATTTTGAAATTTATATTGTTGTTTTCTTAAATGCCCCAAAACGGGGTACACTAGCATGTATCTGGAAACTCAAACATATATAGGAATTTTATATTCAGATATTGCTATATGAAAGATATGCTAATTTGCTAATTCATATAAAAATAACCTGTAATTGAAACTAGACCAAAATATTGGATACCAAAAAGACAAAATACTTTCAGGTGGTTAACACTAAATTACTTATATGAGCCCGGGGCATAACAATATTTACCATGAATTTGTGGCCATGTTAGTCCTCTTGGTAAATGCGCCAAAAGAGCCGCTTTGCTGTCTTGGGTTATTTCCCTGCCAAACTCTGCAGTATCTTCCATCAACTGGTCAGCTACAGTTAAAGCACATAATGAAAATGTATATAGAAAATAATTCAAGTATTGTTTTAAATATTTAGTAAAATTGTCTTTAAATAATAACTTACAATGAAGTTAATACATCACAAAGCATAGCATAACAAAATTTGTAGGTATGATTAGTACAAATTTATTATTGCTATAATTAGAATGATGTGTAATTCTATTGGTATGAAAATGTACAGTGAAACCTAAAAAACAATGCTATTGGTTTAATTAATTTATTTATAAACATTAACAGCATTAATGAGCATTGAGTTCTCATCATGCACAGCACATAACTCCCTTAGCCTCAGTTCCCTAGCCATGCATTATAAACTTCCGATACTACATTCAAGCTTATTAATATCTCCACATAGGAATTCCTTTATCAAGCTGCAAACTGCACTTAGTGAAAATGTGTGTGACAGCTGCTTTTAAACTTCTATATTTGCCATACTTTTAACTAAAATGTCACATAAAAAAGGTCTACAATGATGACATAAGAAGAATAAATTTAAAGGAATATTTAGAAATAATGAAAAGCACAAACCTTCAGTTGTTGTTCTATTCCTAGACAGACTTCTGAAACACTTGTATGCATCACTTTTTAACAACATTTCATGTCACTTTCCAAATGATATCCATACATTATTATTTGAAGAAATTCTTGTTAATGGAAAAACTCATTAAGTTAAACTCTACTGTTTGTGAAATTACATTAACTTCATTTTAACAACAAGTTTAACCTGCATTTTTTCTTCAATACGCCTTCTCCATAATTTCAATCTAACAGGTAAACTTTCTGTATTTGAACTCAGCCAATCAGAAAAGGCTGTGATATTTTATAACCAATAGATTAGCCGCAGACACATCTGACTCACACACAGGCTTTTCAGATAGTTTGTTAATTGCAAACCTGGACTGTAGTTAAATATTGAGTGTGTATACACCTTGAACAGGGTTAAGGAATTTAAACTTGTAGACATTGCTTTGAAAGTTACTACTTTTACTTCTACTACTAGTACTACTACTACTACTACTACTACTGCAAAACTACTACTACTATTACAACAGCCACAACAACAACAACAACTACCTACTACTACTACTACTACTACTACTACTGCTACTACTACTACTACTTCTACTTCTACTACTACTACTACTACTACATCTACTACTACTACTACTACTACTACTACTACTACTACTACTGCTGCTACTACTGCTACTACTACTACTACTACTACTACTTCAACTACTACTACTGCTTCAACTACTACTACTACTGCTACTGCTGCTGCTACTGCTGCTGCTGCTACTACTCCTGCTGCTGCTGCTACTACTACTACTGCTACTGCTGCTACTGCTACTATTACAACTCCTGCTGCAGCGACTACTACTACTACTGCTGCTGCTGCTGTTACTACTACTACTACTTCTACCACTACTACTGCTGCTACTTCTACTTCTACTACTACTACTACTACTACTACTACTACTACTACTACTACTACTAGTACTTCAACTACTACTGCTACTACTACTGCTACTACTACTGATGCTGCTGATGCTGCTACTGCTACTACTGCTGCTGCTGCTACTTCTACTACTACTACTGCTGCTGCTGCTAATGCTACTTCCTTAACTACTACTACTACTGCTGCTACTAGTATTGTTATTATTATTTATACTACTATTGCTACCATTACTGCTACTATTCCTGTAAATGCTAAAACAACAACACAGTAGTAACTGCTACTGTCACTTAAATTTGCACCAATAGTATAATTATCAGTAGTTTAACTGCTTGTACAACTTATACAACAACCACTTTTACTTCTACTCCTACAACATATTCTACTGCCAGCACCAGCATTACTACTTCTACTACTACTACTACTACTACTACTATAACTACTACTATTTCTGCCCAAACTATGCACATTGTTTTATGTTTTATTCATATGTTGTGTAAATTGTTGAACTCTGATTTACTTTGAATAAAATGTGTTGCATTTTTATAAGTTATTTTCTCCTCTTATAAAGTCTAAGTTTTTTCCAGGGTTAGCTGAAAATGTTAGAGTCTTTTCCATGCTTAAAAAATTCTATGTTCCACTTTCCATGCTATCTGGAAATATTTTCCAGGGTTATCCAGCCTAAATCCAGCGTTTTCCATTCCTTTTCCATGCTTTTCCATCCAAGGCTGGAAAATGCTTGGAAAAAAAGTCCACGTTTCATGGACATTTCTAGAACAAAACCCTGGAAAACCCTGGAAACTGTTTCAAATTCCAGGGATTACCATGGAATTCCATGTTATACCATGGATTTCCAGCCTAAGTTCCATGATTACCCTGGACAATGTACACCCGGGGCTTTCGCGTTCGGAGCTTTGATTTATAACGGGCGTTCAGGCGTAAAACGATTACCCTAAATAATTACAATCGGTCAAAATACTGGAATATTGTTACAAGCTATGTAGAAAAAGAAGTAAACAACTATTAAAACGTGTTCATGAGCTCTTTCAGCACAAATTGTTGCGATTTGAGATGCTCAAGACGAGTTTTTGTACGTTTTTTTTCTTATTTTCCTCTGAAAACGTATTTTCTTCTTAAAAACTCACGATGCTCCTTATATTCGTGAAACAAACGCATTTATTCCGTGAAATTCGCCAAAACGCGTCATATCCCACTAAAAAAATGATGATTTTCTGTAAATACAGCTCCTTTGAGACTTGGCCTGGTTTTGCGTTTAGGTCATAATACACTAAATAGTTTCCCTATATAATTCAATGTAAAAGCGACAACTTTGAGCGAAAATAAATGCAACATTTTGCACATAGAGACCCCCATAACCATACCTTTTCTTAAAGGCCATTCTAAGCGGAATCGATTTATGCAATAAAAAGGATATGTCATGTACAATGCAAGAAAGAACTTGACACAAATCAAAATCGACTGTTTTTGCAACTTTTTTTTCGGCCGTTTCTTAGTGGAATGTAACCTTTTCTAGTGCAATGGTTTACTATAGTCTTCACGTGTATCATATTTCAGGGATTCAGTAGTGAACACCTATTCATTCCCTACCATTATCTCCGCAAGATAACACCCGAATAATGGTAAAACGTGTAAAACATGCCTTCCTGTCAACTATGATATTTTTTTAGAGAGTACAGCCCTTCATGAAGCGATCATTTAGTGTATTGTAACCTATAAGACAACGTTTACTGTTAACATCGCGAAAAATAAGCACTTCTCGATACTAATTAACCTATTTTCTATGTGCACGCCAATTTTCAGACCGATCTTTCATGTAGAAATGCTTGAAAATGCATTTTATTATAACGCCTGATAAGCCATGTGGCTTTCGCGTTCGGAGCTTTGATTTATAACGGGCGTTCAGGCGTAAAACGATTACCCTAAATAATTACAATCGGTCAAAATACTGGAATATTGTTACAAGCTATGTAGAAAAAGAAGTAAACAACTATTAAAACGTGTTCATGAGCTCTTTCAGCACAAATTGTTGCGATTTGAGATGCTCAAGACGAGTTTTTGTACGTTTTTTTTCTTATTTTCCTCTGAAAACGTATTTTCTTCTTAAAAACTCACGATGCTCCTTATATTCGTGAAACAAACGCATTTATTCCGTGAAATTCGCCAAAACGCGTCATATCCCACTAAAAAAATGATGATTTTCTGTAAATACAGCTCCTTTGAGACTTGGCCTGGTTTTGCGTTTAGGTCATAATACACTAAATAGTTTCCCTATATAATTCAATGTAAAAGCGACAACTTTGAGCGAAAATAAATGCAACATTTTGCACATAGAGACCCCCATAACCATACCTTTTCTTAAAGGCCATTCTAAGCGGAATCGATTTATGCAATAAAAAGGATATGTCATGTACAATGCAAGAAAGAACTTGACACAAATCAAAATCGACTGTTTTTGCAACTTTTTTTTCGGCCGTTTCTTAGTGGAATGTAACCTTTTCTAGTGCAATGGTTTACTATAGTCTTCACGTGTATCATATTTCAGGGATTCAGTAGTGAACACCTATTCATTCCCTACCATTATCTCCGCAAGATAACACCCGAATAATGGTAAAACGTGTAAAACATGCCTTCCTGTCAACTATGATATTTTTTTAGAGAGTACAGCCCTTCATGAAGCGATCATTTAGTGTATTGTAACCTTCAAAGCAAAGAAAGATGCATAGACAAGTTGCTTCCCTTACCGGTTTGACAGTATAATCTGGCACTATCTTTCTCATAGTATTGATTGTAAAATACTGGATATTTAAAGTAGCTTATGGCATCTTTGAACAAATATCTGTCATCTTTGATTTGTGGCTAGCTTATTTCCAGATTCAAAACCAGATTGCTTAAAGGATGAACATATACTGAGATATATTTTGATTCTCTTTGTTTTATAATGTTGCTGGCGTAAAATTATAGATTGTTATAGATAAAATAACTTTGTACTAAAATAATTTAAATCTATTACATTTTTATATACAGATTGATACTAGAAAAAAATATATTTTGGATAAGTTAGGGAATAATTTTGTGTATGCATGTCCTCAAAAGGTGTATTCAGTATGAACTAGTAATTACATTAAAAACTCACACATAAGTAAATATTGCTTTTCTTAAAATATAATTAAATAGAAGGTCTTGATTTATGAGGCAATTCATTTAAAAGAAGACATTTTGATGAAGTTTGATAATTGCAGTGCTGTGTTATTTGTTGTTGTTGTTGTTGCAGAGAAAACTCATTGATTTATAACACTAAAGATTGTCTTCTAACTGATACTTACCAATATAAATTGTGCCAGTTTGCAACTTTACTGTTTACTTAATTTGATAATTTAATCAGAAGTTTTATGTTAACACTGGTGTTTCTTTTACTATGAAGTTGTAATAAAAGAGCTAAGCGCATTAAAAGTCTCACAAAAATTCACAATGTGTGTGAATTGACAGTTTGACATTATCAAAATAAAGCTGATTAATGTCAAATAGCCATAAAACAACACCTTTCTCGCCTATTAAATTGGATTCCTTTTTTTAAGAGAATTGACCTGCTTAACCAATCGCGTGTTTGTTTCTCAGTGGCCATTGTTCAAGTATGTTAAAGCATATACATAGCTCCACCTTTTCAGTCTTTTACAGAGAAGAAAGGTGGAGTTATATAACGAACAAAAGCGGTCAGCCCAATGCCCTCACATTAAATAAGTGATTCACCCAAGTTCAGTCCCTATGGGCAATGGAAATTACTTGTCTTAGTAAATTCATCTCTGCTTTTTCAAGAAATGAAGTGTAGTTTTGATTTACCAACTTCATGTATATTTTGAAAAGGAAATGGAATGACTTTTTTTTTATAATGTGAACAAAATTCTTGTACACATTTAGCTTCAATATTGGCATCAGTGTTTTTTTTTCGGGGTTGCTGTATACGCCAGGTTTTCACCTTAGCCTGACTGTTGTAAGCGACCAATTAATTTGAATATAAAATTTCCCGCCGGAAGGCCTGAAACTTTTTGCAGTAGAAAACATGCAATCTACAAACAGATTTCACATTAACATTAATGTGTTATTCCATCGACTTTCTATTTTTGAGAAGTATAGGGTATGAAAAGGGATACTAAAGTCTATTCAGCAATGATGTTAACTGCATATTCAGCATGAAACAAATGTACCTCTAATGATAAGGTTTGAGAGATAGAGCAGTTTCACACTCAATTCTCAATATCAATACAGAGTGTGTGCCGCTTTATATTAAGAAGAATGTCAGCGCCAGAGGGTTTGTACTTAAAGGCTGTGTTCTCATACTTGGTAATTACTACGATATTGCATTCTGTGCACTCATAAATTTGAGATCTTATAAGTATTGTTCAGTTTTTGTTATCCCCTACCGGTTTCACCGGAGGGGACTTATGGTTTGCGCTCTGTCTGTCAGTCAGTCACACTTTTCTGGATCCTGCGATAACTTTAAAAGTTCTTCATATTTTTTCATGAATCTTGAAACATGGATAGATGGCAATATGGAGATTATGCATGTCATTTCATTTTGTTCTTATGTTGAAAATTCTGGTTGCTATGGCAACAAATAGACTAGAAATACTGCTGAAAATGGTGGTTTTTTGAAACCTGAGATAACTTTAAAAGTTCTTCATATTTTTTCATGAAACTTGAAACATGGATAGATGCCAATATGGACATTATGCACGTCATTTCATTTTGTTCCTACGTCAAAAATTCTAGTTTCTATGGCAAGAAATAAAAAAATTAAAAATAAAATTCTGACAATGGTGGAATTTCTGACAATGGCGGAGCTGGTAGGGGACATAAATTGCTTGGCAATAGTCTTGTTTCAAGATGTTTCAAAATGGTCGCACTAAGCATGAATGGCAAGCAGGTGGCACAAAATAACATGGACTTGAAACGGTAAGTTTGTAATGGACTGTTGGGATTAGAAGTATCGCTTGTCCATAGAAATCTGGTAGCGTCTCGGTCTCCTTCATTCAATCCGACATGAAGGAAGGCTTTCTCAATGTGTGTTGTGATGGCGTAACCATGGAGACGGAATTTCACTAGTATGGTGGTAAGGTCATTCAGCATGGGTGTGGTCGACTCTAAACAATCATTCAAGCTTGGGAACTGAGGAGATGTGCATCAGCTGCAATCATATAATATCCAAATGGGCGTGACCACTGAATTCTTTTTCACTGAGTGGTGGGGAATGTAGTGGAGTTGTCCTGTGGGTGGGGTAATGTTATCTATTCTCTTAATAAAACCACGTTGTTCCTGTTCAGCAATGATTTCGTCATGTTTCTGGAGTAGATGGGGCTCTCTACGACATACGTAGTCTTCTCAGAGTACTCTCGGTTCTTGCTTTCACTATGTCGTAGTTACTAGGGAGGGGCGAGTGGTCTAGTTTTCAAGGTAATTTGGCAGTGTAGTGTCCGTTCTTGTATTCTATGGATGAAGTCTGGTAATCCTTGAAGTAGCGTTTTTTGTCTCGTCGCTCTGATTAACTCCCATACTCTCCAGATTCCAAAAAAGTTCCAATACATCCTTTGTCATAGCAGATGCCATTACATTGAACATGTGGTCTGTAGCTCGGTAGTTTTGTGCTTGGAAGGGTCCGGATATCAGGTAGCTGATCTTTGATCTCACGGCAGTGGGTCCATTTCCACGTACTATGTGGTCTTCAACGATATCCCAGTAAAAGTCTGCACCTGTCAGCATCGAAATTGTAAATATGGAGTTTCCTGAAACTGGATGGGCGAGTTTGAGACCTTGTAGATATGGTAAATCGGACACTGTTTGTTGGAATCTCTGGTTGAGGGGCGTTGAAATGGTTGGTACTATTAATACTTGTATCAGGATCTTCTGGCCTCTATTTGTAATAACGTTCACTATAGCCACATCTGTTTGCTGTGCTTTGTTGCTAGTGCTCCCGAATGATGGTAAGTATATAGTTTCTGTGCCTTGTATGGGGAGTTCAAGTTCCTGGGCTAATTGTTCCGTAATAAATGACTTCTTAGCACCCTCATTGATTAAGATGGTTGCTTCAGTCTGTACATCACGTGACGATACAGTTGCTATGGCAGTTTTCAACATTACATCCTTGTCTGGAAGGCTCGTGCATGAATAAAGTACGGCTGTTTCCTGCGATGCAGTCTCTGCTTTTTTCGTCTGGTTGTCCTTTTCTCGTGATTTACAAATTGCGGTATAGTGTTTTCGCTTGCATAATTGGCATCGTCTCCTTGAACCGCATTTAGATACCGTATACTTTCGCTTGTAAGACGCATTTTTAAGACTCAAATTAATAAGTTACAGTTGGGGTCGCGTCTTATAAGCGAGATACTGGTGAAAATAAACAAAAAATTTCAAAATATCGAGTTTACTGGGCTTATGCTAGCCAAGTTGGACACTTGTCAATTGTTTTGAATCATCGCGGCAGCCATTTGCATTTTCTCTAAAGTCTGGATTGGCCCATACTGTGTATCGGAACGCTATGTTCAGTTACCGATTTATTTGTTGTAAAATGTATTGTTACTGATGTTGTTGTCTCTTATTTTTAAATTGAATTTTGTTATTTTTGGGGCGGAAGACGTTATATTGTCCGTGATTATTCTTGAAAAGTTTGTATCACCTGATTGTCTGCGCTGGACGTCGTTAAATGTCATATAAATTGGCCATTATAGTATACGTGTGTAAGCGGGGACACGATGCCAACATGCTTAAAACAACAACAAAATCAATTCTCAGGTTGAAACTGTCAATTGTTAAATAAACACGCTGCCAATTACAAATGCTACTTGACAAGTTTGTATCACCTGATCGTCTTTGTTCCACGTCGTTAATTGTCAATTAAGACATTAAGACAGGCTATCCTCTGAAATAAGTTACCAGTTTGCAACTGTCAATTGTTAAATTAATACCTTTATTCAGACGACCCCCTAATGCCTTATTTATAAGGGGCCAACAACGACCGCATGCAATTATCCGCATATGGCTTTCTTCTTGACACGTGATTTTGATCTGCGCTTCGGAGTCTATCACTCTAATTTTATGAAAGTAGGCGTTACCTATTGTTGATAGACAATGGGCGTAAAATTTGCATAATCTAGGTAATAAAACTAAACGCTTTCAAAATATCTGCCTATTAGTTTTCAATACCTGTCATACAAAACAATTAAGATGACTGATACGATCAATTTTGCTTGTGCATTGATATTACGAACGTAATATGTTTGCAATTGTTTGCAATTGTTAGGGCAAACGATTAAATACGCAATTGTTAGAAATTTTGTTAATTTGATAATTATTTTTATTGCATGAATAATACTTTAAAATAAATTAAAACCCACTAATATATCATAAAATAAACAAATATTATTTACTTTGTTGTTTTATTTTTCAGACTTGCGTGAATAACTAATTGTATGCAGCCCAAGTTTAATTTTTTTTTAATGTGTTACTAATTGATGATTTTGTTTAACGTTCTGCCATTTTTCGGCCATTTTTTCGGCCGATGAAAACGGCAAAATTTGACCGTGTCTTACACGCGGGTCAGTCTCAAATCCACCCATTATAAAGTCCGAAGTCGGGGTGCGTCTTAAAAGCGAGGGCGTCTTATAAGCGCAAGTATACGGTACTTGGAGAGTGCGTAAACAGTTGAAACACAAGTGTTTCTCTTTTACTATTTTCAGATGGGATTCTGCATCTGGGTGTATTTTGCATTCATGGGATTTGTGGTCACTATCACAAAATGTGCACATTATCTCAGGTCTGTGTGATGAACTTCTGGTTGAGGGTCTTGGGTATTTGGGGGCAGGGTGTTACTATATTTCGCTCCTGTATGAAATGACCCTGTTACGCTGAAATCCTCTACTTCCGGTTCGCAATGGATGTTACCTGTTTCCAGGATTCCAATCTCCCTGTTGATTGCACGACGCAGATCTTCTAGTAACCTACTGTTATCTCCCTTTTCACGCGCTAACTGCTTCCTAATTTCAACTTGCATCTAATCTATTACAACTGGGACTAGCAAACTACCGTAAATGTCTTCACTCTGACCCATAGCTTCTAAACTGCGAATGTAGGTCTCCATTTTATCGTGAAAAGTTCTCAAACTGGACACTTTACTAGACGGGGCGGGTAGTTGTAATAGAGCCTGCATGGAAGCGTGTATGATTTTGTGTTGCTGACCATACCTTTCCTTTAGTAGATGTATAGCATGTGCATAATTTGCGTTAGTAATGACAGACTTCAATTACTCGTGCGGCATTTCCTTCAAGTTTGGATTTGAGATATGAAAATTTCTGGACATCGGTCAGATTAGCGTTTATGTGAATGGTAGACTCATATGAATCCCAAAAGGATTGCAATATATCTCCACTAAAACTTGGTAATGAAATTTTAGGTAGCCTGCAAAATTAAGCTGAATTGCTACTGATTGAATGATTAGAATTGTAACTTACAGTTCTGTCGGGAAAAAAAAGAGAAGCGTTTGGGTTCAAACCATTGTTGTTGCGCTGCTGATCACTTTAATTTCTCTGGTCATCTCGTGATAGGTCGGTTGTATGCGGGGCTGCTGTCTTCTCCTGTTGATCTCGGAAAGCTCGTAAGCGACACAGTTTGATTATCCAGTTCTGATGAATACTTGTCTGTTTGAAAGATCTCTTCCTCCAATCCCTCTATCTCCGTCTGTGAAAGAATTTTCTCATTCATTGTCTCTAGAATCTTGACTTTTGCTTTAATAGCGTTGAGAATAGCGTGAAAATCGGTCAATGAATCGTTCTCCTTAGATTGCTTGATGTTCTCCAAATATTTCTCAATGAAACGACGGTGATCCTCTCTCTGTATCTTTATTTTCTGTAGATACATTTTTGTCACGGCACCAATATCCTGATCGTGTGGGATAATTAAGGTACAAAGCGTTGTGTGTTCAGGTTCTTCCTTTTACTTCAGTATAATTACAACAGTTGAACTTCTGTCACGTTCATATGAATGCTGCATTCTGATTGGTTAATTTGTTCACGTGACCGGTTTTTCATTTTCTGATGAACCCACTTTGTATGCAAATTTAAACATGAATTTTCATGGCGCTACTTTCTGGTCATAAAAAAGTTGCCATAATGACATTATGTTTTGCGCGAAACTTAATGGCGTTGTTTTTATTGGTCAATAGCGAAATAACATTATATTTTTTGTGCGAACTTCACCTATATACCCATTTGACGGAGATGAAACCAAAACTGAAAATAGATTCATACGCTAGATTAAAAAGGACTTTTATGACCCTTATCACGATAGAATTTCAGCTTTATGATCATTATGTGTTGTAATTATAAGAATTGAATAGCGTTTTTCTGCATTTTATCGGTGTATGAAATGTCGGGAAAAATACACCTAATTTATCAATAATAAACATGACGTATATAAACAACAACAAATATGACGTGATGTCAAGGACGTAATACACTAAAGCGCGGCGCTGCAAATAACGTTACGTTACATTAAGCTCACAACAAGTTGAAAGATCAAAAATGGCCATAAATGAGCTTGTCCAGGCCAAAACTTTGTTGTTCATTGTGAGATTTTAAATTCATTTAGCTCATTTGTTCACCATCATTGGACGGTGTGTCATGCGAAAGAATTACGTCGATATCTCCATGGGTCAGGGTCACACTTTGAGTTAAAAGGTCAAAAATGGCCATAAATGAGCTTGTCCAGGCCATAACTATGTCGTTGAGATTTTAAAATGGTTTGGCACATTTGTTCAACATTATTGGACGGTGTGTCATTCGAAAGAATTATGTCTATATTTGCAACGTCAAGGTCACACTTTTAGTTAAAAGGTCAAAAATGGCTATAAATGATCTTGTCTGGGCCATAAATATGTCATTCATTGTGAGATTTTAAAATTACTCAGTACATTTGTTCACAATCATTGGACGGTGTGTCATGCGAAAGAATTATGTCCATATCTCCAAGGTCAAGGTCACACTTGGAGTTCAAAAGTCAAAAATGGCCATAAATGAGCTTGTCTGGGCCATAACCATATCATTCATTGTGAGATTTTAAAATGACTCTGTAAATTAACAGTCATTAATGGACGGCGCGTCATGCGCAAGACTTCAAGAGTTCAAATGTCAAAATGGCCATAAATGATAATGGCATAATAATTCTTAAAAATCGCCATAAATAAGCTACCGTGATTACTCTATGTTTTCGGACACTCTAAGTTTTCGGACACCCCTTTTTTAAGAAAAATAATTATTTTTTGTGACTCTTAATTTTCGGACACACGAGTTTTCGTCCATAAAGTTTTCGGACAGTATATTTTACAGCAATATTTTACTAAATTTCGGTCCTGTTTTTGATATCTAATGACACTTCGATCATGGGGTTTTACAACCAGATTAACATCATCAAACATGGCAGGTGCATGCCTGAGGGCAACGTACCATTACATTTGCGTTATTGGGTAAATAACCTTGTAAACCGGTATTAAACAATGGTTTCGCCCGTTAGCATAAGCGTTATGACAATTACCAGGGGTAGTGTCAATTAACAGTTCAATTATCTTCAGCAATGTTACTACCCCTTCTTAGTAAAATAACTTTGACAAATACTAAACGCTTCAAAGTGTGATGCACCCTATTGCATGTTTTACGAACAATGGAAGGTATTAGACAACAACTATCGGAAATGAACAAACGAAGAATTCATAGTTTGCTTTTTTTATTGCGTTAATTACAGGTTCATACTAGCGAGTATCGGTACATCACATGCTCATTTCTGAACTCGTTGGTCAAAGTACAACCTTGTAGTAACTTTCTGTTAAATAAATTAAGCATTTAAAATTATTTAAAATGAAGTGCAAACATATATAACTGTAATGTTTACTATACGGCATGGTATTTTACAAGCGCGTTCTAAAACCGGTAGTCGTTGATACAATTGACGCTATTTTCTGACACTTCAATTTTCGACTCGAAGTTTTCGGACACCTATATTTTGTGAATATTTTTCGTATCTATGTTTTCGGACACGAAAAAAATAAATTATTTTTAAGTGTCCGAAAACATAGAGTAATTACGGTACTCTTGTTTTGTGAAGACAGCATGCAAATTATTCTGTGTCATTAATGCAGCATGTGGGTGTATACGTCACTTCTGTGACAAAGCTCTAGTTGCTTTTGTGGTTTGTTTTTTGCATATTATATTATCAGAGCTCATATGGATCTTTGGAAGTTTATATTTAAACAAGCAAAAAACCACTCCTGCCAGGGAAATATGTTTAAAATATCTTTATTATAGATCAATAACAATTGAAATCCCAAAAATTAATAAAGCATTTCAACGACAGAATCACATACGAATACTTTTGTTTAAATATTTTTATTTATTTAAATATATACAATTATAACTGATTCAAAATGTTCCAAATAAGTCATCCCAAGCTTTTAATAGTTTTTTTCTGCCGTTTTAAAGTTCTTGAATGTTGTCAGAAATAATCCAAATGAACTCTGTGTGTAAGAGATCTTAAAACTTATGAAACAATGGACCCTCAATCACTCTGTTGCTGTGGCAACTGCTTTTCTTTTAAAACTTTTTCTTTGCTGTGAAGACACATTTTGTGGCATCACCACTGCCTGTCACTGTCAACAATACAGTATGGAGAAGGTGAAACAATTATGAGACGCTGTCAAAGGACAGTTGTTGCATTTTTTAAGCTTAAATCAATATCTATTATGGTATAAGCTCTAAACTGAATGACATTTTATGAAGATCATTACTGCTGGGAAGTTATTGGAGGCTTAAAAGTGATTTTTCCTTTGAATGGTTATCCATAGAAATCTGCATTGCTTTCTAGTGGTGTATTGAATTTTGTGTCCCATTGGCCTGGGAGAGGAGAATAGCCAGAGGCAGGCAGCTTATTGTACTGCGTCAAAGGCTCTCATTGTCACATAATTAAAACAGAACGTCCTCTTTGAAATATGAGCATGTGGAGGTTGCTTTATGCATCACATTCTTTCTAAGATTTTTTATGAATTTGAGTGTTTTTTTTCTTCCTCCTTAGCTTATATTTCAATAACATGGCATAATGCAGTTTGGGTGTAAGGATTTTTATTTTTTATATTAACTTAAAGTTTTGATGTGAAAGGATTTTAATTTGGGATATTAATTTAAAGAAAGCGAACTTCTTGAACTAACTTGTGAAAAAAATCCACAATAAAGCTTAGCTTTTCTTCAAACACACGAGCAACATGTGCCTTATATCTGTATTGAAAAATATTAAAGTATTGGAAATTATAAAACTGATTGAACAATTAGTTAAAATGATGACAGAAGAGTATGTGAATATTGGAAAAAACAGGTTGCTTATTAAATGAGAACTGGCATGCTGGAAGTACTCATTAGTATTAGTGTGCTTCACAACTCAGACATTAAAGGGGGACCATGGTTGCCATGGATATTATCACTTACAGTGTTGAAGTGGTACAAAGGTATGAAAGTGTTATACATTATGATTAAAATGCATTAATTGTAGAAAAATCTTGTTAAGCATTCAAATTCACAAGTTTATACCTATATTTATTCTAAAAATGTTGTTAACATAACTTACATATGTGAAGTTAGAATATGACATCAGTTATAGAATTGAGTTATTTTTCTTAGACACATGGTTCTTCCCAGGAAATGGACTCAAGAGTGTCTGTATAAGCCAATGACTTTTGCTGCAATCGATCTGTGTTAGTTATAAACTGTCAATAATTTTGGTATAATGCACAATTTTCCAATACTTTTTATTTAAAAGAAGGTGTTTTTTTTATAATTCTTAATTTCTTACTTAATTTGAAAACTGTGCAATGCACATTTAAACACTTTTTTTTTTAATTTAGTAAATCTATTGAAGTATCAAGTTTTTTTATATATAATCCATGCAGTTTTATTTGGTGGTGTCTACAATAAAAATCTCTCTGCAAATTTAATAATATTCAAATAGGATTAAAGCATGTAAAACATTGGTGTAATAATACAATAGTTATTGTTATGTTCTTTTATAGTTTGATGTATTGTTTTGACTTAACATCAAAGAGTTATGTTTAGGTATAACAGTTGAACCTTTTTCTTCAAGTTTCAGTTGTCTTTAATATGATCTTCATTTTTGGGTTGGTTAATTTCTTGAAATAAACGTCTTACTTAGGTGGAGATTGTATTGCATGGTATTAATATATACCCAATGTACCAAAATATACATGAAAGTTTAGAACCATCCTCATGAGGGTAATTTTGAATAATATATTTGAGTTGTAGTTTTTCTTATGTCTTTACAGGGATTTTTTACCTTATATAACAGATGCTGAATATCAGAATTCCTCCCGCGGAAGCTTTTTCCCCTCCATAAAACAGTTCAAAACAATTGAATTTTACAACAAATTCATTCAATTGAATTGTTGTTCCCATCTGGTACACGCCGTACTGTACCGTATAAATTTTAGGACAATAATTACCTCCCTTGGTCAATTTACGATAACATTCAACTCCCTTTAAGTTAATTGTCATCAAAATGTCGCACAACTGGAAAAGCTACCGAAAAACAAACAAAAATAAGTGCGAATAACTGTGTCATTACATCTTTCTTCACAAAACCAAAGTGTAGTGATACGGTAGTAAGTCCACTGCAACAGTCCATTCCTGTTGTACGGTCTGAAACTGTCACAGCCAGCCCCTGTCAAGGTGATCTCAGTCTGGACTTGGATGGATTTGTGGACATGTTTAAGGGGAAGAAAAACAGGGAAATGCCACTGTAAAATTGTCTTATGAAATGTAAATTAACCAGAAACATTGATCTATGAAGAAAATAACAGGTTGTTTTTTTTAACCCATTCAACAGTAAAAGTAAGACTCTGAACATTTTCCCCCATAAGGAAAAAACAGGCACAATTTTCCCCCCAAAGTGGAAAATCGAGCGTAAAATTTCCCCCATGTAAGGGCTAAAGGCTCCATCCCCCACACCCCCCAAAAAAAACCTGCTTTATGTCACACATCGTGGGTCAAGTAATACAAATGTGAAGGTGATAACAGTAATTTTCAAATAATTTCAATAGGACTACGCAATTTTTATGTCCCCATCACTATAGAGGGGCACATATTGTTTTTGCCCTGTCTGTTGGTTTTTGTGTTTGTTTGTTTGCCTCAAACTTTAACATTTGCCATAACTTCTGCAATATTGAAAATAACAACTTGATATTTGGCATGCATGTGTATCTCATGGAGCTGCACATTTTGAGTGGTGAAAGGTCAAGGTCATCCTTCAAGGTCAAAGGTAAAATATATAGCTTCAAAGCGGCGCAGAAGGGGACATAGTGTTTCTGGCAAACACATATCTTGTTATTTGATATTTTGTCTTGAGTCAATAAATGTGCTGATGGAAAACAAAAGATAAACCAGTCCAAAATGCAATGCTTTTTTAATCATCTGTTAAGGACATGATTATAGTTATCAGGAAAGCTTACTGCTAGAAGGAAATGAGGTAGTTTTAAAGTCGGTTGTGATTAAATCACATTCTGTCAACTTGCCATATTCTCATTGCCACAGCAGACATAGCACCTCTCACAGAACACTGGCAAGTCTGCACTGCTGACTAGGCCAACATATTGATCATCTTTAAAATTACCACCAGAAACAGAATTTGAAATCCAATTTTCAGTGCATCAACATATGTATTGAAACCTTTACGTTAGAAATAAAGCAAAAAGTTGAATGGTTTACTCCATGCATGCAAAATGGCATTAATGATGAAAGAGCATTGCCAGCAGTTTCAGACAGAGAAGTGACTGACTTTTTTAGCTCACCTGAGCAGGAATTGCGCAAAGTGAGCTCTTGTCATCACCCTATGTTTTTCCAGTGTGCTGTGTTCATCATGGAATTTTATCTCCTTACTTCTTTGCAATGGGCCTCTTTTTCTTCCTCTTAACCAAAAAGGCGTTCCCCTACAGAAATTCTTAAAAATCATGCATTTTTCTCTAAATTTCCAATCTACCTCAGTATTTTTAATTCCCCAAAGCCAGAACATTTTGTCTTTTTTCCCCGGAAAAAGGCTGTGGCCCTTTCCCCAAAGTTGGTGTTTTGGCCCTGCATGTTGCCACTCTAGGTCCACATTAATTACTCAGTCTCTAAGATTTTTGGTCAGAATGTTTATCTTGACAATTTGAAGGCTATGTTTGAATCTGGATCAAATGTGGTAAAAAAAACTAGATCACTAGGTCAAGTCTTCAACAATAGTTGTCTGTTAACCCAGGTGAACGTTTATGGCCACCATGGACCTCTTGTTTGCCTGACATGGAAGACCTAGCATTCTCTTTAAACATCTCTTTCATGCTTTAACACAGCAATTGATCTGAATTTCTTCACTTTTGGTATAATAGCCCCAGATAAAAGTGTTCACTGCCAAATTACTGTAAACGTATAGAAATTCGTCGGTATGAAATTTCGTGGTTTAATAAAAAACAACTTATTCGTTGACACGTAATTTCGTGGATTTCAAATAAAAAACAACTTATTCGTTGATACGTAATTTCATGAATTTCAAATTTTCGGGGAAGACTTACCGTCATTATTATTAAGATTTTATTAAAACAACCAGAGTAATAACGAAGCATAATCTGCTTATCTGTGTTGACAGCAAGACTTGAGGTTAATGCGCACTGAAGCATGAACGTGTTGCCGATAATTGTCGATAAGAGCGATAAAGCGGCGCACTTGTGGGTCCCCACTCGCTAATTGCCATCAATGTTGTTTTAACAATATTTGTAAATCACAGCGCACTTGGTCCACTAGTAGTAACAATTGAGTAATAAGGTCCCCAAAATGCAGGTGTTAAAACCGTTATGTCTCTTTTAAGTTTAATTGGCACTAATTGACATATGTAATAAATCTGCAAACTGTTAATTTGACGACGTCCCGCAAAAGAGGACAGTCCTTGATGTACAGTTTATATACCGTGCTTGATTATAAAATTATTATTAACCAAACCATTATCAATAAAACAACATATTGCAGTAACTAGCGAATCTCAATCAAACAATGTCTCTTTCAAAATGGTTGAAAACGGGAATAGTACAGACACTTTCTCCTACTATAGCAGGATTGCCCTACCCTGCAAAGGCTCAGTCTACGACTGAAGCTTTATTAACACAGGCCGCTAATGATGCAGTAGAAGAAATGGTCACCATGCTGAATAAAATGTATATTTACGATGATGAATAAAAAAAGAAAAACTCACACGACTTTAGTGTTTTATTAATGCACTGGATCGCGAACAAATTGATATTTTATATAAACACAATACTTGTTATTCAAACAGTAATCATTAATATCGTAGTTCTTATCATACTAAGTAATCATAAACATCTTAGTTCAAACATATGTAATATACGTAAAATTAGTGGAAAATAACAACAACAATTCGGAAATATTTTAATTAGTCAAGATAAAGTGTAATGTGACCTACTGAAGTGAAGTTACTATTACAAAAAATAATATCTCGGAAAATCGACAACAAAAGAAAATGCCGGAAATGACATTCGCAAATGACCGATTTCGGATTAAAAATGTATAAATGATCGTTGGTACTTGAATTCGTGGTTCGGCGGACCAACGAAATCCACTAAAATTTGTACCACACGAACTTTAATGATTTTACAGTAAACCTAAGCAACACTTCCACTGTTTTCAGGATATCCCCTGTGGAAATTTAAAGTCACTATCACGCTCACCAATACATACAGCTACTGTATTATGCTATATAAAAACATTCGACAACAAGTAGTACCATACGATGATTAATTACAATAGGAAGACCCTAAAAACAAGTTACATTGATGTAAAAACGTTATATTACAAGCATTCGGCAAGTTTTAAGCATCTAAATATCGTTCCACGATGTAATCTACTTTCGCTTTCGAGTCAGGATCGGATTCATTCGGGTTGCGTTCATTTGCATAATTTATACTAGCCATTTTCGCATTCGCTAAGTTCCAGTTACCCAGAATTCATTTTGATTTCACAGAATGATTATTCATGAGAGCTACGTCATGCTTCCGACGCTTACCGTATCCAATTTCGTGTTTGCCCGTAAATGTTCGCCCGTAAATGTTCGGATATTTCACGGGAGATATAAATGGAATTATTTGTGGCCACAAAAAAATAAAAACGAGCATTTTGTATCTCGTTAAATCAATTCTACCAGATAACATCTAACGTTGAAATTTTGCATTTTGCTAAAAGGAACATTGATTTTTTTATGGGTTAGCTTTATTTAACGAAATATTCGATATTTTTTAGCGTGATTGTTACTTTAAATAATAATTCAGTAATTATTCATAAATATCGATGGTCACAATTTAAAATGCCGAACCTACAAAAACGCAAGTTTTCAGGAGACGTATTTTTGTTAAACATTTCTTACACAAAATCAAATAAATATTAGTTTTAACATTTTTGTAAGTGTCTCATGATGGAGCATGTTCGTATGAAATTATTTTGACGTTAAGTTAATAAATCTGCTGTAAAATGTATCTTCGTCATTTAGAATTGCATTTATGTGATGCTTCGGCAAATTGGACAGCTAATTGTTATGGATTATGTTTCAATAGAATGAATTATTCCACTTTTTTCCATTATATATAGCAAAGCAATGCGTGTTTTTTTCTGTTGTACACGGTGGCAAAGAAGTGACAACCGCAATTCTGTATTTATATTGTGGCCTCAACCTAGTAACTTCTGGGAACAACTTATAAAGTTGTGGGAACAACTTCATAAGTTTTGGCTTCAACTTAATAACTTGTGTTGTCCCCACAACTTATTAAATTGAGGCCTCAGCTTAGTAACGTGTGGCTACAAATTCATAACTTGTTCCCAAAACTTATAAAGTTGTGGCCTCAACTTAGTAATTTGTTCATTTGAGTTATTACTTCAACTTAATAACTTGCGGGAACAACTTACCAAGTTGAGGCCTCAGCTTAGAAACTTGTGGCGACAACTTCATAACTTGTTCCCACAACTTATTAGTTGCTGCCTCAACTAAATAACTTGTGGGACCAACTAACTAAGTAAAGGTCACTACTTTAAGTTTAACCAATCAGATTGGTCGTTTCATCTTTACCGTTTTATCACAATTAGTGACCCTTATACTACTAGGTGCTCGGGCTCGAGCGCCGGTTTGAGCAATATCTCTGTTAGCTATAGATCCGAAGTTCGAGCCCTGTCTGAGCACTTGCCATGTAAGCCATGGATTCCAGATTTGAGCCCCTATCTGAGCAATCGCCAAGTTAGCGACTGGGTTCAGGTTTCGAACCCTGGTGTGAAAACTAGCCACATAAGCGATGTATTCCGGTTTCGAATCCAGGCCTGATAGCTCTTTTTTAAACGATGGTTCTTTGTGTTTTAGCACCAGTCTGAGGACTGTAAGCGGCTGGGACCCCAGTCTGAGCATTCGCACCCTACGTAACGGGTCCCGATTTGGAGGCCATGTCTGAGCACTCACCCTGTATGCTATGGGCCCCGGGCTCAAATCCCAGTTTAAGTACTTATTATTTAAGCGAACGGACGCTGATCCAAGACCTAGTCTTAGCGCCGGACCCAAAAAGTGCGGGATTTATATCTTACATGACTAGTGCTCAGACCGGCGCTCAAACCCAATTACCCATAGCTTGCGAGGCGAGCTCTCATTCCGGGACTTAAAACCAGGAAATGTTTCTTACGTAGCTAGTGTTTATTTTGGCAACCGGTCGCTTAGAAGGCGAGTGCTCAGTATGGTATGTTAGCGAAGGCTGTATGGTTCGAGTCCCTGTGTGAACCCGTAGCTTTCGGTGCGAACGCTAAGACTGAGGGTCGCAACCGGGATCCTTCCCTTACTGGGCAAGTGGTAAGACACAGGCTTGAACCCGGGTTCGATAGCTTTCATGGCTGGTACTCAGACTGGAGCTCGATTCCGGGACCTGTCACTGTTGGTGCAAAGTCGCACATCGGAATTCAAGCCTTCGCTTATAGGGTAAGTCCTCAAACCGAGGTTCGATCTAGAGACCCAAAGCTTCTTTCATGGCTAGTGCTCGTACAGTGATTCGGACCCTGGGACCGTCGAAAAATCCAAATTAGCTTTAAGGTCTAGTGCTCTTACCGTGATTCGAACCCAGGGACCGTCGAAAACTACGGCATCTAGCACTCGCCTCGTAAGCGATGGTTCCCTGGATCAAGCCCCGGTCAGAGCAATCGCCCTTTACAAGAAGGATCCCGGTTTAGAATCCAAACACCATGCACCACTCTCTAATATAGCGAGTGCTTCGGGACTCGAAACCGGGATCCGACGCTTACGTTGCTAGTGCTCAGACCGGGGATGGAACCCTGAACCCAGTCGCTAACAAGGCAAGTGCTCAGACAGGGGCTCAATCCCAGGATCCATAGCTTACAGGGAAAGTGCTCAAACCGGCGCTTGAACACGAACACACAATAGTTCGAGCATAAGGGTACTAACAGTGATACAACGGTAAAGATGAAACGACTTATCTGATTGGTTCAACTATGTTGTGGTCCAAACTTAGTAAGTTGTTTCTACAACTAATTTAGTTGTGGTCTCAGATAAGTAACTTGCGGCTAGAAGTTATTAAGTTGAAGGAACAACTTATTATGTTGAGACCTCAACTTAATAAGTTGTAGAAACAAGCTATGAGTTGTGGCCACAAGTTACTAAGTTAAGGCCTCAACATTTTATATTATTTTGATCTCTTTTTGCGTTCAGCAATACTATAAAATGTACATCATTAAATTATTCTATCAGCAAAAGTTAACGTTTCGTCAATTTACCTTAAACATACAGGGCTATATTGATACTTTTATGTATTAATTAGCGCGCAAAATGGCGAAGTAACATTATTTTGCAGCTTCGTCATTTTGACTTCAACCAATTGCGGTTCGTCATTACATCACATGACTTTTATGAGCTTTTGCGATTGGTTAACTAATTCGTTATTTTGGGGGAATATGCGCATTGATTTCCCGCTTTGCACAGAATCAAAATCGCGAAATGCCAAAAAATGTAGGTTCGGCATTTTAAATTGTGAGCATCGATATATTTGTTAAATATTCAATAAATGTCTTAATATATTTCCTTCTAAAATTTTGGTTCTAGAAATTCTTCTATAATATTAATTCTGAAATAAACATAAAGAACAATTCTAGATTTACTTATAGATACTTTTAGAATAAATTTGTAAATATTCAAGAAATATCAAATGGCAGCCAATGCTTCTTAAAATTCTTGAGGAATATTCTACAAATTCAATATAGAATAAATGTTCAATAATTTGACCTTAATAAGTGCATTATTCTGGCATAATTCAGGAATCACCATTCTAGAAAAAACTATTTTACTTTACTAGAATATCTTGCAATTAAAAATTATAATATCTAAAACACTATTTCTTCAAATAGATATGAATAGTTTAAAAAAAGTGAAAATTGTTAGTTATGTTATATAAAGGTCATAATGATGGTGAAGATGATGTACAAAATGATTTTGGAAGATTTTCGTGAAGTTCTAGAATATGTTTTCCTATGATTGATCTTTCATCTTTCTGGCATTAATCATGAAGAGTCATAAGTAGATTGTCATAATCTTACTAGGTCTGCTGACAGTTGTTTATGTAGGACTTGAGCTTGAATGTTGCAAGATATTTTATGATCTATGATTTCAATTAACCTTGTTTCTTCAAGATTAATATTTGTAGATGTCTGATCATATATTTAACAGGCCGTACCCATTCCAATTACATTAGTAAAACAATGGGTATTCATGATGAAAATCATTACAGTTTAACATAGGATTTTCTTTGAATACGCTTATTGTAACTTAGCCACTCTTTATTTTTTCTTCTGAACTTTGTTTGATTATAACATACTTTGTTTAATTATAACAGATCACTTGGCCCAGCATATCTCATCCGAATCAGCAGGTGATTCTTCCTATTGCATATTAACACAATTTTCTAAATGAAGTACTCTTCTTTTTTTCAGGACCGTCTGGTTTTCTGATTAACTCTCTCAGATTCCAATTTATTTTGCATAATTCATACTCTTAAGTTTAATCTATGGACTTGAGTCTTGGAAGAACAGCAAGATCCCCTGAGAGTGTACATGGACAGAATAGTTCCTGGTCAGCAATTACTTGTGGACATTTCTCTGGGGTTTTCTTATTTTCCATGATTTCCATCAGAATATCAATAACATAAGGAATAAATAACTGGAGGAACCTTTGTTGATGTTAAATTTATCTCTGAAAATTATGTTATTGTCCATGCATCGATATTCATAAAAACAAGTTATTCACATCAACTTTTCCCAGTACCGTATTTTACCATGTATTGCACGCAGTTTTTACCTCCAAATTTCAAATAAAAAATTTGGTGCGCGTTATACATTGATACAAAGCTTTCTTGGTTGCGTAAATACGAAAAATTCATTTCGTAATCACAAATCTTCATAATACGTGTAGCTGCCTTTTTTTTATCGCAGAAAACTACACCCTATAATGTTTTAGATTGAAGGGGCCATTGTCGAAACAACAAATAGCGGGTATGGGTAGGTATGAACAGGATAGTAATAGTTTGGACAAAAATTAAATTATGAAAAATTGTCTTTGTTGGTGTTTTCACACTTCTATATTGACCGCAGTGTTAGGAGCTGTTGTTGACATAAAATGAAAGCAGATAAAGTTTGGTGTGAAGGAGTTGTGTTTTGCGGGTTAAGGTAGGTGTGAACGGGATCTTTTTACACTTTGTTATTGACAGCTTTCATCGAGCAATATGTGCTTATAATTTGTTGAGTAATTTGTGATGCTAATCAGCATTTGAGACCCTAATTGACACTTGAAAACGTTAAAATATGCAATCGCACTTCTGTGTGTATAAATATTGAACGTTCAATAGTGTTGTATTAAACGTTCACCGCAACAACGACACCAATTACAATGAATTAGAAGGTTTCGATGCATCAGACAATGACAGAAGACGAGTATAGACAACTTCAAGAACATCACGATGACGACAACGGCCCCCATATTCTTGAGAGAATAATCTTAAAAATTGTCTTAAATATAGTGCTATGCAACCCATGTTCCTGATCGTATAAACGCTCTTTTCTTTCAAACAAAAACAAAGCCCTCGAAAAACTCAGATTAAATGATTACGCAATATAAAAATGGCGGCCATATTCGGTCCGATTTTCAGGTTTTTGGTCTTGAATTTTTTTCTCCATTTTGGCTTTAAAAAATCGCATGCGCGTTAAATGTGGGGACGCGTTATACATGGTAAAATACAGTATTTCATAGTTCCTTAAATCAAATTATATCAGTCATTAGTTCCTTTCAGCAACTGCAATCAGTTTTTAGTTCCGTACATCAGCTGTCAAACGTTATTATAGTTCCTTACATCAACTATAATCACTGATGTGTTCCTTACATCAAATGTCACCAATTATACAAGTCCCTTGCACCAACTGTGCTTAGTTATTTGTTCCTTACATCAACAGTCACCAGATATTAGTTCTGTACATCAACAGTCCTCAGTTATAACTTCCTTACATCAACAGTCCTCAGTTATTACTTCCTTACATCAACAGCCCTCAGTTATTAATTCCTTACATCAACAGCCCTCAGTTATAAGTTCCTTACATCAACAGTCATCAGTAAATAGTTCTGTTAATCAACAGACCACAGTTATTAGTGCCTTACATCAACAGTCCTCAGTTATTAGTTCTGTACATCAATAGTCCTCAGTTATTAGTTCTGTAAATCAATAGTCCTCAGTTATTAGTTCCTTAAACCAACAGTAATCAGTTATTAGTTAAATACATCAACAGTCCTCATTATACCCCCATTACCATTGGTGTTAATTTGATAAGGTCATCAAAAGCCGATAATTACTATTTATGTAGTTTTGCATTCTTTAGTAACAAACGTGTCACGTTAGGTCTGAGTAAATGTGGTCAAATAAAATGCATCATATATAAACTCTACCTCTTTAACAAAAATCATAACAAAATGTCTGATACAAACAAGTTAACCACGTTACTATTTTCACAACCAAATGTCGAGCAATCTGGAGAAGGGCCCGGTACCCGGTAACAAGTCTTCTGTCAAATGTTTGATTCGAATTATCGTTAATTCAAAGTTTTTTAACGGTCCTGACGACTTCAAAATAACGGTGTTGAAGTGTATGTCATTTATCGTTAGATTTTAAAATGACTTGGTACATTTGTTCACCATCATAGGACGGATTGTCATGCGAAGAAGTATGTCGATACCTCCAATGTCAAGGTCACACTTGGATTTGCCCATAAATGAGCTTGTCCGGGCCATAACTTTGTCATTTATTGTGAGACTTTAAAATCATTTGGCACATTTGTTCACCATCATTTGACGATGTGCCATGCAAAAGAATTATGTCGATATCTCCACAGTCAAAATCACACTTTGAGTTCAAAGGTAAAAAATGGCCATAAGTGAGCTTGTCCGGGCCTTAATTATGTTGTTCATTGTGAGATTTTAAAATCATTTGGCACATTTGTTCACCATCATTGGAAAGTGTGCCATGCAAAAGAATTACGTTGATATCTGCAAAGTCAAAGTCACACTTTGAGTTTAAAGGTAAAAAATGGCCATAGATGATCTTTTACAGGCCATAACTATGTCATTCATTGTGAGATTTAAAATTACTAGGTACATTTGTTCACAATCATTGGGTAGTGTGTCATGTGAAAGAATTACCTCAATATCTCCAAGGTCAAGGTCTTGCTTTGAGTTCAAAGGTTAAAAATGGCCATAAATGATCTTGTTTGGGCCATAACTATGTCATTCATTTTGAGATTTTAAAATTACTCAGTACATTTGTTCACAATCATTGGACGGTGTTATGTGAAAGAATTACGTCGATATCTCCAAGGTCAAGGTCACACTTGGAGTTCAAAAGTAAAAAATGTCCATAAATAAGCTTGTCCGGGCCATAACTATGTCATTAATTGTGAGATTATAAAATGACCCTGTACATTAATTTTTTCGCAGTCATTGGATGATGTGTCATGCGAAAGAATTCAAGAGTTTAAAAGTCAAAATGGTCATAAATGATAATGGCATAATTATCATTCTTAAAAATCGCCATAAATTAGCTTCTCTTGTTTTGTGAAGACAGCATGCAAAATATTCTGTGTCAATGCAGCATGTGAGGGTATACGTCACGACTGTGACAAATCTCTAGTTATTTGTGCCTTACATCAACAGTCCTCAGTTATTAGTTCTGTACATCAACAGCCCTCAGTTATTAGTTCCTTACATCAACAGCCCTCAGTTATTAGTTCCTTACATCAACAGCCCTCAGTTATTAGTTCTGTACATCAACAGTCCTCAGTTTTTAGTTCTGTACATCAACAGTCCTCAGTTATCTGTTCCTGACATCATCAGTCATCAGTTAACAGTTCTTTACATCAACAGTTATTAGTTCTGTACATCAACAGTCGTCAGTTATTAGTACTGTACATCAGCAGTCGTCAGATATTAGTTCCTTACATCAACATACCTCAGTTATTACTTCCTTACATCAACAGACCTCAGTTATTACTTCCTTACATCAACAGACCTCATTTATTACTTCCTTACATCAACAGTCTTCAGTTATTAGTTCTGTACATCAACATCAGTTATTAGTTCCTTACATCAACATAAATTATTAGTTCCTTCAATCAGCATAAATTATAATTTCCTTAAATGAACTGTCATCTATGATTAGACTCTTACATCAACTGCCTCATTTCTGTGTACCTTACATCAACAGTAATCAATAAAAAGTTCCTTTCCAGCTGTCATCAGTTATAAGATCCTTGTCTTCAGTTATTAGTTCCTTCCATCAATTGTCATTAGTTTTAATTTCTTACATCAACATACATCACTTATTTATTATCCCACCAACAGGCATCAGTTACTACTTTCTTACATCAACTGTCATCAGTTCTTTGTTCATTACATCTACATATTACCGTAGGTTTCCACGTATAGCGCGCTCCGGTGTATAGCGCGCAGGCTGTTTTTTAAATGCAAAAATGGAGAAAAAAATATTTTAAAACAATAAAACCACCAAATCGGACCGAAAATGGCCGCCATTTTACTATTGCACAATCCGATAATCCGGGGCATTGGAAAGCTTAATTAAGCATTCAAAATAGGAAGCGTCATCATGATTAGGAGCATGGGTTGCATAGCACTATACTTTTCTGACAAATTTGTAATTTTCTAGCAAAAGATTAACAGTCGACGTGCATTTCTTGAAAAACGTGAGAAAATAAGAATTAGTGTACATGGTGTGATTTTTCCTCGGGGAAAGCATGGGCATTACCGGTAAATTTGAATGTCGCATGGGAGACAGGGATACAGTTGTTGAGGTACACCACTGTTGAACATTCAATATTTATACACACAAAATGCAATTGCATATCTTCACGTTCTCAAGTGTCAATTAGTGTCTCAAATGTCAATTAGCGTCTTAATAAGTTGTGGCACATATTACTCAATAACATCTGCCAATTAGGAAGTGCAAAATGACCCCCTTTCACACCTACCGTTACCCGCATAAAAGACCTAGTTCGCACCTAATTTGCGTGCTCTCCGGAATGTCGACAACAATACCCATCGGAATTCATCAATAAAGAAGTGTAAAACCACAAACAAAGAAATGTCCGCAAGTTTATTAAAACAAATTTATTTTTGACCAAAACTTCTTCTACCGCATTCATATCTACCAGTAGCGACTTTGGCCCCTCTGTCTGTACGATTATAGGGTGGTAGTTTTCTTGAAAAAAACATGGTGGCCATTTTGATTATTTACGATTACACAACATATTTTTTACCAATTTAGCAGCCAGGATAGCGTTGTATCAATGTATAGCGCGCACCAGCTTTTTAATTTGAATTTTGGAGGTAAAACTCTGCGCGCTATACGTGGAAAGTTACACAAGAAATTGTTTTACTCTGTGAATAAAGATAACTACCTTTGGGCCTTTATTTATGGTAATTTTCTTCAAATGTCTTGTTCTTAGAGTTCAGCAGCACATAGGCAATTAATTACTTCTTATTATGACATTTGTTTCTGTCATGCAGTCTCTGGGAAAGTCTCCAAACCATTACTGGCCACAAGGTCTGGTAATCTGGTTATAGGTAATGGCTCAGATTCAAATTAACTGGACAGTCAACAACAAAGTGGCACTTGGCCTGATTTTTTATTGGCCATTAGGGCCAGTATTATTTTTTCCTGGAGAGTCAGGCGACTTTTAGCAGAGATTGCAAGTTTTTTGTTTACCCTGTCTCCTTTCCATGCTAAAAATCAAGATGAAGTTGTCATTGCAATATTTATTGAGATGTTTGCTCCTTTGTATTGGCTTATGAATAGTTTGTTCTTGTATTTTACAGCATCATAAATGGATTACTTGCAAGGTACATGTAATAGTAGTGTGTAGCCTTGTACTATTGTTCAGTTGGTGTATAATATAAAAAGCTTGCATAAAGAATTAGTCATTGTTGTGCAATTAACCCTTCCCAATAAATGCTTATCAGTATTCTGTCAGTATTAATAAATAAGCTTTGTTTCTTTTTAGCAATTCTCTAGATACAATTGTCTTCAGATGTCTGCGTGGTAATATTGCAGATAACAGTCAATTATGCAAGGGATAATTAAAAGATCCCTGGAGGCAATATAAAATGGCTACAGTATGTCTACAAAAGAGTCTGATGGCAAAAATATAATAATATTGCTCCTATTGTTAACTACAATGTGCATAACATTTCAAAGGTCTTCTAAAGTACATGTGTTGTATCATATTATGTAGTATATTGGTTATTGTTTAAATTTAATGTCATTTTTGTTTCATTTTAAATTGTGTGGTTTACACAGTAATCTATGAGAACTGTTCAACCACCGGTCCAAAACAGTAACTCATCCCAGTAGAAGTTATTAATATAGCTTTTTACTTTTTCATAAAATGTAAAATAAATTTGTGAAGAACCAAAGTTTGAGCTACTGTTTTAAGCAATACGTGTACTTACCACTTTTGTATCACTAAGAAATAAATGTATTGATTTTCATTGTCACAAATCTCACACCAAGACTGCATTTCCCCAGTGCATCGATTTTGCATGATTCATTTCAAGAAAGTTATGCTGTCATTTTGTTGGCAATAATTGTATTCAAGCATGAAATCACTGTATAAATTTGTTACGAAATAGGACAAAAAGAGTTTGCTTTGCATTATTATCATGGCTGCATGTGTATCATGTTGATGAGATCCCTGTGCACTGATGCCACACCATGTGTGGACTGCATGTATGTTTGGTTACATGGTATTACACCCTGTAACAAAGTAGAGACGGGTATACTGTGGAGGTCTGTTTGGTATCATACCCTGTAACAAAGTAGAGACGGGTATACTGTGGAGGTCTGTTTGGTATTATACCCTGTAACAAAGTAGAGACAGGTATTCTGTGGAGGTCTGTATGGTAGTATACCCTGTAACAAAGTAGAGACGGGTATACTGTGGAGGTCTGTTTGGTATTACACCCTGTAACAAAGTAGAGACAGGTATACTGTGGGGGTCTATTTGGTATCATACCCTGTAACAAAGTAGAGACGGGTATACTGTGTGGGTCTGTTTGGTATTCCACCCTGTAACAAAGTAGAGATGGGTATACTGTGGAGGACTATATGGTATTGTACCCTGTAACAAAGTAGAGACGGGTATACTGTGGAGGTCTGTTTGGTATTCCACCCTGTAACAAAGTAAAGACAGGTATACTGTGGAGGTCTATTTGGTATTATACCCTGTAACAAAGAAGAGACCAGTATAGTGTGGAGGTCTGTTTGTTATTATACCCTGTAACATAGTAGAGACGGTATACTGTGGAGGTCTGTTTGGTATTATACCCTGTAACAAAGTAGAGACTGGTATACTGTGGGGGTCTATTTGGTATCATACCCTGTAACAAAGTAGAAACAGGTATACTGTGGGGTCTGTTTGGTATTCCACCCTGTAACAAAGTAGAGATGGGTATACTGTGGAGGTCTTTATGGTATTATACCCTGTAACAAAGTAGAGACGGGTATACTGTGGGGGTCTGTTTGGTATTCCACCCTGTAACAAAGTAAAGACAGGTATACTGTGGAGGTCTATTTGGTATTATACCCTGTAACAAAGAAGAGACCAGTATACTGTGGAGGTCTGTTTGTTATTATACCCTTTAACATAGTAGAGACGGGTATACTGTGGAGGTCTGTTTGGTATTACACCCTGTAACAAAGTAGAGACAGGTATACTGTGGAGGTCTATTTGGTATCATACCCTGTAACAAAGTAGAGACGGGTATACTGTGGAGGTCTGTTTGGTTTTATACCCTGTAACAAAGTAGAGATGGGTATACTGTGGAGGTCTGTTTAGTATTTTACCCTGTAACAAAGTAGAGACGGGTATACTGTGGAGGTCTATTTGGTATTATACCCTGTTACAAAGTAGAGATGGGTATACTGTGGAGGTCTGTTTGGTATTATACCCTGTAACAAAGTAGAGATGGGTATACTGTGGAGGTCTGTTTGGTATTATACCCTGTAACAAAGTAGAGATGGGTATACTGTGGAGGTCTGTTTGGTATTAAACCATGTAACAAAGTAGAGACGGCGATACTGTGGAGGTCTGTTTGTTATTATACCCTGTAACAAAGTAGATACAGGTATGAAATAGTTGAATTGTTTATGCCTCTGAAGCATAAAGTAATTTCATTCTTCATCCGTCAGTCTTTCCCAACTCTCATGCAAGCAAATTAATTCAGGAAGTATTGAAATATATTAAAGGAGGGCATTTAAGGGATATGAAGAGTACAACAATCACAACTCTCAGGATTTACACAGTTATTACCATTAAGTTTTTAGCTCTACTGGCCGAAGGCCTGAAGAGCTTATGTCATGGCGTGGTTTCCGTCGTCCGTCCGTGCTTGCGGGCTTGCGTGGGTGCGTTAGACTTTTTCTTGTTTACGTGATAAAGTCCACAGTTTTTATCCGATTCTTTTCAAACTTTTCCAGTGTCTTTATATTAATGTGGACTCGAACCCTATTGAAAATGGGTTACATCAGAGTAAAAAGTCCAGAATGATCTCCCCTTGAATTTGAGAAAATTGTGAAATAAGGCTTGATTACGCAATAAAGTCCACAGTTTTCATCCGATTCTTTTCAAACTTGTTCAGTGTCTTTATATTAATGAGGACTCGAACCCTATTGAAAATGGGTTACATCAGAGTAAAAAGTCGAGAATTATCTCCCCTTAAATTTGAGAAAATTGTGAAATAAGGCTTGTTTACGCAGTAAAGTTCACAGTTTTCATCCAATTCTTTTCAAACTTGTTCAGTGTCTTTATATTAATGAGGACTCAAATCCTATTGAAAATGGGTTACATCAGAGTAAAAAGTCCAGAATTATCTCCCCTTGAATTTGAGAAAATTGTGAAATAAGGCTTGTTTACGCAGTAAAGTCCACAATTTTCATCCAATCATTTCCCAACTTGCACAGTGTCTTTATCTGAATGATGAGTCAAACCCAATTGAAAATGAGCAATATCGGAGTTATAAGTCCAGAATTATCTCCCCTTGAATTTGAGAAAAAAATGTAAAATCTTTAACATTTTGCCACAACTTTTTCAATATTGAAGATAGCCAATTCGTATTTGGCATGCATGTGTATCTCATGGAGCTGCACATTTTGAGTGGTGAAAGGTCAAGGTCATCCTTCAAGGTCAAAGGTCAAAAAAATTAATTCAAAGGGGCGCAGAAGGGGGACATAGTGTTTCCGATAAACACATTTCTTGTTTGTTTACGTATAAAGTTCTATCCTTTTGAAACTTCAACGGATGTTTTATATCATCAAGGGCCAGAACCCCACTGAGAGTGAAGAAAATTTCTCCAACTTATTGTTGAAAAGGAGCCATTTGATGTTTAAATTTTACGTTTCTTTTTGTTTATGCGATAAATTTCCCATTTTGGGTCTGTTTATTTAAAACTTACTCAGATTGTTCATACTATCAAGGGCTTGAGCACTATTGATTCCAGCCAGTAGAGCGATTCCGGCCCTCATGGGCCTTTTGTTTCTAGTAGTGTTGCTCCCTTGAATATTGAAGGTAGTTCAAGATTATTTTTCTATATTTTTAGAGGACATTGTCAGGAATTGCAGAGTACATGAACCTTACCATCTTCAATGTATTGTCTGTTATATTGTGAATTGTCAGTTTCTTGTGTAGATACTCTTCCATCTTAAAAGTATTAAATGTATTCTAATGAGCCTTAATATGTGTCTTGTTCTGAGAAAATTGGGCAAAATGCATGTGCGTAAAGTGTCATCCCAGATTAGCCTGTGCGGACTATCAGGGACGACACTTTCCGCTTAAACTAGATTTTTGGTAAAAAGGAACTTTATTTAAACGAAAAAATACCATTAAAGCAGAAAGTGTCGTCCCTGATTAGCCTGTGTGGACTGCACAGGCTAATCTAGGATGACACTTTATGCACATGCATTTTGCCTAATTTTCTCAGAACAAGACTCATATAATGAAAAATGGCTTTGAGAGAAAATGCATTGTGGAAGAACAATAACTCACTGAAGTACACACAGAGACTTTGCCCTTGCTTATGTTACACTTGCTAAGCATGAGTTAATAAATATAGAAGGGAAGGAGTATATAAAAATGCGTGTGTTTATTGTGGACATTTAGTGGAAGTGTAGGCCACATTGACAGTAACTGATCATTCTCTGGTAGTTTTTTAATAATTTCCCTTTCTTTATACACTGTATGCTGATCATATAATCATCCTGACATTTTTTATTGCAATGCAAAAGGTAAAAACTATTGAATGGCTTCCATATACACTTAAGATATATTGATAAAGGCTATGGAAGAAAGCGAATAATAAAAGTACCATAGTTCTTTCTTCAATATTTACTTATTGCCCTATGTTAATTTTTCCTGTGTTCATTTTCCTGTGCACTATTAAATATTGAGTTGATATTTCCTTATTTTCAATTGTCTTGTGCACCAAATTTAATTTCAATGAAAGTTATTCATAAGGAACTTTACAGATCTCCAAAGAGCATAGAGATTAGGGCCCGAAATGGAGTAATCAATTTAGTACCATTAAAGTATAAATATTTGTATTTCAGTTTTGATATAATCAGAGGTGAGCAAAGAGCGCGGAATGAAAAAATCTGTAAAAAATAACAATGCACATTTCTTCTCAATGCATGAAATGCTTCATTTAGTGAAAAATATTTCATCTTAATTCAATATTCTTCATGTTTTGAACTGTGTTAGTGATGGTCATAATAATGTTTGTTTTTCGTTGTCCTAGAATGTTTTTTTTAATTAAAAAGGGAATAGTATTGTTCAGGAGCCAGTTCTGTGACTCTGTCAGCTTTTATCGTTGAAGCCAATCTTACAGCAATGTTAGCCAAACCTGGCATCTTCAGCCTTCCTTCGTTATAACCATATTTGTTTAAGGATCAGAATTAATTTATACTTTGTCAATTGTGTGCACTTTTTATGCCATTTTATCTGCCCCATACCGCTATTGACTAGCCTGATTTATATACATTGAACATGTTTAGAGGACATTTGTAGTCAGGAGAAAAGGTGGCTGAGCGAAATAAATCTGCAAACAAATTTGTAACTGACTGTTTAAGAACAACTGGAGGGCAAATTACATTACTGTGAAGGAAATGACCTGGCAGCTTAATGCTGCCTTTTTACCATTAACTGATTAACAAAAATATCCAGTTTGAGTAGTAAAATCGAAATGAACAGAAATCAAACATCTGTTTTGTGGAAACAAAAGGATGCAGGGGCAAAATGAGCCTTGCTAGATCAATATATATACATGTATATATTTGTTGTTGTTGACCAATTCTTAGAAGCAGCATTTCCAAGGAACATCTTATCAATTTGTATGAAATTTATTGTAATACAAAGTCATATATCAGCAGAGATTTCTGTGTCTGAGATTTCTTTAGATTATTGTGGGACATGCAATGTCTGTCATCAATTTTTTGCTTGTAACCACTCTAGAGGCCACTTAAAAAAATATAAAGTCGTGATCAAACATGGTCAGAATATTTATTTACACGATATCTAGGTTTATATTGAATCTTGATTACATGCATAAAAAAGGTCACCTGGTCAAATCCTAGAAAAAATGTGTTACCTAGAGGCCATGAATGACAATATCTATGCTGAAATTGAAGTTGGGTCTTGCGTGTCAAAAGAATTAGGTCAACAGGTCAAACCTTAAAAAAAACACCTTGTAACCTCTCTAGAGGCCACATTTATGACGCAATTTTGATGACACTTAGTCACAATATGTAACATGTCATCTTCTAGGCTGAGTTCTTATTTGGACCTTACTCAGCAAAAACTAAGTCACATAATTAAACCCCCATTACCATTGGTAATGGGGGCTATAAAAGAGTCACTTTGTCGGTCGGTCTGTCTGTCTGTAGGTTGGTCAGTCTGTTGGTCTTTCCCAAAAATTTAATCCGATCTTCACCAAACTTGGTCAGAAGTTGTATCTAGATGATGTCTAGGTCAAGTTTGAATATGGGTCATGTCGGGTCAAAAACTAGGTCACAGGGTCACTTAGTGCGTTTTAAACCGAAAGTTTGTCAGGACCATAAGTTTGTCATTTATCGTTAGATTTTAAAATGACTTGGTACATTTGTTCACCATCAAGGGACAGTGTATCGTGCAAAAGAAGTACGTCGATATCTCAAAGGTCAAGGTCAAACTTGGAGTTCAAAGGTCAAATGCTTGTTCGGGCCATAACTATGTCAATCATTGTGAGATTTGAAAATCATTTGGCACATTTGTTCACCATCAATGGACTGTGTGTCGCGAGAAAGAATTACGTCAATATCTCCAAGGCCAAGGTCACACTTTGAGTTCAAAGGTCAAAAATGGCCATAAATGAGATTGTCCAGTCCATAACTATGTTGTTCATTGTGAGATTTTAAAATCATTTGGCACATTTGTTGACCATCATTGGACGGTGTGTCGCCCGAAAGAATTACATCAATATCTCCAAGGTCAAGGTAACACTTTGAGTTCAAAGGTAAAAAATGGCCATAAATGACTTTGTCCGGGCCATAACTATGTTGTTCATTGTGAGATTTTAAAATCATTTGACACTTTTGTTAACCATCATTGGACGGTGTGTCACGCGAAAGAATTACGTCAATATCTCCAAGTTCAAGATCAAACTTTGAGTTCAAAGGTCAAAAATGGCCATAAATGAACTTGTCTGGGCCATAACTATGTTGTTCATTGTGAGATTTTAAAATTATTTAGCACAACATTAAACAGTGTGTCGCGCAAAAGAAAGTTTGGGTGTATTTTGTGTTGTTTAAATACATGAACAGCACGTCAGGCATAAAGCGCGTGTTCAGTGGGAAAAAAAAACGCCTCGATTAGACGATATTTCATCATCTCTATAAATAGTAACAAATGCCAAAATGTATTTGATACTTAAGGAAATATCGAGAATGTTTGTGTGTCGTAAATATTCACCAGCATTTGCTTTGAAACTGGAATATACGGGATTATCGGGTAATTAGTAGCGATATTACCTGTATAATATGAACAAAATAAAACGTGTTTATATACGCATATTCAAACAATAGTTATAATAAACTGATAATTAACAAAACAACAAATACGTCGTCACCGTCTTGATTATTGATGTGGCTTCAAACTGCTAATTTTCTCAGCTTAAATTTAATAGCAAAATGAACATGCAATTAATTAATAAATCCACCATATGCTGGAGCCTTGACCACTGGTATGTGCGAAAACATAATTACGTGACCTTGTTTATGTGTGAAATACATACACTACGGGCGGGAAACAAACTTAGTTGGCCAGACACATTAACTATGCTTACATGTATATGCTAATACAATCCAGGCACAATAAATTTATTATGATTTTAATTATTATTATAATTGTTTTTTCAAAATTTGTTAACTACATGTAACTAATAATTTTAAAAAGATTTTTTATTTCATGATGCGCATCGACTCGGCATCATGCCGCGGATAGCGGCATGCCTCGGCGGACAGATGCAAAGTTTCGCAGTGAAATGCGACTTGCGGCTTCAACGACTGACGCGGCATCGACTCGTTTCGCCTTGCAGCCGCGGATCGCGAAATACGTTTGTTCCGCTTTGGCTGTACTGTATCTATGTCATTCATTGTTAGATTTAAAAATGACTCTGTACATTAATCTTGTTCACAGTCATTGGACGGCGTGTCATGCAAAAGAATTCAAGAGTTCAAAGGTTAAAATGGCCATAAATGATAATGGCATAATAATTCATAAAAATCACCATAAATTAGATTCTCTTGTTTTGTGAAGACAGCATGCAAAATATTCTGTGTCAATGCAGCTTGTGGGGGTATACGTCACGTCTGTGACAAAGCTCTAGTTAACCTTATCAAATCCTAATTATCACTCAAGAGGCCACATATATAAATCAATCTCGATGAAACTTGGTCTTGACATTATTTAGGCCGAATTTGATTCTGTGTCATGTGCCTTAAAAAAAAGGTCACAAAGTCAAATTTTGGAGAAACCTTGATGCCACTCTAGAGGCAACATTTATGATTCAATCTTTGATGCCACTCTAGAGGCAACATTTATGATTCAATCTTTGATGCCATGCACTCTAAGGGCAACATTTATGATTCAATCTTTGATGCCACTCTAGGGGCAACATTTATGATTCAATCTTTGATGCCACTCTAGGGGCAACATTTATGATTCAATCTTCGATGCCACTCTAGGTGCAACATTTATGATTCAATCTTTGATGCCACTCTAGGGGCAGCATTTATGATTCAATCTTGATGAAACTTTGCCAGAATGTTTATCTTGACAATATGGGGGCAATGTTTGAATTTATGTCTAGTTGGATTAAAAAACTAGATCACATGACTGGTCAGAAAATGTGTCTCAATTAAATCTTGGCAGAGATTTAAACTGGGTCTCTTAGGGTAAAAAACTAGGTCACTAGGTAAAAAATAAATATAGAGCTTGAGAACACTCTTAAAGTATTTTTTTATTGTTTATGAAACATGCTTAGAACATTTGTTGTAATAAAATATGGAAAATGTTTTTTGAAACCTTAAAGGCCCGTAAAAGGTGAAGACCCGTAATTATTACCGATGTTAAAATATTTTTTGCATATTTTATTTATAAAGGTTATCAAAAAATAATATATATATGCTATTGGACATTACAATAAAAAATGCGCAATACAACTTGTTTTGAGCGAAAAATACAGTGTCCTTTAAGTCAATTGTGTTTTCAAACAATCAGTTTATCGTCCACTACTGGTTTCACCGGAGGGGACTTATGGTTTTTGCTCTGTGTGTCCATCTGTCCGTCGGTCCGTCAGTCTGTCACACTTTTCTGGATCCTGCGATAACTTTACAAGTTCTAAATATTTTTTCATGAAACTTGCAACATGGATAGATGGCAATATGGACATTATGCACGTCATTTCATTTTGTTCCTACGTCAAAAATTGTGGTTGCTATGGCAACCAAACAAAAATCTGAAAATGGCGGAATTTCTGACAATGGTGGAGCTGGTAGGGGACCATATTGCTTGACAATAGCCTTGTTTACATCCCTGTTTACTCAATCATGCCTAGCGATTCCGAGCCGGTTTTCCGACAAATTTTGATTGGTCAGCACAAACATTGTGTATCACGTGAGAAGGTCAAGGGTGAAGAGGTCAAACATTCAAAACAAAAATGGCGTAAAGTTCAAAGAGAAAATGTACACTCTCGCAAGAAGAAAAAACAAAACACAGAAAGGAGGCGAAAACATCATATAATCTTGGTCGTATTACTATTGGACATGAAGTTCTAAGGCAATGCCATGTAAAACAAAATATTGTACAACACAAAAATATATTATCAAACTCATGTTCTCTTTCTTTATTTATAAGGATATTGTGTTTGTACTACGTCATCAATATATGCGTACTTAAAGAAAGAAGCAGAGGAACATCGGAGATAGCGAAAATGTATGGAAATTGCAAAGTTGTAAACATTTCTTCAAATTATGAAACGGGTATATCTTCCATTATTCTTGACAATGTTGCACCTAAGCTGTGTTATTATCATTTTTATGCAAGAGTAACTGAAATGCGGTAAAAATTATACCAGTTTATATGCATAATAATTAGATTTGTCACCTTTTATGAGCCTTTAAAAAACATGACAGCTATGGGGCGTTGAAGTTCTTCTTATAAGGTTGCAGTAAATCCACTCTAGAAGTCATGATTTTTTGTCTAATCTACATGAAACTTACCTAGAACCTTTGTTCTACTGATATCTAAGCTGAGATAAACAATCATTCTGGTCGTTTGAAAACATGGCTTCCAGAGAGTGTGTATGTGTATGCAGTTTCCTTATATGGCTTGTTAAAACACTCTAGAAGTCACTTTTTTGTCCATTCTATATGAAACCTCCTCAAACATTTGTTTAATGATATCTCAGCTGAGTTAAAAAAAAGGGTTTTCATGCCTGTAAAACAATATGGCACCATGGGTGGGTGCAGTTTTCTTTGTATGGATATAGTGAAAGAGTGTGAACTCTTTACTAGTCATTGAGTTTTTTTTCCAATCAGCGTAAAACATTTGTTAAAATCATATTTCAGTTGAGTAAAAAATGAATACAAGTCACAAGAATGGACAGAATCTTCAGTTATATACAAACATCTCACAACTCCTTAGGACAGTATAGTTTCTTCAGTTCCCTGGTGAGCCACCTACCGTATTTCTTCAATTGTAAGACGGGTTCTTTTCCCGATTTTTTAAGGCATAAAGTTGGGGGGTCGTCTTATCAGAGCATCCTAAGAAAAAACTTAGATTTTTTACTAATATTTGTGAAGTGATAACCATATTTCTGATGACGAAAAGAAACCACTTTTGTTTAGATACATGATTTGCCGCGTATATCCTTATGTTATTATATATTATAAATGATGTGTCTGTTTGGAATACTCGCGAGTTTATTATGGAATAAAAATTAAAAGTTCATTTATTAGTTTTCCATTATATTAATAATAATGCATTGATTAAAATAATGACATTCAAAACAATGTATTACCGGTAATTATGGACCAAATCGGCAGAGTTGCAATCACACATGTTAATCCCTTTTGTCTAAACACAGCAGACAGCAGTCTACACAATAGGTCAGTAGACGTGCTATGCGTGTTTTCATAACGCCCAACACTTACTTCCAGTTCTGTCCAGATATTCTCTTGAATCAGTATGCAGTACAATTACTGTGTCAATAATTACTCAACTAATAGACCGTAACGATAAGGATACAGTTATCCGATTTTAGAATGATATGCACAACGGTTCTGCTGCAAACTACTTCTGACCAATCAAAAATAATTACTTGATCGCTTGATACGCCCTTAACCAATCGCTATTGTTCAACTTCACACGGTATATTTTTTATTGGATGAAGGTGTGGTTTCGTCGACTAAGTCACAACTATCCCTAAATTAACAGTACAATTACTGTTTCAATAATTAATAAAAGACCGTAACGATAAAGATACAGCATGTTTGATTTGAAATTAATTTAGAAGAAATATCAAATTGTTAGCGATATAATTGTGTTAAAAAAACCAAAGAAACATTTAACCGAAATCATCAGATTCAATGTTCTCTGCGCTACACAGTCTGTATAAAAATCAATAAACGCACGCTTTACATACGTATATATACCTTGACCTTGTAAATTGCCGCATAGTTTTCGCGCTCTTTTGTCGGGAAATATACATGATGACTATATTGCAAGCATTTGTAAACGTCGTGTAAACATTAAAAAATCAGAAGTGTGTTTCGGATTACAAGTTATTATTCTCATTTGGGAATTTAACGGAACATTTATACTTGTGGTATATTTGTTATGAAATAAATATTAATTTGGTACAACGCTTAACATGTCGAAAAAAATGTTTTGATAATATTATGCATTAAAAGCACAATTTCCAGTAGGATAACACCCGCTGACTATCATCAGTCTCTTACGTAACTTGCCATTATTTTATCGCGGTGAAGTACAATGTACGGTGCGATAAATGTGGTAGGTAAAAAAAAAGCCATAAACTGCAATAAACCCCTGAAATTATCGATTGATAGTGACATGTTGGGCCGTAAAACACGCATTGTGTAAACAATTACGGGTATTTTGGCTATTGAAATTTTACCGATTTTTGTCCTAAAAAATTGCCCCGTCTTATTAGCGAGGCCACGCAAAATACAGCTGATCTGGGACCTAAAGTTGGGGTCTCGTCTTATAGTCAATCCGTCTTACAATCGAAGAAATACAGTAGGGCCTTTCGCTCTGTTGTTCAAGAATTAATTCACCATGGCATAAGATAGTTTACATTTAGACACACAGACAATTACAAACAATTTGCAATAATACCTGGAATTTCCAGTATTCCATCTTCTTTTTGAGAAGTTGCAATTTTAATGTAGTCTTGTGCTGGGTGAGGGAGGGATCAAAGTACTTTGAAGAACCACCTTTTTGGTAATGTGCTAGACCACAATGTAAACTCATAAACACCGATTTTCTATCCTGCGCTGCCAAGGGGAGAAGCAAGGGTAAACACAGGGAAGAGTGGCATTTGTTATAGTGTATATATTGTATACTGCTACACTAATAAGGGATTTTCAACAATTATCTTTCAGAATTTGTCCCTCTAAACAATTGCATATGATTTCTTGTGGTATTACATAAACATTTTGGAACTGCATCAAGAAATGTTACAATTTATTAAGGTTTGATTTGGTATTAAGTCAATTTATTAGCTAGGCTGTTTTCGGAGAAAACCCGAGGTATTGTCATAGCCAGCTCGTCGTGTCCACCGTCCGCGTTGTGCTAAAACCTTAACATTTTGTCAAGGTTTTGAACATTGGCTCTAAAATCAAAGTGCTTCAACCTACAACTTTGAAACTTCATATGTAGCTGCACCTTGATGAGTTCTACATGCCACACTCATTTTTGGGTCACTTGGCAAAAGGGGAAGGTCCTCTTAAAAAAAAAAATTAAAAAAATCTGACAAGCTTTCATCTATTCAAAACTGCACCCGCAGCTGAGCGTGGCACCCGTTATGCGGTGCTGTTGTTTACTAATTTATTTTTGTAGCTGTGAAATCCAATTTGCTCCTCATGTAAACATTATATAACAAAACATTTCATTGGTCCCAGTACATATAGCCAGCCAATGGTCTTTCTTTAAGGATACAAGCATTATATCTGCATCCGAGTTGGGTTCAAGTGTAGATACATGTTTGTACATTGCCTGCAAGCACTAAGTATCACATATTACACTGACAACATATGACTTGCCAGTTCCTGTGGGACCATCCATGTAATATATAATATATAATTGTGGTCATTTATAACAAAATCTACAGGATTTATGTGGTTATTGTTAAATTGTATTATCATTATAAATATCATGTAGGCAATTAAGCACATGATTGCTTTATTTAACATAGGAATTGTCTGCTGCCACAATGACTTATTGACATAGAGAGCCTTTAACATGGGAACCAAAAATTTAACCACTATAAAATGGGAACCAAAAATTCAACCAATGATGTTGTGTGTCATAGGGATTTTGAGACAAACTATGGCACCAAATATGGGCAACAATGAGACATTTTATTTCAGATTATGGTAAATTATGAATTGATACAGTTTCTACTCAATATGTCAGGCTGACATAGCAAATGATCTTATCCCAGTATAGTGACTGTAAGTATGATCAGGTATTTATTCCACAAAATAAGCGTCTGGAATTTGTTTCATGGGGGAAACATTGTGTTGCATTTTGACAGATTTGCCCATTGTACAAATCAGGCTTATTTGCCATATATCAGTCATTCCATTAAAAACATTCAGTTGGTAGGTTTGGCTATCATAAGAAATAAAAAAATATCTTTTCATGTTATTGTCCCCTACCGCTTTCACCGGAGGGGACTTATGGTTTGCACTCTGTCTGTCAGTCTCTTAGTCCGTCAGTCTGTCAGTCTCTCAGTCCGTCACACTTTTCTGGATCCTGCGATAACTTTTAAAGTTCTTAATATTTTTTCATGAAACTTGAAACATGGATAGATGGCAATATGGACATTATGCACGTCATTTCATTTTGTTCCTACGTCAAAAATTCTGGTTGCTATGGCAACCAAAAAAATAATAAAAAAATATGAAAATGGTGGAATTTCTGACAATGGTGGAGCCGGTAGGGGACCATATTGCTTGACAATAGCCTTGTTATGCCCCCCTTCAAAGAAGAGGGGGTATATTGCTTTGCTCATGTCTGTCTGTCTGTCGGTCGGTCAGTCCGTCCACCAGGTGGTTGTCATACGATAACTCAAGAACGCTTGGGCCTAGGATCATGAAACTTCATAGGTACATTGATCATGACTCGCAGATGACCCCTATTGATTTTGAGGTCATTAGGTCAAAGGTCAAGGTCACGGTGACTCAAAATAGTAAAATGGTTTTTGAATGATAACTCAAGAATGCATACGCGGCCAACAGGGCACACTCTGAACAATATTACTGAAGCAACTGGTCTGTAATCCTAAATCTATAATTATCAGTCCAATGAAACATCATCCTTTTAGTAAAATACAGTGGATCAGTAAAAATATAATCAGAATATGAGATTTTTTGTATATTTTGTATATTCAATATTGTGTTAATGTTTAATTTTGTTGATTAATATAAATATAAGCAGGACAGGGGAGATAATACACTAGTATATCTTTCTTATATACAGGGGAAACAAATGCAATAAGTTTAAATTTATTGTTACAGCATTTGCCTCCCTTGTAATATATTTAAATTTTACCAAATGTAAGGCTAACTGCATTTTTGTAATGCATACTACTCCTACTACTACTACTACTACTACTACTACTACTACTACTACTGCTGCTGCTGCTGCTGCTGCTGCTGCTGCTGCAGCTGCTGCTACTGCTGCTGCTACTACTACTACTACTACTATTACTACTACTACTACTACTACTACTACTACTACTACTACTACTACTACTACTACTACTTCTCTACTACTACTACTACTACTACTACTACTACTACTACTACTACTACTACTACTACTACACTACTACTACTACTACTACGACTACTACTACTACTACTACTACTACTACTACTACTACTACAACTACTACTACTACTACTACTACAACTTCTACTACTACTACTACTACTACTACACCACCACCACCACCACCACCACCCACCCCACCCAACCCCACCCCACTCCACCCACACACCCATCCATCCATCCACCCACCCACCCACCCATCAACCACCACCACCACTGTTCACAGTGACAAAAATTGTATTCACACAATTGCTGCTACTACAACTTATAGCCCATATAGGGGGGCATGCATGTTTTACAAACAGCCCTTGTTCTAATTGCGTTTCAGGGCAATCGGGAAAACAACAACAAGTTGTATCCCTTGTTAGTATTATAGTATACAACATAAGCAGTGCATCCCTCCCCTGTGACTGTACACCCTGGGCTATATAGCTAGAGATCATGTCATAACTTACAGCTTTTATAATAGTATCTATTTTCTGGAATAAAAGGATCATCATTTAAATGGTTGTAAGTTTCATAAAACAATAATGAATTTTTAATATCCAAAAGCAGTATATTGTTTTTAGTTAAGTTAAAACAAATGATTGATATAGTATGATTGTAAAATAATTTTAGGAAGGTTGTGATGAAAATTACAATGCCTGGTTGTCTGTCAAACTTGCCTTATCGTGATCACCAATAAAATTGTACAAGGCAGTGTATTTTTTTCACCATTTTGGGAATGGGGGCCGGGTCCCTTTGAATTGGGAAAATTGGCAGCGTTTTGACTAAAATTGGAAAATTTGTCTTGTTGTTATTTTGCTAAAAATGCTTTAAAATTGAGAATACAGCTAGGTGTTTTCAGTATTATATTTGCTAAGGTTTAACTTATATGGATGGGAGATTAAGAAGATATTGAGATGTAAAAAAAACTAAAAAAAAATTGGAAACCTACCATTGGGTATTTTAAGCTCCCATTTGGAAAAATATATACTTTTTTTCATTGGGAATGGGGCCGATTACCGGTGCCAATTTTGAATGAATAAAAACACTGTATAAGGGTTTGGAAAAAATCTAAATTATCACCATCCTCAGCATAAAATTGATGTTGGAACTCATCTCAGATTTCACAAGTTATCAAATTTAAGGATTGTGTTAGAAACATATCGCTGTCGATATATGTGAATCAAAAACAGTTTGAAATGCTTGAAAAAATGTACAATTAGGGCATAATTTAACCATACAATAGTATATGTTCAGAAACAATATTATAAAAGGATCTTAAATTATTGGTCTAAATTATAACGATAAGTTAATGCAATTTATCCTATTGTATAATTTTTTTTATCAGATTCTAATTTTTATATTATGTGTAAGACATTTTGTGTACTTTTGGTAGGCCAGATTAAGTGTAGTTTTTTCATTTCATTGACTTGTGCTATCTTCCTAGCAAGTCATTTCCTTCCCATAAAATAAAGTTCCTTATTCTCATTATGAAGAGGAAAAAAATATTTTCATATTGAGATTTTCTATACAAGGCATTTTTATAGCATGTCAATGATTCACTGTCATAAAATGTATTATTTTGTTCATCTTTCATCCATCTTAAATTTCCAATTTATACCTGACAAGTCATTTGTTTTACCCTTCCGAATATTTTGTTGTCTATCCTTTTGGCTACTAAAATATTGCTCAGACTAAAATTACTTATCATTACAACAATATTTAGCCTTGTTCACTGTGATAAACGTATGATCTTTATTGTCATTTTGCACTGAGGGGACATTTATATGCTGTCTGGGTCAGTAATAATTGGAAGATGACTTTCTTTGTTTCCGGTTTAAGAACTTTGAAACCTTGTAGAGGCTTGCCTTTTTAGAACTCTTTCCCACTCAGATGCAAAGTGAAAATGGCTATGTGCAAACAACATAAATCAAAACAGCCTGTGAGTAACGCGCAGTCTGTTCAGGTTTTATGCTGTTTGCTGCTCATCAGTATTGTAGAGTTGCAAAGAAGCCTTTAAAACTTGAATACAGTAACAAAGGTCTTTAATTATATTTAACTTTCTAACGGACTACAAATCCGTAAACAAACGTATCATGCAGCGTCTCATCTGGGTCTACGCTGTTTGCCAAGTCCTTTTTTCTAGACCCTAGGCATAAATGAGTTAATAATGTAGCCAATACAGTAAGAGTAGTTTCTATTTGATTATCAGTGCAGTTTGTTTTTCATGTATAGATTTACTTTTAAAGTCATGAAACAAGAAGGTAATTTTATAGTTATAGCTTCTGTTCAAATGTTCAGCTGTAAACTTCACTTTTTTACATTAATGAATTTTTAACCCTGAGTCACAATGTGGCTAAAAGGTTTGGAATTATAACTAAAATTCAACATTTCATTTACAGCATCTGATCAAATGCTTTTTGCTTTTGAAATGTCCATATGTAATAATATACAATGCAAATAAGACAGGACTCTTTTATACAGGTCCTAAATCATCAAAACAGGCATTGTCATTTTATAGTTCCCAACGGTCCAGAGTAGGGAAGGGGGAATTTACAATTGATTGTTGGTAAGAGTTTTGATATTTATCAGTCTGATCTCTTTATGCTTGGCTGTAGAGAGATGATACTACCATTATCTGATTGTTCATCAAAAAATCAGCTTTATATTCATCGATTCTTTCATGTGTTTCATGTTTTTGGACATTCAAGTTACGTTTTGTTGTGAATTGTCAATATTTTGAGCAGAATAGGTCTGATAACGCATTTTTGGGTGTAAGTATAAATTTTTAATCAGTCCTTGTAATAAATAAAACCATCTGCTTTTCAGTGTTGTTACAGCAAATCCACATCTGTATTTGTCCTAAGTTTGTTGTCCTCTGTTCTTTAGTTAAGATCTCTATACCCCTTACAAACAAAGCTTGAGAGGGAGTAGATTGGAGGCACTAAGTCAGTTGGTCAGGCGGTCAGATTTAATCAGGCGGTCAACTTGTCAGTTCTTCAGTCGGTCAGAGTCACTCAGTCGGTCAATTTGTCAGTTTGTTGGTTGGTCAGAGTCACTAAGTTGGTCAACTTGTCAGTTTGTCATTAGGTCAGAGTCATTCTGTTGGTCAACTTGTCAGTTTGTCATTAGGTTAGAGTCATTCTGTTGGTCAACTTGTCAGTTTGTCATTAGGTCAGAGTCATTCTGTTGGTCAACTTGTCAGTTTGTCATTAGGTCAGAGTCATTCTGTTGGTCAACTTGTCAGTTTGTCATTAGGTCAGAGTCATTCTGTTGGTAACCTTGTCAGTTTGTCATTAGGTCAGAGTCATTCTGTTGGTCAACTTGTCAGTTTGTCATTAGGTCAGAGTCATTCTGTTGGTAAACTTGTCAGTTTGTCATTAGGTCAGAGTCATTCTGTTGGTCACCTTGTCAGTTTGTCATTAGGTCAGAGTCATTCTGTTGGTCAACTTGTCAGTTTGTCATTATGTCAGAGTCATTCTGTTGGTAAACTTGTCAGTTTGTCATTAGGTCAGAGTCAGTCTGTTGGTCAACTTGTCAGTTTGTCATTAGGTCAGAGTCATTCTGTTGGTCAACTTGTCAGTTTGTCATTAGGTCAGAGTCATTCTGTTGGTCAACTTGTCAGTTTGTCATCAGGTCAGAGTCATTCTGTTGGTCAACTTGTCAGTTTGTCATTAGGTCAGAGTCATTCTGTTGGTCAACTTGTCAGTTTGTCATTAGGTCAGAGTCATTCTGTTGGTCAACTTGTCAGTTTGTCATTAGGTCAGAGTCATTCTGTTGGTCAACTTGTCAGTTTGTCATTAGGTCAGAGTCATTCTGTTGGTCAACTTGTCAGTTTGTCATTAGGTCAGAGTCATTCTGTTGGTCAACTTGTCAGTTTTTGTCTGTCGGTCAGAGTCTCTCAGTCGGTCACCTTATCTTTTTTTTCATGCAGTCAGAGTCACAAAGTCGGTCAACTTATCAGTTTGTCAGGCGGTCAGAGTTACTCAGTCGGTCACTTGTCAGTTGGTCAGAGTAACTGAGTCAGTCAACATGTGAGTTTTTTAGGAGGACAGAGTCACTCAGTCGGTCAACTTATCAGTGGGTCAGAGTCACTCAGTCGATCAACTTGTCAGTTTGTCTGTTGGTCAGAATCACTCAGTCGGTCAACTTGTCAGTGGGTCAGAGTCAATCAGTCTGTCAACTTAACAGTTTGTCAGGTGGACAGAGTCACTCAGTCTGTCAACTTAACATTGGGTCAAAGTCACTCAGTCAGTCAACTTGTCAGTTTGTCAGGCAGCCAGAGTCACTCATTTGGTCAACTTGTCAGTTTGTCAGGCAGTCAGAGTCAGCCAGTCGTCTGTTTGTCAGGCAGTCAGAGTCACTCGCTTAGTCAGTTGGTCAGAGTCACATAGTTGGTTCACTCAGTCAGTCAACTGATCAGTTTGCCAGGCAGTAAGAGTCACTCAGTTTGTCAAGTTGTCAGTTTGTCAGTCTGTCAGAGTCACTCAGTGGGTCAACTTGTCAGTTTGTCAGAAGGTCAGAGTCACTCCGTTGGTCAACTTATCAGTGTGTCAATCTGTCAGAGTCACTCACTCGGTCAACTTGTCAGCTTGTAAGTCGGTAAGAGTCACTCAGTTGGTCAACTTTTCAGTTTGTCAGGCAGTCAATCACTCAGTCAGTCAACTTGCCAGGCGGTCAGAGTCACTCAGTCCATCAACTTGTCAGGCGGTCAGAGTCACTCAGTCTGTCAACTTGTCAGTGGGTTAGTCACTTAGTTGGTCAAAATATCAGTTTGTCAGGCAGTCAGAGTCATTCAGTTGGTCAACTTGTCAGTTTTTCAGGCGGTCAGAGTCACTCAGTTGGTCAACTTGTCAGTTTGTCAGGCGGTCAGAGTCACTCAGTCTGTCAACTTATCAGTTTGTCAGGCAGTCAGAGTCACTCAGTTGGTCAACTTGTTAGTATGTCAGTAGGCCAGAGTCACCCAGTCGGTCAACTTATCATTTTGTCAGGCAGTCAGAGTCACTCAGTCAGTCAACTTGTCAGTTGGTCAGAGTCGGTCAACTTATCAGTTTGTCAGGCGGTCAGAGTCACTCATTCGGTCAACTTGTCAATTTGTTGGTAGGTCAGAGTCACTCAGTCGGTCAACTTGTCAGTTTGTCAGTAGGTCAGAGTCACTCAGTTGGTCAAATGATCAGTTTGTCAGTCTGTCAGAGTTATTCAGTCCGTCAACTTGTCAGCTTGACAGTCAGTCAGAGTCACTCAGGTGGTCAACTTGTCAGTTGGTCTGGCAGTCAGAGTCACATAATTGGTCAACTTATCAGTTTGTCATCTGTCAGAGTCACTCAGTTGGTCAACTTGTCAGTGAGGCAGTCAGTCACTCAGTCCATCAACTTGTCAGCTTGTCAGTCAGTCAGAGTCACTCAGTTGGTCAACTTGTCAGTGAGGTGGTCAGGGTCACTTAGCTGGTTCACTCAGTAAGTCAACTTGTCAGTTCATCTGTCGGTCAGAGTCACTCACTCAGTCAACTTGTCAGTTTTTCAGGCGGTCAGTCCGTCTGCATAAAACATTGCAAAATTGTAAAGCAAACTAGTTCCTCATTTTGCAGGCAATTAAATTGAAACTTCAAATATGTCATCACCATGAAGATAAGATGTGCAAAACCATTTTGTAATGCCCAATAATCCACTCGTTTCTGAGTTATTTGCCATTATACATAGCTGACAAAAGCGCTACAGTTCTATTAACATTGTTATTTGGCAGATTCGTAGTTTTTAGTATTTAGAAACTATAAAGCTTTGTATTGCCCCTAGTGATTATTGATAGGTATGTTGTTTTGCAGCAGTTTTTTAGCCTGACTCAATATGGCCTTTGAAATTGAAGTGGAACTTTCAATACATGATTGGATCTAAATGAAATTTGTTGGAAAATGTTGTGTCACCATCATCATTTGTGCAAGTTCTATAAGCCATGATTTCTCCTTGAGAACTCCAGACTGCATAGTTATGGCTCTTATCCCACAATAATGTTTTGATGAAATTATACAATCAGTTATTGAGGTGAACTTTATGCACTAAATTGCAAAGAGATGATAAATAATTCAATAAGGACATGTTTCAATACGTAAATCTCAGAAAAGAAGTGTTGCAATATTAACATGGTGTGACAATATTGAACAGTGGCTCAATATTCTCCCACGGGCAACAGCACTTCAAGATCAACATTTACGATGGGAACATACAAGCCGCTGTATCTGGTATTGGAAACCTCAGCTACATTTAGCCAATACTAGAGTTTAATGATTAACACGTCCATAAATATTTTATATAGAAAAACAAAACAACCGGAATACTCAAAATAGAGAATAATTTTCCAATAGTTTTGAGTTTATGAAGTACCATAGAAAAAAATGACAATAAAAAAACATTACTTTTTTAATGAAATGAATTAACTCAATAACTATTTATAATCCCCCCAACCAAAAGGCGAAGGGATATAGAATTGGCGTTGTTTTTGATTTCGTCAGTCTGTCATTCCTTCTGTTTGTCCTCAAATTTTGAAATTGGTGGGGGATATCAATTCTATGATTTGCTTGTTTATTATGGCTTTGAGGCAGTTTTATTGGTGTTTGCCATGATTGTCGGTATGTTGGTTGGTATGACAGCCTTTCTTGTACTTAAAACTTCTTCTACAATTTGTGTTTTATTTTTATGAAATTTCTCATGCTTCATATTCAGAGTAGTTCATAAGTGATTGCCTATTTTGTTTATCCAATAACATAAACAAGCTAACCATTATAGATATACATTTGTCCTTCAAACTTCTACGTAAGTTTTCTTAAAATCTTAGATTATATCCCAAACAGCGTTCTTCTTTAATTTATAGAAAACTGAAAATGGTCATTTACATGCCAACAATTTTGAAAGTATGCTATGTTTATGTTTATGTTCCTTCATCATGTTGTTGTATTTGTGGTAAAAATTTGTGTCAGCCAGCTAGCTTTGCTGTGTAATGCAATTCTGGCATTGTGTGGAATTTTGTACAAAATGACAACCCTACATACATAAGGTAATACATTGATTTAACCTCCGTGGTCATGTCATATAAAGTCAAAGGGAGACAACTACAACTTATATTGTAAAGCTGTGTCTATGAACAGTTATATCCCTTTCTTCACAAAGCATTATCTAGGCTTATTTCTTAATTGTTTAAAATAACACAATTAAAGAAGCTCTTGAAAGAAAAGCTTGTATATATTGTTGCTATGCTAATTATTTTATTAATATTTATTTGGCAGGCTTGTATATATATTTTGCAGGCTTATATCAATCTTTGCTATAGCAAAATTCATTAGAATATAACAGTTACGTGGCAAAACAGATATTTTGATTTGATTTTTGATGACTATGTGAGTGTGTAGCTTATAACCCACTTAGTAAAATATTTAACTTATGAAATTTGACTTGTTGTCTTTATCATAAGATATTTATTTGCCGCGCCCTACATCGCATGATAATTGTTTCATTGTCCCAAAACCCTGCAGTAACCAGACGTTTGTTGCATGACAGGATTTATTTCTCAATCCTTTGATAGATTGTGCAATATGAAATGACATAAATGGCGAGGCTTTTGATGTATGCCATGTTGCTAACATGATGCTGTCATTTCTCTGACATGAATGGCGTCACACAAATGTTTTGTGTGAGAATATTCAGTCAATCTGAATTTATGGTGCAAATTCATTGACATTGACTGTATTTGTCATGCAATTTATATTGAACATTCATGGACATTGGCTGCCCATTCATGGACATTGGCTGCACATTCATGGACATTGGCTGCACATTCATGGACATTGGCTGCACATTCATGGACATTGGCTGCACATTCACATTGGCTGCACATTCACATTGGCTGCACATTCATGGACATTGGCTGCACATTCATGGACATTGGCTGCACATTCATGGACATTGGCTGCACATTCATGGACATTGGCTGCACATTCATGGACATTGGCTGCACATTCATGAACATTGGCTGCACATGCATGGACATTGGCTGCACATTCATAGACATTGGCTGCACATTCATGGACATTGGCTGCACATTCATGGACATTGGCTGCACATTCATGGACATTGGCTGCACATTCATGGACATTGGCTGCACATGCATGGACATTGGCTGCACATTCCCCCCCCCCCCCTGCCCAACCCCAAAAGAATATTTTTTTCTTTGAAACATGGTTAAGAAAAAACAACAAATATTTGACAGCTCTTGTTTTAGTCATCTTCTTGCCATGGCGTGTGAAAAAAAGTAGTCAGGGTAGCTTTCTAACCAGGTGAATGCCATTTTATTAGTACAATTGTCAAATCCCATGAAAAAAGGTTAGGAAACACTTCGGAAAACCAGAGCATTTCTATTGAAAATGAGGAAATTGGAAAGTGCTAGTTATCAGCAAATCGAGGAGTGTCTGTTTATATTCAGACATAACAATTGGGGACAATGTCATACCTCATTTTATGAAAATGCAAAATGACATGACAGTGCTTCAGAATAATGATAGTTTGCAAACAGGCACTTCATATTGATCATTAAATTTAACAAAAATGCACATTTTTCAGAAAAATTGTCTGCACTCTCATTATAAGGTATTTTGTATATTTTATTGAACAATATTCAAAAATATATAGACATTATAGTGATTTAAAATTAATTTTCAATATATTATGCATTGCAGATGTACTTGTTAGCAAACTGAGAAACGTGTAGTTATGATTTTCTAGAACGTTTTTGTATATAAAGCTAGTACAGGTGTCCTAAGGGAGAGTAAGGATTTTGAATCACTTTCCATAAAGAGCGAGTAGCATTTTTGGAAATTTTACAACCCTCATATGTTTATATGTGAAAACTTACAAGATTCTCCTCTAAAACGGTCAGGGAAAGAGATATTGCATTTTGTAATGTAACATGATATGGGGGTCTTCTACCTAGTTTTTTCAAAGCATGCTCATATACGTGGTCGAAACTGTCCTCACCTTGGGGTTGACATGTTACATTTAACCCTTTACCACGTAGTTACGCATTTTTACGCATTTGTAGGCCTTTACAAAATTAAATTGAGTTCAATACCTTTCTTACTAGATTCAAGTTTTAAAGGCTATATTCCTAAACCTTAGATACTGAATAGCCGCAAACAGCATAAAACCTGATCAGACTGTGTTACTCGCAGGCTGTTCTGGTTTTATGCTGGTTGCAAAAGGCATTTTTACTTAGCTTCTTATGGGGAAAGAGTTAATATACTTCCCCTATCGAGATGTTAGATATTTGTTTTGTTGCATAATATGATGTTTATTTTTTCAAAATATGTACCTTGAGTCTAAATTGGCAATGCCCTGGTGTCTATGTAGCACAAAACATGACCATCATTGCAAGAGGCTTAGCTATTGTCCATGGCTATACTGTTACCTTATGAATGCTTGTTTAAGTTCAGAAACTGTCTCAGAACATTAATTTATTCTAAAGATATCTTTGCAGATTTCTAAAATGGTTACGGAAACATAAAACGCTGCTATGAACAGTTCAGTTACTTGGCTTCTGAGGTGATTCAGACTTAGGGCCTTCAGACATTATTTGAAATTCAGCAATTTCTGAAAAAATAATGGCCTTTTCAAAACCACAGGCAATCAATGACTGGATGCAAATCTGATGAGTTCATTGACAGCCTGTTACAATTGCAACCTGATATGTCCCATTTATAATCCTATAAGGTAATGCCTGCTATGTGTTGTTCATAAGTTCATACACCTGGGGCTAACGTGCATTAATAAAATTTCATTGTTATCATCATATGGAATAAAATGCCTGATAATGATAGTATCTGGGATATGCTTTGAAGGATTTTCATGAAAAATGGCTAAAATATAAAGTCTATTGAGATGATATGCAGAAATCATGAATCAGTCATGCCAGCTCAAGGTCAAGGTCATACTTTGAGATAAAAAGTTTGAACCTTAATATCAGAGTCCAATCAAAATAACCTATACCCATTTAAGGATTTTTATGAAACTTGCCTACTATATTTAAGTTATTGAGACAATAAGCAAAAGTCATTAGTTACACCTTCTCAAGGTCAAGATCACAATAGAAAGTCAAAAGTTTAAGCCCCCATGTTCATGTCTGCTCCATATCTTTTATACCCTTTGAAGGAGTGTCACCTAACATGATCACAATGTTTAGGTCATTGAAACAATGTGCATACGGCATATTAAGTCAGTTATGAAGGTTATAGGTAAAGGTCATAGTTTAAGGTCAGATGTTTCAGCTCTTTATGTCCCCCAATCTATACTGGGTGACAAATTGTTTTTGCCCTGTCTGTTTGTTGGTTTGTTTGCGTCAAACTTTTAACATTGGCCATAACTTTTGCAATATTGAAGATAGCAACTTGATACACTGCAATGCCCATATATCGCGGTTGGTGGGGTCCAAAGATCGCGAGCGCGATATATCCGGCGCGCGATATAACTCGAGAAATGTCTAACTTAATTGTATTGCGATTAACTTGTCAAATGTCCCCAATGTTTTCATTTTATATACGGCGCTGCTACATATTTGTATTGTAATAATTGCAAACCAATTCTACAATAAACGTTTTCATTACTACATAACTATCTGTGTATTTATCACAAAAACAAAAGTGTAAATTATGTTTTTTTATTTTCATGTACGATCCCTCGCGAATCAGCTAAAATGAAACATTCTTGCAGTCAAAAACGTATAAAATACATTGTGCATAGATTCGAATTTACCCTTAGCGTAACGGTAACGATACCGCGTGTTTGAATTATATTTTATTAAGAGGAAATGTCAATGCCACATACTTCGCGAGATACAGCGGTACTTTTGTTGACATTTACAACGAAACTTTTAACGGAAATTAAATTATCGCAATGTTGTACCCAGTCTTCACGATAATTCATTTTATCCACTAGCCATTCGGGCTACTGGAATGGTGAAGACAAGTAGCCCAGCAGCAAAATTACTAGCCCAAAGAAAATTTGTTAAAATACACCCTGCTTAAGGGTTTCATCTTTCAATAGCAGATAATCTATTAAAAAGTAAAATTGTATCCAGGTTATGTTAACTGTAAAGCCTATTGCAAAAACAATTGCAACGCAATATAACAAGTCAAGGTAATTATGTCCTTTATTAATCATAACTCTTTAACGTGTGATAAAGAACTTCTTCGTTCATCTCATCATCACTGCCATCCTGGAGATCCTCTTCGTCAGAAACCATATCCTGTAAAACAAGCAGCCTGATAGTTATTTTTCAGAAGTTTACTTGGCAAGTGAAGGCATAGATGGCATACTTTTATCATACATGTTGACTTTTTTCTTATGCTGTGTTTTTAAGCATAGCTTATTATACTCTGTCTTACAGAAGTAGCTTCTCCTTCATCACTGATTTTTACCCATTTTTCTTGAAATTCACGTTACCGTGATTTTTCATAGTCATTTGTTGACTTACAATCAGTTGCGGGCAGTTTCTTGCCAGGCTTTGCTCCAGCTACGTATTTAAGAATTATGCAGCCTTATGCGCGTAGGGACTTAACAACTTTGGAAATAAACACACTCACAATTAGGTTACAAAGTAAAACGATGTTTATTCCGGAAATGCAAGCCGCGGACGTCGATTGGTTTACTTCAGCAGTAAACGCATCAGCATGAGGTGTACCAATAGTAAATAACCAGTCTAAATTGTTCTCCACCTGGCCTGGGTAATGACTCAAAAATGACCGTTGAATGTATGGACCAATCGGAACGCGTTTAAATCTCGTATTTTAGGCCAAGTTGAGCGAAGTTCTGTCGGAAATCTTCGCGAAGTACTCACAAAATAATGACGTTTATCACACTTAAAAATGTAAACAATATTGATACACGGAATTTCTACTGGCCCGACGGGCGTACGATATGGCAATTTCAATAGGCCCGAGCGTTAATTAACACGCCCAGGCCGCCGGGCGTGCGCTTATTTCGCAGACTGTGTACCGGCTACGAAATTTTTATTAACAAATTAATACACCCACGCCAATTTTCGCGAGCTTTTTATCAGGACAAAGATATTCATGACCAGTACCGAAATTTAACGATTTATATAACAGTAAACTGCCATTATTACCTTTGCAATGACACTAATTGGATATTTCCTAAGCGTTAAAAACAACCCCAGCCGTGTGTAAACAACATTGTCACTAATCAACTGATTTTCACGCTTCACTGCGTGCCATAGTAAGCCGCGAAATATGGGGTGTTAATACTAGCTAGAACCGGTTTTTTGCTTAAGTTAGCAATTCTCAGATTAAAACATGTCATTTAGTGATCATGCTCGTCGGAATTGTGGGAGCCATAGCCAAAGCGCAATATATTGCACAGAGCGATATAACGTTCCGCAATACATCGGCGTTGCAGTGTATTTGGCATGCACATGTATCTCATGGAGCTGCACATTTTGAGTGGTGAAAGGTCAACGTCATCCTTCAAGGTCAAAGGTCCAATATATGGGGGGGGTATAGTGTTTCACAAACACATCTTGTTCTGTCAGATTTATAGGGCCAATTGAAATGTTTTCATGAAACCGGGAATATAGCTGTCACTTTGACTGCCTTGTTATTGAATGAACATGTAGCATTTGTTCAAACTTTGTCCTATAAATCAGATTGTCTGAAATGTAGCTTTCAATTGATTTTTGTTTCACAAATTGATATCATTCTTTGAATGAATTATCTGGTCATTGAGTTTCATTGAGTTTCATTGTTACCTGATTGAGTTATGCCAATAGGCATAGACAAGACTAGGCTTGTTCAATAACGTATTCATCAAACAATAACTACCCCGTAGCTAATACTTATTACGATTTTTCAATTTGATTGTTTCTGATATTAAAGGATCATGTTTGGCTGTCATAAATCGTAATCTAAAACTGACTTTTCCCTGTTAATAATTGATAATTATTAATGCATTGACAATCTAATAATCTTGCATTTTGTAACTGAGACTCTAAAAGCATGGCTTATATGACAGAGTGAATTTACACTGCTGAGATAGAAACATAAGTTTATACCATTTTCTTTCATTAATAGCTTAATTGTATCAAACAGTTATTTTTGTTGAAATTGTTAAAAACATTTTACTTGTATACATTGGGTAAAAATTGGTAAAAATTTGAGATAAAGCTTGAGAGAAATAATGGACAGCTGGGCGAAAATCCATTTGGTGACAACTTCATATAATTGAGTAAATCCGAGGAATATATCTGTAATCTAACAAACATGAATACAATATAAGAATAATCTTTTCATTTGCCATTGGAAATTTGAAAAATTATAACCAATCAAGAAGGGCAGCAAAGGAGGGGGAGGGGAGCAGAATGAAGTGTCATGCTTTTTCAATGTCAGTGATTTTTTTCCTTCTTTATACAGTACCCTTTAAAGGTACTTTACCAATTGAGGAAAAAGTGCGAAATTTCCCTAATCCTTTCCGTTAATAAATATTTGAAATGTTTTTTTGCAATTAATACTAAGCAATTCAAGAGATCAATAATTCCAAATAAGAAGATTTCATGACGCAACTTTTCAGGGTTTTCGACGTGCTGATATTTTCATAATTGTTATGGTATTGGTACTTTTCCCAATTGGTAAAACAAAATCGCTGAATGTTGATCTTTCCGATCTTTCCGTAGTAAACCTGCTACACGAATTAATATCTACAAACTCTTAGTAAATGACCAATAAGTAAGCAAAAGGGACTCAAAGCCTGAGCTGTACACATTGTCCAGGATTGTCACTTGATTGCCAGAGGTCAGGCAACCATGCTTGTGTACCATGTTAGATAATTTGATATCCTGAGATCATTGTTAGGAGGTCAGCTGGAAAATAATTGAATCATTCATGTAAATGAGGCATAATATTAATCTTATGATACTTTTGCATCAATACATCAATCGGGTCTCCAGAGTGGAATTCAGTGGCTTTAAAGTAATGCATCAGCACGTAAATTATTTGTCGCCAATGTGAAACAATTTCAATCCACTCTATTGATTCAAAAGCTAGCAGGACAGTGCAAATATTCTGAGCAATGATTATTTTAGATATGTGTAATTAATTTCATGTCAGGATCAAGTCAGACTGTTTTTGATTTTTTTTTTCCAATATTGGCAGTCGACCGTGTATAAAATTCACAGGCATTGCCATTATTGGAAAGTGGATCTCCCTGTGAAATTCAAGAGAGCTTGGATTGTGGTAGAAACAATACACAGACTGTTACCACACTGATTATTTCCGGGATACGAGTATACTAGTGTGCTCTTGAACCGAACTTTATGTTATTCTGCAAAATTAAGGATTTGATTGTTCGCAATGTTGAAAATCAACTGAAGGGCTCTTAATATTCAATAATCTATTTACTTGATCAGGTCACATGTGAGAGTGTACAGGCTAATTGCAATTTGGCCGCCTGTGTCATTTGACCTTTTATACAGGCTATATGTGGTGGATACATACATACAGTGTTTTTCTTTGAAGTTATTTTCCGAGATTAACTTCAGCGTATAATGTTATTCTGAATACTAATTCACTGAATTATCTTTCGTAAATACATTTGCAGGAATTATCACAGTGCTTTTTTACTGAAGCAGAAATAATTTTAAAATGCTGAATTTGTGCATTGATTAATACATTGATTTATAGTTATCAGTAAAAACTTGTGTTTTCAAAGGATCAACAAATACCTTCAAAGCTTATTTCTTGAGGAATCTCCAGAAGTGTATTATGTTAGATAGTGTCTCAGTCTAATGGTTGATTGTGACGCACACTCTTTCCTGGCAGTGTTATGTAGTGAGGAACGTGCTTGTGAGACGTGTTCCCAATTTGATTACCCACCATTAACGGAGGTCATTATACCATGCCTGGATGAGTAAAGTGTCTCTGAAGTGATTCCCAGCGCTACTGTGTCCTGTACGGGATGGACGACTGTGGATGCCTGGACTGGGTTTGCCAAATGTAAAAAGATACAAATATAAATTAGTATTATTTGCAGGGGTTTTCCATGCTTCATTGGGAAGAGGCCCTTGCCTATGGATCATTTTGGGAAGAAATTGCTCATTTTGGGAAGAATTCTTGCTAAAATTACTGCTTTGGGAAATGAAAAAGCTGGCTAAAGTTAGGATTTTTGGGAAAACTGCACGATTTTAAAGAAATTTTCAATTGGGAAGGGGCCTGTAATAGCCCCTGTTATATAAGGCTGAAAACCCCTGATTTGCAAACAGAAAGTACCATTGTGTCCAGTAAATTTTTAGCAACAAATAATGCAGTTTAATTTCTAATCTGAAAGAACAAATGTAGGCCATGAAAGTCTCTGTTGTCTCTAACACAAATATCAAAAACACCAACACTCAGCACATTTTTTGGTATCTACGTTATTTATCTATTTTAACATCTTTACGTTCTTTATCTATTTTAACAGTGCCCTGCTTTGTAGTTAATGTTGAACTATTTGTATGCCCCCTTCTTCGAGAGAAGAGGGGGTATATTGTTTTTGGCCTGTCTGTCATTCTGTCCCAAAACTTTAACCTTGGTTAAAGTTTGATAACTTTTGCAATATTGAAGATAGCAACTTCATATTTGGCATGCATGTGTATCTCATGAAGCTGCACATTCTGAGTGGTGAAAGGTCAAGGACAGGGTCATTTTTGAAGGTCAAAAGTCAAAAAATACAATCCAAGGGAAGTAATTAGCTTTAACAGGGAGATAATTTCTAAACCTGCAAAATGATATATTGAAATTGTATTTCAAAGCAGCGCATTAGGGGGCATTGTGTGTCTGACAAACACATCTCTTGTTACTCTAAGTAGCTGAACCAGGAACATGTACCCAAGGCATTAAGTACTGCACCTGTCCGACTTTATGTTTGTCAATATGTCCTAAAGCTTTGGTTTGGAACTCCCTTTGGTTGGATCTTGCTTGATTATGGCCCTCTTTCTGTTTTTCACGTCCTGAAGATTGTGTTTTCTTTCAACTCTTGAGTGAAAATTGGAAGGATATCGCGCAGGCTTTCACAGTTGATTGACCTTTATGTGTACATGAATGTAAAGAAAGACAATTTGGCTGCAATGGGTCTTTGCAGAGTTAAGGCTGTGACGTAATTACACATTGTTCGTGGAGAACACAAAGTAACAAACAAAGTTCATTTCTCTTTTGATCGCAATTTATTTCTTGTGAATATTTTCTAATACAATGCTTGCTAATATTCGTGAAGTGCAATTTTACAGCCCGGTGGCCAATATGGCTGCCACAACAAGAAAACGTGACTGCTCTACTCGATTGTCAAACTTTGACTATTTTTTTAGAAAAATGAAAAAATCAAAACTGACCAAACAAGCTGTATACATTGTCTGATTGGCTATTATAAATATGTTGGTTGACCGACTCTCTTATGTTCCGTTTCAATGAAGCGGTCGGCAGGTGCTTGACAGAAATTATCTTATTTGACCATGTCAATGAATATTTTTGATGGCTTTTCAAGATAAGTATATTCGGACTGTGTTTCATTACCAATCTTGTTTGACATCTTTAAGTATATACCTATAGGCAGTCACGTTTTGATTTGCACCGTGATAACTGTGGTACATTTTAATGTAAACTTAATTACGTTCTCTTATGATTGGTAAATATTTAAATTAAGATTCTATAACCTTATTTAAACCATTATTTTCTCTGTAATTAAACATCTACAAATAATCTCCAAAATTCAAGAATCCTTTTTATGAAATTATGGTTGTTGTGATAAAAGATTTATTAATAATTTTCTACAATTATTAATTTATAAATACCAACTACGTTTGTCTGTTGATCCATTATTTATTATATATTTTAATAATGTGTTTTCTTCCTACTGGGTGTATCTTGCTTAAACTATTACAGTTGAATAACCGTAATGAGTTCAAAATTATATAAAAACATTTTTCTTGCTTTTTTGGCTGAACGGCAATTGGTCGTTTTGTCTACTGAAGAATATATAGTGGATTTGTGTGTAACCTACCATGTGTTATGGGGGCATCAACGTCTGTGACACGGTCCCTTTCTTGTTGAAGAAAACCTTAGACAAACAATTAATGTTCAGTGCAGATTCTAGCCCATCCGTCAATTTGAAGAGAATAGATTGGTCAGTAATCAATTTTTATGAGTGAATACTTCAAATTATTAATTAATGTCTTCTGGAGACTTTGACCAGTCAATAAATGTAAACTGTTTTAGGGTTATTTGATTTGAACCATTGGTCCATGCTGTTTGTAGCTTCTTCATTCAGTCAATTCTTAGAGGAGACTTTTTTAAATCACTCAATTCTAAATATATGTGTTGACCAATCAATCAATTCCAAGTACGGACTTTCAAGAAGTATTCAATTTCTTTTAAAGATTTTGGCCAATGAAACAATATTAATGGTATATTTAGACCAATCATGCAGTCAATGTCAATTATAGATTTTGCTCAATCCGTCAAAGTTGGTGAAGATATCCCTATCCGTCAATGGCTAGTGAAGATATCCCTATCTGTCAATGCTTATTGTAGGTATCTATCCGTCAATGCTAAGTGAAGATATCCATAACCATCACTGTTAGTGAAGATATCCCTATCTATCAATGCTTAGTGTAGATATCCCTATCTATCAATGCTTATTGTAGAAATCCCTATCCATCAATGATCAATGAGGATATCCCTATCCTATCAATGCTTAGTGAAGATATCCTTATCTATCAATTCTTAGTGAAGATATCCCTATCTGTCAATGCTTATTGTAGGTATCCCTATCTGTCAATGCTTATTGTAGGTATCCCTATCTGTCAATGCTTAGTGAAGATATCCCTATCCATAAATGCTTAGTGTAGATATCCCTATCTATCAATGCTTAGTGAAGATATCCCTATCTGTCATGGTTTATTGTAGGTATGCCTATCTGTCTATGCTTAGTGAAGATATCCCTAGCCATCAATGTTTAGTGAAGATATCCGTTTCTTCCAATGCTTATTGTAGGTATGCCTATCTGTCAATGCTTAGTGAAGATATCTCTATCCATCAATTCTTTTTGTAGGTATCCCTATCCATAAATGCTTAGTGAAGATATCCCTATCTGTCAATGCTTAATTATACCCCCATTACCATAGGTAATGGGGGGCTATATAGGAGTCGCTTTGTCGGTGTGTCAATGCAGCATGTGGGTGTATACGTCACGTCTGTGACAAATGTCCCGTGTAGGTGTCCCTATCCCTCAATATTGAAGACTGCCCTATCCTTTAATGCTAAGTGTACACTGCCCTATGGATCCATGCTTAGTGTAGACTGCCCTATGGATCTATGCTTAGTGTAGACTGCCTTATCAATCAAGGCCAAGTGTACACTGCCCTTTGCGTCGAGGCGTAGTGTAGACTGCCTATCTGTCAATGCTGAGTGTTTGACTGCCCTATGGATACATGCTTAATGTAGACTACACTATCCGTCAATGCTATGTGTGCACTACCCTATGGATCAATGCTTAGTGTAGACTGCCCTATCTGTCAATGCTTAGTGTGCACTGCCCTATGGACCCATGTTAAGTGAAGACTGCCCTATGGATCAAGGCTTAGTGTAGACTACCCTATCCATCAATGCTAAGTGTGCACTGCCCTATGGATTCATGCTACTGTAAACGTATAGAAATTCGTCTGTACGAAATTTCGTGGTTTAATAAAAACCAACTTATTTGTTGACACGTAATTTTGTGGATTTCACATTTTTGGGGAAGACTCACCGTCATAATAATTAAACTTTTATTAAAACAACAAGAGTAATGACGAAGCATAATCTGCTTATCTGTGTTGACAGCAAGACTTGAGGTTAATGTGCACTGAAGCTTGAAAGTGTTGCCGATAATTGTCGATAAGAGCGATAAGAGAGACAAAGCGGGGCACTTGTGGGTCCCCGCTCGCTAATTGCCATCAATGTTGTTTTGACAATATTTGCAATTCTCAGCGTTATTGATCCCCTAGTAGTAAAAATTGAGTAATTAGGTCCCCAAAATACACATGTGAAAACCGTAATGTCTCTTTTAACTTTAATTTGCACCAATTGACATATGTGATAAATCTGCAAACTGTTAATTTGACAACGTCACGTAAAAGAGAACAATCGCTGATGTACGGTTTAAATACCGTGCCTGATTTAAAAAGTATTATTACCCAAACACTTATCAAGAAAACAACATATAGTATTAACTAGCATAGCTCAATCAAATCTCTTTCAGAATGGTTGGAAACGATAACAGTTCAGACACGTCCTACTACTAGAGCACGATTGCCTGACATGACATTCGGAAATGACCGATTTCGAATTACAAATGTATAAATAACCATTGGTACTTGAATTCGTGGTTCAGCGGACCAACGAAATCCACGAAAATACTTCCACACGAAATTTAATGGTTTTACAGTAAGTGTAGACTGCCTTTTGGATCAATGATTAGTGTAGACTGCCCTATGGATCAATGCTTAGTGAAGACAGCACTATGGATCAATGCTTAGTGTAGACTGCCCTATGGATCAATGCTTAGTGTAGACTGTTCTATTGATCAGTGCTGAGTGTAGACTGCCCTATGGATCAATGCTTAGTGAAGACAGCACTTTGGATCAATGCTTAGTGTAGACCGCCATATTGATCCATGCTTAGTGTAGACTGCCCTATGGAGCAATGCTTAGTGTAGACTGTTCTATTGATCAGTGCTGAGTGTAGACTGCCCTATGGATCAATGCTTAGTGTATACTGCCCCATGGATACATGCTTAGTGTAGACTGCCCTATGGATCCATGCTAAGTGTAGACTGCCATATGGATCAATGCTTAGTGTAGACTGCCCTATGGATCCATGCTAAGTGTAGACTGCCCTATTGATCCATGCTTAGTGCAGACTGCCCTATGGATCAATGCTTAGTGTAGACTGCCCTATGAATTAGGGCTGTCACAATACGCCATGAGCGTACCACGGTATATCGTGGTACAGCAACACTGTATTGCAGTATGTTAAAACTTTATTAAACTCAATAATCAGAAAACACTGGTATCATAGTATGACTAGAAACTGTAAAAGAAACTGTAATAAACTTGATAGAAGTAGTCATTTTTATTGTTATTGTTATTCGCGTCTTTTTCTAAAATGTCCGCCATGTTGTTTACAATAGCTGTGACTACGATCTGTGCAAATCGAACGCTTCAAGGGAATGTTTAAAATGAGGAGTCAGCGGGCCCAGTATTGAAAATCCGTAGCGTTCTGACTTTTCCACGACTTATTCAAAATCTTAAGATAACATGATTCGGAAGTGCCATGCTTTGAATGATCGATATACTAAAGAAAGAAAATAAGAAATAGAATAAACATCTTTTTGATAATTATGAACTTATTTGCAAAGGAAATCGGTCCCAAATTCCAAAACGGTACGGACCCATACATCGCTGTATTTTAAATGTGAAAGTTAAACTTTTACAAGTGGAAGCGCTTGCTAGACCTGGATATTCACGGATTATTTATGTAGCACTTTTGAATCGCTTCTACAGTTTTCAAAACGATATCTATATCAAAATAATTATGTTATGTATTTATATCTGTGCTAATATAATAATATTAAAAAAACCGGTGCGGCAACGCTGTACCGTGGTGCGATTTTTTTCACAACATGCACCGCCATATACCGATACACTGTAACTCCAATATAGTGCGGTCCGTTATAACGCTGTGTCCAATATAACGCGGGGGGTCCTTGGATCCCGTTTTTCTCCAACCTTCCATTTCTTATTCAAATCCATGTTATGCAACTTCATGTATTTTCAGAAAATTCAAAGAAGCCGGCGATCACAGCTTGATTGCTTTATCTGTCCGTTAAACTGATTTTAATCGATTAGAGGTTAAACAGCACTCGACGGCTAATTGGTGTGTATCTGTTGTGTAAATTGTCAATAAAGGTGTGAAAACTTGCGAGTCTGTGTTTATTACATGTATACCTTATCAGAGCGGTTTGGTGCACTAATTTCAATAAGGCAAGTGCAAGCGGAATAATTATCAAATTAAAGTTATTTAAAACGATTACCTGTTTATGTTTTGTATTTATCGTGTATTGTATTTCATTGTATAAACTATGGCTGTGTAAGTGTATTATCGATTATTATATGCTAAACATGCTTGATAAATAAAAATATCTTTGTGTGTGTTAAATGTTTCAGTACGTATACGAAAAATAAATTAAAAAATCCTGACGATTTATTTACATGCTAACGCAGTGTAATAGTTAACAGAGATGCACTTAAATTTTTGCCTGTTTTCAGAAAGTCCAAGGAAAGCACGTTTTTTACATGCTGCGTATGACGCAATAAAATATTTCTTTGTACATGTATCGTATTGCATTCAATCTAAATTTAAATTCGCTCGTCAAATGAAAGCTGTGTCCCATAATGCACTGTACTAATTTTTCTGAAAAATGGCGTAGCTGTAGGCATATGAATTTGTTTACGAAATTCGTAAACATATTTCTTGTCATAAATGTTTAACATTATTTTTTCGTAAGTGATGCTGTAATTTTATTGGATTATCGGATAAATGTGCACATTAGAAAAGCGGTATGTACACTGTTATCGTTCGATTCAGTTTATATGCATGTATTTGCGGATGACAACACAGCATGACAATACACAGGACCTATATTATAGGCTATACTACACCTGTTTTTATAGCCCTCTTAAATAAATAAGCTCAAAACTTATAACGCTGTTCGTTTATAACGCTGTTGCCAGGCTTTTACCCCGTCATCCGCGTTATATTGGGGTTACAGTGTATACCGGTGAATCGTGACAGTCCTACTATGAATCAATACTTAGTGTAGACTGCCCTATGGATCAATGCTTAGTGTAGACTTCTCTATCAATCAAAGCCAAGTGTAGACTGCCCTATGGATTCATGCTAAGTGTAGACTGCCCTATGGTTCAATGCTTACTGAAGACTGCCCTATCAATCAAGGCCAAGTGAACACTGTCCTATGCGTCAAGGTTAAGTGTAGACTGCCTATCTGTCAATGCTTAGTGCAGACTGCCTATCTGTCGATGCTTAGTGTAGACTGCCTATCTGTCAATGCTTAATGTAGACTGCCTATTGATCAAATAGCTTAGTGTAGACTTCCTATCTGTCAATTCTTAGTGTAGACTGCCTATCAATCAATGCTTAGTGTAGACTACCCTATCTGTCAATGCTTAGTGTAGACTGCCCTATGGATCCATGCTTAGTGTAGACTGCCTATTGATCAATGCTTACTGTAGACTGCCCTATCTGTCAATGCTAAGTGTGCACTGCCCTATGGATCCATGCTTAGTGTAGACTGCCTATTGATCAATGCTTACTGTAGACTGCCCTATCTGTCAATGCTAAGTGTGCACTGCCCTATGGATCCATGCTTAGTGTAGACTGCCTATTGATCAATGCTTACTGTAGACTGCCCTATCTGTCAATGCTAAGTGTGCACTGCCCTATGGATCCATGCTTAGTGTAGACTGCCTATTGATCAATGCTTACTGTAGACTGCCCTATCTGTCAATGCTAAGTGTGCACTGCCTTTTGGATCAATGCTTAGTGTAGACTGCCTATTGATCAATGCTTACTGTAGACTGCCCTATCTGTCAATGCTAAGTGTGCACTGCCTTTTGGATCAATGCTTAGTGTAGACTGCCTATTGATCAATGCTTACTGTAGACTGCCCTATCTGTCAATGCTAAGTGTGCACTGCCTATTGATCAATGCTTACTGTAGACTGCCCTATCTGTCAATGCTTACTGTAGACTGCCCTATCTGTCAATGCTAAGTGTGCACTGCCCTATGGATCCATGCTTAGTGTAGACTGCCTATTGATCAATGCTTACTGTAGACTGCCCTATCTGTCAATGCTAAGTGTGCACTGCCCTATGGATCCATGCTTAGTGTAGACTGCCTATTGATCAATGCTTACTGTAGACTGCCCTATCTGTCAATGCTAAGTGTGCACTGCCCTATGGATCCATGCTTAGTGTAGACTGCCTATTGATCAATGCTTACTGTAGACTGCCCTATCTGTCAATGCTAAGTGTGCACTGCCCTATGGATCCATGCTTAGTGTAGACTGCCTATTGATCAATGCTTACTGTAGACTGCCCTATCTGTCAATGCTAAGTGTGCACTGCCTTTTGGATCAATGCTTAGTGTAGACTGCCTATTGATCAATGCTTACTGTAGACTGCCCTATCTGTCAATGCTAAGTGTGCACTGCCTTTTGGATCAATGCTTAGTGTAGACTGCCTATTGATCAATGCTTACTGTAGACTGCCCTATCTGTCAATGCTAAGTGTGCACTGCCTATTGATCAATGCTTACTGTAGACTGCCCTATCTGTCAATGCTTACTGTAGACTGCCCTATCTGTCAATGCTAAGTGTGCACTGCCTTTTGGATCAATGCTTAGTGTATACTGTGCAATCTGACAATGTTAGGTAACACCAACCAAAGTCGTCAATGCTTAATGTAAGAAACTGCAAAAGCCATCAAGATAGTGATTGTTGGACATAAAATATATACTGTTATTTCAGATTTTTTTTTTGAGAAATTTGTTGAAGACAATACATGATAATTATTAAGTTTGTTGTTTTACCACCGAAAACAATTTGATGGCGCCAATTGCCTTATAATTTCCCTCTGGGGATAACTGGTTTCTGATTATTTTAAGAAGCGCTTAGCATCGAATGTGATATGACTTTTTATGGTGACAGTTTATTCAAGATCAGGTATTTTTATAAAGACAACATTTTTTTCTTGGCCCTATTCACTAAACTGACAAAATCATTTCTATTGAGCAGGCAATTTATGGTAATCTCTTTCTGGAACAGACTCAGCCAGTGCAAACAGCCTCAAGGGCTTTGTCTGTTATCAGATTACTAATTTGCCTTTTGCTGCGGTGCAATACTACATCAGTTTCCTCAGTGTTTGTTTCACCATTCTGGGAATGGGGTGGAGTTCATTTGGATTGGGAAATATTGAATACTTTTGCCTAAAATTGCGAAATTAGTGTTGTTGATTTTATGCCTACAAAATACTTTCAAATTGATAATAAGATTGATTTCAATATTCAAATTTCTAAGACTCAGCTTATAGAGCTGGATTTGGAGATAATTGACATGATTTGTAGATCATTTTTTGGAAACCTTCAATAGGGAATTTTTAGGTCCCATTTGGGAAAAATATATACTTTTTTCCTTTGGGAATGGATTCTCCTACCAGACCCAAATTCGAACGGAAAAAACAACACTGTTCCTGGTTAGGCACAAATGCACTCAATGGAATCTAATACTTTTAATTTTTATGTTAAAATAGACTATGACTTTTGTCCAATATGATGGACAAAACATGGCAACAACTTTGTAAAAGTGGCAAAATGCCATACTGGCAACAATATTTTTAGCCTGTCCGAACCCTGGCCACTTATGTATGTAAATGGTTAGTGTATGCACATACACTTCAAAGGCTATTATGTCCATTATGTGGAAGGCCATATGTCACCACTGTCGGTCAAAAGCTATTCCCTGTCTGTCAAAAGCTATTCATAGCTTATGTTATAATGTTTGTATATCTTACCGACAATAAATAAATATTGATTTGATTTGATTTGACCTATGTGCTCTTACAGCTGACACAAGTTGCCTGAAGAGGTCTGGAGGAATGCAGTTGTTATGGTCAAACATTGCATTAATATACTTAAATATGTGTTAGTTTGCTCTTTATATACAGTGCTTGCCATTTGGATACTATAAAAATAGTAACTGAACATGTCACTAAAAAAATGTGACTTTAAATGTCCACCTTAAAATTCTATATATAAAGTTTCAGCAATTTGTGATCAGAGACTAAGTCAAGTCTATATCCCCTACCTCTATTTCAATTAGACCAGTTATCAGTGATAGTTTCATAAAAACAAATGGTTAAATTGTATTGTTTTGTATATTGTTAAGTTACCAATTGGTCATCATTATACATATAGTAAATTATGCTGTTAAATGGTAGATATAAATTGTTGCAAATTAAAATTATTTATTATATTATTAAATTATTAAATTATATTTATTTTGGGGTGTTGTAATTTGATGGTTGAACATTGAGTAAGTGTTTTCATTCCATAGTTTTCAGCTGTGTGGGCGTTTAGAGTAATTAGTTTATAACACCAAGCAGATGTTGTAATTTGATGGTTTGATGCTGTCACTGAATTATGATTTGATATGATGCATATGATATGAACTCAATTATCAAATACTGCGTAGGCTAGATAGAAATCATGTAACAGATGTCTACAAAAGCGGATAGCAATAGGAGAAATTTAAGATGGCAATGTGACCCATCACTCTTTAATGGCAAACTATAATTTTGAAACTCACAACTAACAGTAAAATTCTTGTGATTAAATCATGATGTACAGTAAGTTTATCAAGATTCTAATCAGGTTAGGTTTCACTGCAGTAAAATTTTATTACTTGGCAATTTAAGTCTTGATTATAATGAACAAGAAATACCTTTAAAAAGATATACGGCGTTGATAGTTCAATGAATGAGATCAAGTATAGCGAATGTCTTTTTCTGTGCAGTTCTTAGCTGCATCACACGTAGTATGGGATGTTACGCGGAGTTTTCGCGGCTTATTTTACATTATTACATATTGCTGGTCATAAACCTATAGATACAAAACAGAAAACCAAAAGAAGAATGGAAGTGAAATTAAAACATATAAGTAAACCGGCCACACGCGAGTATCCGTATTTATAGGCTCGTTCTTCGAACAAACCTGCTTTAGTGATTTGTCGGGCATTTCTATTTGATTCGATTATTAACATTATCGAGAATCATCGCGCTAATGCTTAATACATTAGTCAATATGGTGGAATAATTGTTGTTAAATTAATCAAAAATAATATTTATCATTGTATTGTTGAAAACACATTAAGAATCTATTATTGACATACCATGATTATAATGCTGAATATCTTCATTTAACATATTTCTGGTCTAAAGAAAATTCCCGGTCACCTAGTTCACGGAGAGAATCTTTGTTAAATAAAGATTATTTTCCTGGCCGCGAACTCCGGTGATGACCTGTATATTAACTCTGGCTGCGAATTGACCCGATACCTCGCGGATTGAAATGCAATGCTTTAAAGTGAGGCCTCTCTTCCACTGCTCTTTATACTTGTACATGTTAACATGTTGACAGGAATATGGAAGTAAGTACTTAATATGAGAATTTAAGTATAAACGCTTTTGCCCTGGCAATCCTCTAAAATTAAAAGGTGCACGCACAAACTGTATTGATGTCGAGAATTGAGTGTAAAACTGTTCTATCTATTAAGCCTTTTCATTAGAGATAAAATGGTTTCATGCAGTAAAACAGTGTTACAAAGACGGGGATATGTTTCCAATGTTCTGGTGGTATACTCAAATCAGCCAATGGAATAAATGAAGTGTATTCATTTGTACCAAGCCGCGGGAAATTTTATTTGAATTTTATTGGACACTTACAAAGGTCAGGTAAGGTGAAAAGCTGGCTTAATATAGCTACGCCGAAAAATGATAAAGAAAGTTGTCATCAGGGATCATATTTTCCCGCAACATCAATCGGTCTGGATATAAATGGGGAAAAAGTATCCGAAAATGTATATCCAAAATTATGACAAATTACGTTAAAATAATATACCATTGATTTTGCCATTCATGAAGGTGGTATAATAAATGTACCAGTAAAATTCCCGTAGTCATTTTTTAAATGGGACATACGAGTTTTCTCAACTGGTTTTATCATTTGCTCTTTCATTGTTGTTTCGTGTTGTTTTATCAGACTTTTTTCCATTGTTGTCAATATTAGGGTAATCTGTGTAAGTCTATACCGATGTTTTAAATCGTTGTCGACTCGATAATAGCTTACAAACATGCACTGAACCAAACAAATGTCTGTGCGAAGGTTGGCTACAATCGCGCATGGGTTGGCTACTGACAATAACAAAACAAAATAATTAAGAAATAATTCGTGTACGTTATAGTTTGTTGTCAAATAACCCAGGGCAGATAGTTTAGATGCATAGGGATTAAATCACGAGAGTGAAGCACAAGTGATATTAAACCACGCATCTTATTTTCCGGTCGTGGGTTATTCAACAACAAACTATAAAGTTCACGAATTATTTCGATTGTAACGCGTTTTTTACTAAATGAATGAAAGTCGCGGATCTGATCGACAGAACAGCCGAAAGTTATTTTTATGGGCGGAACTTCATATAAAATAGTACACAAGAAAAATAATATACATTGTATAAATCAATTATATTATCGGATTATTACACTGGTTGAAAATATATCGGCATGTTTTGTTTAGTTACAGCGCGTGCTTTCAGTGTATAAGGTGCACAATTTATGACCACCCTCGTTTATTTCGGACGCGTCTTTAATCCGCTGTTCACAAGTTTTTGATTCTTGGTCTGACGTGCAATAAACCGGTCCTGACTGGTTTAGAGACTGCAGCGAATGGTTTATCACACCTAATCGAGATAAGATATGAATGTCATTAGGGGGTGTTAGCATGTGCACTGTGTAATCGATTTCATGACATGGGAATTTTAGCAAACAAAATCAGACAGACTGTTAAGGATTTTCAATAGGTCTTTCACGACCCCAATCAGTCTAGGACCAACAAAACCGAAAAAAATATGATCCCTGGTTGTCATATAAGCTTCTGCCTATTCATAATGTTTAGCCAGACAGTTAATTTCAAACAGTGAAGTCCATTTGTTTTGATTTCCAGTATTGATTTGTGCTTATAATCATATGGGGAATATTCAATATTCATAGATGTCAAGGCATCATAGGTACTTGAAAGATCCCATGGGAATGTAACTTATAGTTCATGAAGATATGAACATTTCGGGAGAATTTTTTTAGAGGAATGTAGAATGAGCGCGTATTGGTAAGGGAAAGCACATCTGTGCTTGCTGTCTGAGTGCAGATTTATAACAGCAAAAGTTCTAGTGGGTTCATTGGTAAGGGAATGTCCTAGGTAAAATCATGACAGAGGATCCATTTTGTTGCAGGTAAGGGAAGATTCCATGGTAATAGGAGACATTTTATAAAATGATTGCTGCAATAATTCCTAATCATGTAACTTTATGTCCTGCAAAAGGAACATTTTTCCCTTCAGTTGAAGCATGCAGATAATCAGGGGTAGGGGATTCAGAAAGGACAAGTTCTCCTTAGTTGAGAGAAGTGGACCTGATGTTCTATATCTATCCTTAAAGGAGCCTTTTCACAGATTTTGGCATTTTTTAACTTATTCATTAAATGCTTTATATTGATAAATGTAAACATTGGATCGTAAAAGCTTCAGTAAAAAAATCAAGAATAAAATTTAAAAAATGAAAAGAACATTGCCCGGAGCAGGTTTCGAACCAGTGACCCCTGGAGTCCTGCCACAGTCCTGAAGTAAAAACGCTCTAGCTTACTGAGCTATTCCGCCGAGTACACATACTTGACGTATTTTATACCTTATATAAGCAATCTTCGTAGTTTCACAAAATTTAACGACAAAAACAGAACTCTCCAAATTATTCAATCGTTTCGCGTTGCAACGCTTTATAATTTTTAGATTTTAAAATCGTCAAAAGATGCATATAATGGCTATATTAGAGCATGGTAAATGTTCAGTATTACTGTTTCCTCACAAATATCATAACTAAAACGAAAATGTGCGAATCTGAAACAACTTTTTTCAATTTTGTCAATTTACCAAAGCGTGAAAAGATCCCTTTAATGAGTTATTAAATACTAACATGAACATGGGCATTGTTACTTTACAATCAGACATCATTTTGTTGAAAATGAAAATGTGTGATTGTTCAACAAGCAAACAAAGTGGAACTTTGGGATATTTACAAATATTGGTAATATTGATTGGAATCACTGGTGAATATAATAGAGCACATTACAATTTGGTTTAATTTTTATCCTTGCAGGCAGTTTATTGAGACTATAATTGATAGGTAAACAACAGGGGCCTGTATGGACAGCTTCAAGGGAAAGTATTTCATGAACAGGCCTTTACCTGGATATTTTTTGGAAATATGCAGTTTTGGGGATTGCGATATGTTTTTCGCAAAATGTCTTCTGATTTTGGAAAAACTGATTTAATGTAAATCTCAATAATAATTCAAAATTATTTACAAAATCATCTGAATCATTTTAATATACTTTGTTAGGTGTAATTGAGATAAATTTGATCATGCGAGTTTTCCCTGTGGAGCTTTTTGATGGCCTTTTGAGTTTAACAGTTACACATGTTCTGGTTATTGAATTTCTGTTAACTCTTTCAGTGCTGGAACCAAATTTTGAAGGCCTTTGCAAACAGTTTGGATCCAGATGAGATGCCACAGAATGTGGTGTCTCATCAGGATCCAAACTGTTTGCTATTCTGATTGTATTCTGTGAAAAAAAATTGAAGAAAATGCTAATTTTAGAAATTCAGCAGAATACATTTAAGCAGAAGACAAATTTCCCAGCATGCAAAGGGTTAATTAACAGTTCATGTCTGTTCAGTTATTATTATTTTTATGCCCCCCTTCGAAGAAGAGGGGGTATATTGCTTTGCTCATGTCGGTTGGTCTGTCGGTCTGTCGGTTGGTTGGTCCACCAGGTGGTTTCCGGATGATAACTCAAGAACGCTTGGGCCTAGGATCATGAAACTTCATAGGAACATTGATCATGACTCGCAGATGACCCCTATTGATTTTGAGGTCACTAGGTCAAAGGTCAAGGTCACTGTGACCCGAAATAGTAAAATGGTTTCCGGATGATAACTCAAGAACGCTTATGCCTAGAATCATGAAACTTGATAGGTAGATTGATCAGGACTCGCAGATGACCCCTAGTGATTTTCAGGTCACTAGGTCAAAGGTCAAGGTCACGTTGACCCGAAATAGTAAAATGGTTTGCGGATGATAACTCAAGAACGCTTATGCCTAGAATCATGCAACTTCATAGGTAGATTGATAATGACTGGCAGATGACCCCTATTGATTTTGAGGTCACTAGGTCAAAGGTCAAGGTCACGGTGACCCGAAATAGTAAAATGGTTTCCGGATGATAACTCAAGAACGCTTATGCTAAGAATCATGAAACTTCATAGGTAGATTGGTAATGTTTGGCAGATGACCCGTATTGATTTCCAGGTCACTAGGTCAAAGGTCAAGGTCACGGTGACCCGAAATAGTAAAATGGTTTCCGGATGATAACTCAAGAACGCTTATGCCTAGGATCATGAAACTTGATAGGTAGATTGATAATGACTCGCAGATGACCCCTATTGATTTTCAGTTCACTAGGTCAAAGGTCAAGGTCATGGTGACCCAAAATAGTAAAATGGTTTCCAGATGATAACTCAATAACGCTTATGCCTAGGATCATGAAACTTCATAGGTACATTGATCATGACTCGCAGATGACCCCTATTGATTTTGAGGTCACTAGATCAAAGGACAAGGTCATGGTGACCCGAAATAGTAAAATGGTTTCCGGATGATAACTCAATAACGCTTATGCCTAGGATCATGAAACTTCATAGGTACATTGATCATGACTCGCAGATGACCCCTATTGATTTTGAGGTCACTAGGTCAAAGGTCAAGGTCACTGTGACCCGAAATAGTAAAATGGTTTCCGGATGATAACTCAAGAACGCTTATGCCTAGAATCATGAAACTTGATAGGTAGATTGATCAGGACTCGCAGATGACCCCTAGTGATTTTCAGGTCACTAGGTCAAAGGTCAAGGTCACGTTGACCCGAAATAGTAAAATGGTTTGCGGATGATAACTCAAGAACGCTTATGCCTAGAATCATGCAACTTCATAGGTAGATTGATAATGACTGGCAGATGACCCCTATTGATTTTGAGGTCACTAGGTCAAAGGTCAAGGTCACGGTGACCCGAAATAGTAAAATGGTTTCCGGATGATAACTCAAGAACGCTTATGCTAAGAATCATGAAACTTCATAGGTAGATTGGTAATGTTTGGCAGATGACCCGTATTGATTTCCAGGTCACTAGGTCAAAGGTCAAGGTCACGGTGACCCGAAATAGTAAAATGGTTTCCGGATGATAACTCAAGAACGCTTATGCCTAGGATCATGAAACTTGATAGGTAGATTGATAATGACTCGCAGATGACCCCTATTGATTTTCAGTTCACTAGGTCAAAGGTCAAGGTCATGGTGACCCAAAATAGTAAAATGGTTTCCAGATGATAACTCAATAACGCTTATGCCTAGGATCATGAAACTTCATAGGTACATTGATCATGACTCGCAGATGACCCCTATTGATTTTGAGGTCACTAGATTAAAGGACAAGGTCATGGTGACCCGAAATAGTAAAATGGTTTCCGGATGATAACTCAATAACGCTTATGCCTAGGATCATGAAACTTCATAGGTACATTGATCATGACTGGCAGATGACCCCTATTGATTTTGAGGTCACTAGGTCAAAGGTCAAGGTCACTGTGACCCGAAGTAGTAACATGGTTTCCGGATGATAACTGAAGAACGCTTATGCCTAGGATCATGAAACTTGATAGGTAGATTGATCAGGACTCGCAGATGACCCCTATTGATTTTCAGGTCACTAGGTCAAAGGTCAAGGTCACAGTGACAAAAAACATATTCACACAATGGCTGTCACTACAACGTAGAGCCCATATGGGGGGCATGCATGTTTTACAAACAGCCCTTGTTCCAACCTATAAAGCTGTATGGTTTACTTTTACTATAAAGTTCATTAATTGGTCCTGTGTCCAATGCTCCTTTGCACAAAATGACCGCTTCAGCTTCCCAGACGTGCATGTTGTTGGGGGGCCATGACGTGCATGTTGTTGGGGGGCCCAGAGGTGCATGTTGTTGGGGGGGGGGGGGGGCAATTAACATATCCTGTGATCAACAGGATGTAAAATAGTGAAATATAAGACACAAGTTGTCCTGCTTTTTTATAAGGCAATATAATTACAGAGGGATGATAGATGTTATCCAGGTCTCCTTAGTTTAGGAAAACCACATAGTATCAGTAGGTACACACAACGCTGGTCAATTTTATTTACCAACATTGTTTCAATCAGTAAGTTATAGTAGATAGTCAGTTAATAATTTTTTAGGATTCTTAATGCAGGATCTTGGTTTATTCCATCAGATTAGTGGGTTAGTCCAAAATCAAGCAACTTCCAAAGTACGTCTATCGAACACACGTGATAGAGTTTTAAGCACGTAATTATTTATGTTTTTCAACAATTAACATTAATTTTGTCAAAATTGACCTCATGATCTTTTAGGATCTTATGCAACCCATAGGTCATCATGTTTGGTTACTAAAAACATTTAGGGACAAACATTGAAGATGTCTGCCTTCTTTCAAGCCCGTAAAAAGTGTCCGTAATTTACATCAAATACAGTCAATAATTATTTCGTCTTCTTATGTTTATCAAGGAAACATTATAATAGAATACGTCCCACGAGAATCTGGTCAATATTTAGAGCACATGTTAGAGCAACTGATGTTACCAGCAAATATACCATAAATGTTAATTTCCAATATGAAGGTCTGCATGAATGTTGATGAGAATGAATAAGGAATTGCCAAGCACTGACCAACAGTTCTTCTGGATTAACATTCAATGTAGGTGCACAAAAGTGGAACAAACTGGATTTATTAATGAAAATATCCAAACGAAGGTAAAATATTTTATTTTTTTAAATATTGTTTATTCCCTCGTCATCATGATAATGGCGGAATGCATATTTTGTTACCCCTTTCTTTGTGCGTGTGTTTATGTGTGTGTATGTGTGGGAATTTTTATGTCCGGCTCATAACTTGCGAATTTAAAACTAATTGGCTTAAATGATGAAGACAATTTGTCTTTACAAAAAGCATGCGGATTTATTCAAGAATGAGGTCACAGGTGAAACTTGCAGTTTTTGCATATTACTTTTATGAATATGGTGAAATTACATGTCTTGTCAAGCCCATGACTGTAATTTGGGTAAGGGAATTCGAATTATTACATTTTCATAAATGATCATTTTATCAAGATGATGTATTGCATGCACTTTTGTTTCTACACTTGATCAATTTTTGGACATGACCTATCACTTATAACACATGTTTTGTTAGCTTTTAAGTCAAGGTCACACATAGAAGTAAACAATCAAATGTGGGTATCATTTGATAATAATGATAAAAATGGATTGCTATAATTCACCATGCAACAAAGAAGCATGAGCATGCTTGGATACTGTATTGGAAACATAAAAAAATAACAAAGCCCCAAACATTCTTGATGGATGTTTGCATATTTGGTAGTTTTGCTTCTTTTGTGATCTCTAGACTATTTCATTTTGCATATTGATTTATCTAAAAACAGTTCAGGCAAGGCAAAGGCAAAAGATTTTTGTCACTGTTTATTTCTCAGCCAAGTTATATCTGCCAAGCTGTCCAGTCCATTTTCTTGTGCACAATTACATGCCGTCTTCAATTCTTTTTGCCATTACTTTTACAGGAGCAATTAAATATTTTTCAATTTCTGTTGGAGAGTTTTTTGCATAATTGTTTCATTATAGCAAAGATGGTCCCCATTCCAGTTCTATTATCAGGGAAATGGCAGGGACATTTATTTCAATTTCATTGCTGGGTTTTACCATACCACTAAATTGAGATCTGACTTGAGTCAGATACATGAATTATAATATTTAAAGTTGCTGACTCATCATATATTATTTTTTCAATGGCTTGTATCTTTCTAAAAATTTGCAGTTTAAGCAAAATCATAAGTTGACTTGTTGAATCAAAAACTTTAAGACATGCTATTAAAAGAATTGTATGTCCTTATATTGAAGGTAACTATTGTCGGTTGCAGACCATATCAAACATAGGAAGGCTGCTTAAGCAATCATGCCAGCAATCTGCAAATGTGCATAGAAACACTACTAGGTTGATTTGCTATTGATTACCTCTTGCTAATTAAGGGTTTATATTGATTAAGTTGGCTGCAAAATGTATACAGTGAGAAATCTTTTGTTAGCAACATATGACCCAACGTTAATTGATGGCAATATTATGCCAAATCTGTTGATCTTTACTTTTACAAAATTAGCAAAATAAATGAAATAAAATAGTTAATATTTTATTTTTAGGTGTATTTTTTTAAGTAAAATTATTGTATTGATATACAAACTATCCAATGACAGTTACTTGAAAACTTAAAAAAACTGCACTTGTTTATGTATTGGTTTGTCTAGTTTCCCATAAATACTCAGTACTTTATTTGATGATATTTGCCTCTTTTGATTAAACTAATCTTGTTAAAAGCTTGTTTTTATTTCCCATGTAATTTATGGAAATGGTTTTTGCCCTTCATCATTTTTTTTCAATATTGTTTCATGTATTTCTGATTAATGCCACTGTAAATGTTGAATTACATAAGAACATGCTGTTAATGTTCTTATTACTATTCATAAGATGGTTGGATTAGATTGTCAACATCTTGAGATTTTTCCAGCGCAGACGCACACAAACATTGAAAGCTCAGGGCTCAGAGCGACATCCATTTTCCCCTTTTTTGACAAAAATGTCTGGCAGATGCAGAGAGTTCAGGTCTCATCTGAGAATTAATATTGCATAATCAGGAAACAATGATTGATTAACATGCACACTCTGCTATTCCTCAGATGAATATCGTGAGGAACCACAGGCATTTTTTAGAAAAGATTGAACGATAAATAAGCATTTAATAGCATTTGTGAAGCCATTTTTACCATAATAGCCATAACACAGTTTTGTTATAACACAAAAGTAATGGCTTGTATGATGTCTTACGATCTTCTAAGTAGACATTGATCTGTAGTTAGGGCAAAAAAAAGGCCTGCTGGTTCCTCACAATATTATTCATCTCGGGAATAGCAGAGTGTGCATGTTAATTTATCTTCATCACATAAGTATGAAAGCTGCTTTCAATATACCATATATTGTAAACATTAATAAAAATAAACTTAAGTATAACTGCAATTGAAACACTACTTTTGGTGCTTAATCTGAAAAAAAATTGCTATGAACACTAGTATAATGTAGCCTTGTTGCGGAAAACTGGTCTTAATGCATGTGTCTCTAGTGTTGCCCCCAACAAGCCTGTGCATGCAGTCTGCACAGGCATGTCTGGGACAAAACTTTCAGCTTAAACTGGACTTTAAACAAAAATACAATTGAAACGGTAATTTGTGTCCATTATTAGCCTGTGCAGACTCTTAAGGCTAATATTGGAAGATAGCACATGCATTAAGCCAAAGTTCGGCATTATTATAGTGGCTAAATTATTCATCTTACATGTGTTATGGTTGCAGGTTTGAGCGTCCGGAGCGCCGTGTTGTCACGGAGACGGTGCAGCCTCCACGCTCCTCCAGCGCCGCCCTCAATGAGGCCCTGGCGCAGCGCCGGGAACAGACATACAACACCATCTCTACCAGGGTACCATAACACCTCAGTCACCAACAAATCAAACACTCTGCCCACTTAGTTATCTTGCATAGGACGCTCATTCTGTTATTACAACTTTTTTTGTCACACCATGTGGGGGCAATTTAAGCAGTATTTGATTGGCTGTAGTATTATTGACAGCTTGACAGTTGTGGCATAATACTCGTACAATTCTTGATAACATACCCCTATTTGAATCCTAATGTGAATATAAGACAATATTTTATGTCTTCCTGGTTTCTCTCTTGTTCTCAAGAGCAAGGGACAAATCCATGCTGCATGAAGACAACTGCTTATTGACCAGTTTTAAGCCATAGGCAAAACACTAACCTTCTTGTAAAATGATACAATAATGGATGTCCTGACATTACTACTGCTTTACCCGAGGATGGTACTTTCAAAAGAGATTTATAATTGAATTACTACTCTGTTTTCTGATGCACAAAGCAGTAAACTATTGATTAGCATTGACCCTCCATTCGTCACTTTAGACATCTCATTCAGGCTGACTGGTTTTTACTGGGCTGATTTTTCAAGGTTGTTCTTTGTAATGAGCTGTTAATTTCTCATTTTGTAATTTAATGATCAAATAAGTCTTGAAGGAAGTATAAGAAACAGTGAACTTTACTTTTTAATTGTTGTCTTTTATTTCAAATAGCAAGTAAAGATAGGTGATACAGAATTATGCATGTTATACCTGTTTTCCTGCTCTTGTGCAGTATAGGATTTCTTTTATCTTGTTTTTCCTACCAGAACACCAATAGAAATGGTATGTCTTCTTATGATGTTTCCAACGGCAATGATATTTTTCTTATTATATTGTGTTTCCAATTTGCAATGACATGTCCTGTAATTTTTAAGCTGCCAATGACAATGATATTTCCTGGCATTGTCCTGTTGTTAATCACAAAGACATGTCCTATTATTTTGATACAAAATGCAACAGTATGTCCACTACTTCAATTGCTTCCAAAAGCTATAGCATTTCCCCCTTTTTTCTAATGTTGACAATCGAAATGGAATGTCCTTTATTTTTTATGGTTTCAAATGTCTTCTCTTATTCTTATGATGACCATGGCAATGGTATGCCATCTAACTCTTTTTTTCTATAAGCAACAATATTTACTATATTTTGATAATTGCCAATAGTAAATCCTGTAACTATATTCATTTCTTTCCAGCCTCCCGCCAATGGCAGCCCTGCAACTGCAAAGGGCAGCGGGGCCAGTGTTGAGAACGGGGACACAGAGAGTCTCTGGAAGGGTGTACGTAACTTTGCGAGCATGTTCATGGAGGAAGGAGCCGAGGGTGAGGATGGGGCGGGGGCAATGGAGGCTGAACCAGTGGATGGGCTCGACTACCATCTGGGGAAAATACAGATTGCTCTCAGCTATGACTTTCAAACCCTCACATTGACACTGAAAATACTTCAAGCTCAACAGTTACCAGCGAAGGATTTTACGGGAACTAGTGACCCTTATGTTAAGATCCTCTTGTTACCAGATAAAAGACACAAATTGTTGACTAAAGTGAAAAAGAAAAACTTGAATCCTAGATGGAATGAGTGTTTTCTATTTGAAGGTATGTTTCCCTTTACTTTTTATTCGAAAATATCAGATTCTGATGAGCACTACTAGCCAATTTTGACAGTTTTGTGCCATCCTTTATTAAAAGGTACTGTCTTTATAATGACCCGTAATGATTTCATACTTTTGCCCCTTTAATCTTTGTGTGGTTATTTGCGTCTGTAAGCCACAAGTTAGAAGAAGGAATAATTATTGAAGGTGAAGGAACTTGCAAACATAAATTTCAGCGGCAAATCAAAGCTAACCACAGCACAGTCGTAGCTTTTAAATTACAAATTTTACTAAATGATTTTGGCTATCAAACAGTATTCAGTGTTGTTTTTTTTCACCATTTTGGTAATGGGGCAGGGTCCCTTTGAATTGGGGAAAATTAGCGGCATTTTGACTAAAATTTGGAAATTATTGTTGTATCTGTTTTGCTAAAAAAATGCTTCAGATTGCCAATAGAAGTGTTTTCAGTAATATTTTTATGCTTCCCCAAAAAAATATTTGGAGTAGCGTATAGTCGCTGCTTCGTCTGTCCGTGCGTGTGTCCATGTGTCTGTCCGTCCTTGCACAATTTTTGTCCGGGCTATTTCTCAGCAACTAGCGACCGGATTTCAATGAAACTTTATGGGAAGCTTCACTACCAAGAGGAGATGTGCATATTATCAGCCAGTTCTGGTCGGATGATTTTTCACAGAGTTATGGCCCTTTGAAATTTTCCATTAACTGTACATGTAGTGCAATTCTTGTCCGGGCTATTTCTCAGCAACTAATGACCAGAATTCAATGAAACTTTAAGGGAAGCTTTACTACCAAGAGGAGATGTGCATATAATCAGCCAGTTCTGGTCGGATGATTTTTCACAGAGTTATGGCCCTTTCAAATTTTCCATGATTTGTACATATATTGCAATTCTTGTCCGGGCTATTTCTCAGCAACTAATGACAGGAATTCAATGAAACATTATGGGAAGCTTGGATTCCAAGAGGAGATGTGCATATTATCAGCCCGTTCTCGTCAGATGATTTTTCACAGAGTTATGGCCCTTTGAAATTTTCCATTGTACATATAGTGCAATTATTGTCTGAGCTATTTCTCAGCAACTTTTTATGGGAATTCAATGAAACTTTATGGGAAGCTTCACTACAAACAGGAGATGTGCATATTATCAGCCCGTTATGGTCGGATGATTTTTCACAGAGTTATGGCCCTTTGAAATTTTCTATAAACTGTGCATATAGTGCAATTCTTGTCCCGGCTATTTCTCACCAACGACTGACTGGAATACAATGAAGATTTATGGGAAGCTAAACTACCTTGAGGAGATGCGCATGTTATTAGTGGGTTCTGGTTAGATGATTTATTTAGAGAGTTATGGCCCTTTGAAATTTTTAAGTTGTTAAACCATCCTTCGTATTATTTTGTCCAAAGTTATGCCCCTCAAGACGTTTCCTTTTATCTGAATATATAGTGCAATATTGTGAAAAAAAAAAATTTGGAGAGCATCACCCGTCTTGGACGGTTTCTTGTTTACCTAGGTTGAACTTACATGGCTGGATAGGAGATGAACAAGATGTTAAAAAAAATGTAAAAAGATAAGGTCCTATTTGGGAAAAATATATACTTTTTCTATTGGAACTCCAGGGGCCGAATACCGGTGTAACAGGCCATTTTTTCCCCCCTGGCCACTTTTTCCCAGGGGAAAAAAGGGACTAGTCCATTTTTTCCCCGGGGAAAAAGTGGCCTAGGCCAATTCTTCCCCCCCTAGTCCAATTCTTCCCCCCCTGATTTTTCATTTAATATATCTTTCCGTCTACACCTTTCGTCCAGTTTTCCCCCCCTGGCCAGTTTTTCCCCCCTAACATGTAAAAGTAGTTTTAATATCAGAGTTTGATTGAGAGTTGCTAAAACTGCCTCCACACCCTTATCTTTTATTTTACTTATCTTTTACATTTATATTTCACTTTTCTTCCAGTTTTTCTCCCCTGGCCAGTTTTTCCCCCCTACCATGTACAAGTAGTTTTAACAACAGAATTTGATCGAGAATTTGCTAAAACTGCCTCCACCCCCTTATCTTTTATCTTACTTATCTTTTACATTTATTCTTCACTTTTTGGACAGTTTTTCCCCCCATGGCAAGTTTTTCCCCCTTAACATGTAAAAGTAGTTTTAACAACAGAATTTGATTGAGAGTTGCTTAAACTGCCTCAACCCCCTTATCTTTTATTTTACTTCTATTTTACATTTTTTCTACACCTTTCTGCAAATTCCCCCCCGCCCCCCCCCTGAAAATTGGTAAGAATGTTCATCTCAATGAAATCTAGGTTAAGTTAGGGAAAGTGGGTCATGTGTGTTCCAAAACTAGGTCACCAGACCAAATCACAGAAACGGTTAGTTAACACTCCAGAGGTCACTTTTCATACCAATCTTCATGAAAATTGGTCAGAACCTTCATCTCAATGAAATATAGGTTGAATTTGAAAGTAGGTGATAGGTAGTCAAAAACTAGGTCATTAGGTCAAATTATAGAAAACTTTCGTTAACTCTCTAGATGTCATATTTTCTTCCTGATCTTCATGAAAATGGGTCACAATGTCCATCTCTATCAAATCATTACCTGAGTTTGGAAGTTGGTCATGTGCAGGCAAAAGCTAGGTGACAACTAAGTCAAATCATACAAAATGTTTGTTTGCAATCTAGAAGGAGTTTCAGGCGAGCGATACAGGACCCTCTTGTTCATTCACTTTTAGGCCATTTTTCCCCCTTGGCCAGTTTTTCCCCCCTACCATTTGGTTTCGTTCCAAAGACCACTTATACACTAAATTTTATCTTTTGACAATTACTTTGGGGGGCGAGGGGGGATTGGCCGAGGGGAGAAAAATGGCCAAGAGTCATGTTGCTATTAATTCTTTAAGTAGGGGGAGGGGGAAATTGGCGAAGGGAAGACAAAAAAATTAAGAGTCATGTTGCTATTAATTCTTAGGAAGGGAGGGGGGAAAGATTGGCCGAGGGTGAAAAAAGTGCCAAGAGTCATGTTGCAATTAATTTTTTAAGTAGGGGGAAAATTTGGCCAAGGGGGGGAAAGATTGGCCTGGGCCAATTTTTCCCTGGGGGAAAAGACGGCCTAGGCCAATCTTTCCCCGGGGAAAAAATGGCCTAGGCCAATTTTTCCCCGGGGAAAAACTGGCCGGGGGATAAAATGGACCGCTACACCTGACCTGATTTTAACAAAAACAACTACTGGTATTTATGGTAAACTTAAGGGAGATGTTTAATCTGAACTACAATTATTTCCAAGTTTTCAGGTTGTTTTCTTCAAAAAATCAAAATATTAATGTTCAATAAAATATGAATCACACTTGGGGAAACTTTTTTTGGTCAAAAAATAAACTGAGATGAGGGTTGAGGGTAACAGTCAGTTACCTATGTAATTGCGCCTAATGTTCAACTAATAAATTAATTAATAAAGATGAAAATCAATGATATCTGTCAGAAGAAGCTTAATTCCTCATCATTTTAGCTCATTTAAAAAAAAAGAAAAAAAAAAGAGCTATTGTCATCACCTTGGCGTCGGCGTCCAGTTAAGTTTTGCGTTTAGGTACACTTTTCTCATAAAGTATCAATGCTATTGCATTCAAACTTGGTACACTTACTTACTATCATTAGGGGACTGGGCAGGCAAAGTAAGATAATTCTGGCTTGCATTTTTACAGAATTATGTGCCCTTTTTTATACTTTTTATACATTTTATTCCTTAAGTATCAAAGCTATTGCTTTCATACTTGCAACACTTACTAACTATCATAAGGGGACTGTGCAGGCAAAGTTATGTAACTCTGACTGGCATTTTGACAAATTATGTGCCCTTTTTATACTTAGAAAATTGAAAATTTGGTTAAGTTTTGTGTTTAGGTCCACTTTTTTCCTAAAGTATCAAAGCCATTGCTTTCATACTTGCAACACTTACTAACTATCGTAAGGGGACTGTGCAGGCAAAGTTATGTAACTCTGACTGGCATTTTGACGGAATTATGGGGCCCTTTATACTTGAAAATTTGGTTAAGTTTTGTGGTATGGTCCACTTTACCCCTAAAGTATCATAGATATTGCTTTCAGACTTGGAACACTCGCAAACTATCATAAGTTGACAGTAAAGGACAAGTTGCATAACTCTGGTTGTCATTTTTATGGAATTATGGCTCTTTTTTGACTTAGTAACTTTGAATATATGGTTTCATTTTGTGTTCAGATCCACTTTACTTCTAAAGTATCAAGGCTTTTGCTTTTAAACTTTAAATACTTTCATGCCATCAAACTTAACATTGGCCATATCTTTTACACTTTTTAAGATAGCAACTTGATATTTGGCATGCATGTGTATCTCATGGAGCTGCACATTTTGAGTGGTGAAAGGTGAAGGTCATCCTTCAAGGTCAAATGTCAAATATATGGCGTCTGTCAGTCCGAAAACTTTAACATTGGCAATAACTTTTTTAATATTGAAGATAGCAGCTTGATATTTGGCATGCATGTGTATCTCATGAAGCTGCACATTTTGAGTGGTGGAAGTTCAAAGTCAAGGTCATCCTTCAAGGTAATAAAAATAATAATCAAAGTGGCGTTCTAATGAAGCTGCACATTTTGAGTGGTGGAAGTTCAAGGTCATCCTTCAAGGTCAAGGTCATCCTTCAAGGTCAAAGGTAAAAAAACAAATAAAAAATTTCAAAGCGGCATTATCATGAAGCTGCACATTTTGAGTGGTGGAAGTTCAAGGTCAAGGTCATTCTTCAAGGTCATCCTTCAAGGTCAAAGGTCAAAAAATATAAAATAAAAGCGGCGTTATCATGAAGCTGCACATTTTGAGTGGTGTAGGTTCAAAGTCAAGGTCATCCTTCAAGGTCAAGGTCATCCTTCAAGGTCAAAGGTCGAACAAAATATTTAAAATATCAAAGCGACATTATCATGAAGCTGCACATTTTGAGTGGTGGAAGTTCAAGTTCAAGGTCATCCTTCAAGGTCAAAGGTCAATTTTTTTAATAAAAATTCAAAGCGGCGTTCACATGAAGCTGCACATTTTGAGTGGTGGAAGTTCAAGGTCAAGGTCATTCTTCAAGGTCAAGATCATCCTTCAAGGTCAAAGGTCAAAAAATAATAATTTCAAAGCGGCCTTATCATGAAGCTGCACATTTTGAGTGTGGAAGTTCAAGGTCAAGGTCATCCTTCAAGGGCCACGGTCATCCTTCAAGGTCAAAGGTAAAAAAAAATAATTTCAAAGCGGCCTTCTCATGAAGCTGCACATTTTGAGTGGTGGAAGTTCAAGGTCAAGGTCATCCTTCAAGGGCCACGGTCATCCTTCAAGGTCAAAGGTAAAAAAAAATAATTTCAAAGCGGCCTTCTCATGAAGCTGCACATTTTGAGTGGTGGAAGTTCAAGGTCAAGGTCATCCTTCAAGGTCAAAGGAAAAAAATAATTCAAAGCGGCGCAATAGGGGGTATTTTGTTTCTGACAAACACATCTCTTGTTTTTTTCAAACATGGTTATAAAACACAAATATTTATTTTTATTATTTTATTTTTGAAATACCGTCCAACCATCCCACCCAAGAATTCCCCCCCCCCCCCCCCCCCCAAAAAAAAAAAAAAACATTTTTTTTTTGCATTTTTGGAAGATAATGTAATAAATGACCACACCCCCACACTATGCAGCCCTCTCCACTCCACCCCTCCCTCCTTTGTGATTGAAATTGAAATAGGTCCCTACACCTTTAAAAAGAAAAATAGATGAGTGGTCTGCACCCGCAAGGTGGTGCTCTTGTTTTATTAGGTGCAACGGACGCAACAGTAGGTACTTTCCCTATGTTCTGATCAATAGTCAGACCTTATGAGGAAATAAATGAGGACATCATCCTAATAATAAGACGTTTTGCAATTTTCAATGATTTAAGCTGTGTAGTTTATATCTTGATTTTGCATGAGTGTCCTGTACTCAGTAGCACATTTGAGTTGTGGCATCTATAACTTGTAATATTAACCTTTACCACTTAAACAACGTATTTTAACGCATTTGTAGTCCCTTAGAAAGTTAAATATAATAACAGACCTTTCTTTTACTACATACACTTTTTATATGCTTCATTTACACCCTTAGAGATTGATGAGCAGCAAACAGCATAAAACCTGAACAGACTGCGAGTTACTCGCAGGCTGTTCTGGTTTTATGCTCTTTGCACATAGCCTTTATATGCCCCGGATGGAATGATCTGGGGTATATTGTTTTTGGCCTGTCTGTCTGTCATTGTATGTGTCTGTCAGTCTGTCTGTTAAACTTTTGCAATAACTTTTGCAATATTGAAGATAGCAACTTGATATTTGGCATGCATGCGTATCTCATGGAGCTGCACATTTTGAGTGGTGAAAAGTCAAGGTCATCCTTCAAGGTCAAAGGTTAAACAAAAATGAAAAGGCACAGTAGGGGACAGTGTGTTTCTGACAAACACATCTCTTGTTTACTTTGCTTCTGAGTGGGAAAGGATTAATCTTATTCTTAAGCATTGCTTGATGACAAGAAACACCATCTTTGCTTGACACAAATCTGATTAAATGATTCAGTTGCAATTGTAAACAATTTTATTACGTCTTCAAGGAAGAGGAGATAAATTGCTTTGCAAATCTTTAGATGTGTGCATGGATCCTTGGTAACCATAATTATCATCTCACCAGGAAATCTAGACAACCTTTGAACTCAGCAGTCATTAAGTTGTTTTGCTGATTTCGTGGAAAGAGATAAAAAGACTCACCAGTAAATGTCACAGGGGCTTGTCATGTAAAATTTGTTTATGCACAATATCTTGAGAACCTTTTGATCACTTAAGTTGGTATGATGGCTTATTGGAGGGAAAGGGAAATATTTTTGCTTATCCAAGCACTAAGTGCTCAAGGTGATCTATTGTGGTCTGTCTATAATGTCCAGCTTGAGTTGTCTTGTGCCATGTTGAGTGACGTTCGTCATCCACATCTGGCTTGTTGCCAATCTAAAGAACACAGTTTAGACTCAGTTTTAATCAAACTTCGAATCTGTTTAAATTTGGATAAAAAGTTAGGTCACCAAATCATAGAACACTTGTTACTAGCATTCTCGTAGAGTGATTTATGACGCAATCTTTTTAAACCTTTGTCGAAATGTTTACACTGACTTTTATGTAGGCTTAAGTTCAAATTTAGATTCATTTGAATTAATAACTAGTTCATCAGGTCAAATACTGGAAAAGATTACTTTCCAATCTTGAAGACACATTTATAATTTATTATGCCCCCTTCGAAGAAGAGGGGGTATATTGTTTTGCACATGTCGGTCGGTCGGTCCGTCCACCAGATGGTTTCCGGATGATAACTCAAGAACGCTAAGGCCTATGATCATGAAACTTCATAGGTACATTGATCATGACTGGCAGATGACCCCTATTGATTTTCAGGTCACTAGGTCAAAGGTCAAGGTCACAATGACTTGAAATAGTAAAATGGTTTTCGGATGATAACTCAAGAACGCTTAGGCCTAGGATCATGAAACTTCATAGGTACATTGATCATGACTGGCAGATGACCCCTATGAATTTTCAGGTCACTAGGTCAAAGGTCAAGGTCACAGTGACTCAAAATAGTAAAATGGTTTCCGGATGATAACTCAAGAATGCTTATGCCTAGGATCATGAAACTTTATAGGAACATTGATCATGATTTGCAGATGACCCCTATTGATTTTCAGGTCACTAGGTCAATGGTCAAGGTCACAGTGACTCGAAACAGTAAAATGGTTTCCGGATGATAACTCAAGAATGCTTACGCCTAGGATCATGAAACTTCATAGGTACATTGATGATGACTGGCTGATGACCCCTATTGATTTTCAGGTCACTAGGTCAGGTCAAGGTCACAGTGACTCGAAACAGTAAAATGGTTTCCTGATGATAACTCAAGAATAATTAGGCCTTGGATCATGAAACTTCATAGGTTCGTTGATCATGACTGGCAGATGACCCCTATTGATTTTCAGGTCACTAGGTCAAAGGTCAAGGTCACAGTGACAAAAAACGTCTTCACACAATGGCTGCCACTACAACTGACAGCCCATATGGGGGGCATGCATGTTTTACAAACAGCCCTTGTTTTTGATCAAACTTGGTCAGAAAGTTTATCTTGGCAAGATGTAGACTGTGTTACAAGTTGTGTCAAGTAAGGGAAAACAGTTGTAAAGCTGGTCAAATAATGGAAAACCTTTATAAGATCCTAAATGCCTCATATGTGACCTTATTACAATGAAACTTAATCTGTATGTTTGTCTAGGCCAAGTTTAAAACTGTGTCAAACATTTGAAGACTAGATCCCAAAGTCAAGTTTTTGAAATTGGTTTACCATGAGCTAAGATGAGCGCATTAGGCCCATCATGGCCTTCTTGTTTTTTTATAAAAGATCAAAAGAGTATTTTACATTCTTGTTATATATTTGAAACATTAGCTTGGTAACTAACCATTTTCTGTTAACTAGAGTAAACTCTTGTCTCAGTTATATTCTCTTTTACAGTATATATTTGTGTAACCCCCATCTACTGTCTGAAACGAAGTAGAAAGTAGAGAGATGAACTGGATTGACTATGCACATGTGCAAAAAGTAGTATCTTTCATTATCCCCACACTTTTTGAAAAGCGTGGGGATATTGTGGTTATCTCCGCCGTCCGTCCGTCTGTCTGTCCCTCCGTCCGTCCTGGCCACTATTATCTCCTACACTATTAGCACTTTAACCTTGAAAACTTACACACATGGTAGCTATGAGCATATGTGCGATGGTGCACTATTTGGAATTTTGATTGGACCCCTGGGTCAAAAGTTATGGGGGTTGGGGTGGGGCCGGTTCAGAGATTTTCACTTATTCTTATGCCCCCGGTATGGTGCATTTGCCATAACTTTTGCAATATTGTAGATAGCAACTTGATATTTGGAGTGCATGTGTATCTCATGAAGCTGCACATTTTGAGTGGTGAAATGTTAAGGTCAAGGTCATCCTTCAAGGTCAAAGGTCAAAAAAAAAAAATCCAAGGGAAGTAATAAGCTTTAAAGGGAGGCAATTAAATAACCTGCCAAATGATGTAAAAAAATAATAAATCAAAGCGGTGCAGGAGTGGGCATTGTGTTTGTTCATCCTTCAAGGTCAAAGGTAAAAAAAACACCAAGGAAAGTAATAAGCTTTAAAGGGAGGTAAGTAATGAACCTGCCAAATGATAATTTTTATGCCCCCCTTCGAAGAAGAGAGGGTATTTTGCTTTGCTCATGTCGGTCTGTTGGTCGGTCTGTCGGTCCGTCCACCAGGTGGTTGTCAGACGATAACTCAAGAATGCTTGGGCCTAGGATCATGAAACTTCATAGGTACATTGATCATGACTCGCAGATGACCCCTATTGATTTTGAGGTCACTAGGTCAAAGGTCAAGGTCACGGTGACCAGAAATAGTAAAATGGTTTTTGAATGATAACTCAAGAACGCATACGCCTAGGATCATGAAACTTCATGGGTAGATTGATCATGACTTGCAGATGACCCCTATTGATTTTGAGGTAACTAGGTCAAAGGTCACGGTCACGGTGACCCGAAATAGTAAAATGGTTTCCGGATGATAACTCAAGAATGCATACGCCTAGGATCATGAAACTTCATGGGTAGATTGATCATGACTCGTAGATGACCCCTAATGATTTTGAGGTCACTAGGTCAAAGGTCAAGGTCAAGGTAACCCGAAATAGTAAAATGGTTTTTGAATGATAACTCAAGAACGCATACGCCTAGGATCATGAAACGTCATAGGTAGATTGATCATGACTTGCAGATCACCCCTATTGATTTTGAGGTCACAAGGTCAAAGGTCAAGGTCATGGTGACCCGAAATAGTAAAATGATTTTCGGATGATAACTCAAGAACCCTTTTCCTAGGATCATGACACTTCATAGGTACATTGATAGTGACTCGCAGATGACCCCTATTGATTTTCAGGTCACTAGGTCAAAGGTCACAGTGACAAAAATCGTATTCACACAATGGCTGCCACTACAACGGACAGCCCATTTGGGGGGCATGCATGTTTTACAAACAGCCCTTGTTTTTTTAATAAATAAAAGCGGCACAGGAGGGGGCATTGTGTTTCTGACAAACACATATCTTGTTTTATGTTATTGTACATTATTTTCTTCATTTCTACATCGATTCACTTCCAATTGGTACTGGACATCTCTTATAACAATATGGTCAATCTCAACTATGCATGGCCCCATTACATACCCTGGGATGCCCCTTGGGTCAAACATGCGGCGTGGGGATACGCATTGGCCTCTGCTGCGCCATTTCTAGTTAAAAATTGCTCTGATCATTTTCACATTAATTTCACATGGTTATTACAACCTAGTAACTTCAAAGTATGGTATGTGGTATGGGCATGTGGTATTTGTTACTTCTGTGACAAGCCCTTTAGTTTGACTGACATACACTGCAAAATCATTATTAATCATGAGACACTATTTTGCGCTGATTTTTTAGGTTAATAAATCGAGGAATAAAAGATCCTCAACCAAAATAATCAAATTTTTTGAGTCACGAAATACATTTAAAGGGATCTTTTCACGCTTTGGTAAATTGACAAAATTGAAAAAAGTTGTTTCAGATTCGCAAATTTTCGTTTTAGTTATGATATTTGTGAGGAAATAGTAATACTGAACATTTACCATGGTCTAATATAGCCATTATATGCATCTTTTGACGATTTTAAAACCTAAAATTATAAAGCGTTGCAACGCGAAACGATTGAATAATTTGGAGAGTTCTGTTTTTGTCGTTAAATTTTGTGAAACTACGAAGATTGCTTATATAAGGTATAAAATACGTCAAGCATGTGTACTTGGCGGAATAGCTCAGTAGGCTAAAGCGTTTTTACTTCAGGACTCTGGCAGGACTCCAGGGGTCACTGGTTCGAAACCTGGTCCGGGCAATGTACTTTTCCTTTTTTAAATTTTATTCTTGATTTTTTACTGGAGCTTTTACGATCCAATGTTTACATTTATCGATATAAAGCATTTAATGAATAAGTTAAAAAATGCCAAAATCTGTGAAAAGGCCCCTTTAATTGAACATTATCCACACACATACTGCTTTTATTTCGCTAAAAAGAGGAAAACAAAAGAAACTTGCTAAAGTAAAAGTTAACCTATACATAGCTGGTCTAGAAAATGGCGGACAGTTTGTTGCTAATTAACTAACGCGCCCGATTAATCGATTGCTGATTGATAGATCAGTTCTTAGATAAGAACTTGATTGACAGGCGGCGTCATGTCGATTTTCTGCAAGATGCTTATGCTGTTAAGCTGTTTCGATACTGTCAATTTAGTTTAGATAGAATTATTAGAATAAGTGCTAATTGTTGAAACCCTGCATCCCCTAGCTGGAGTATATGTGTATTATGGTTATAAGGTATGTTGTATTTTGATCAGCTAACATACGGACAAAATATATGCTGAGGTGTAATCAATTTGTTTTTGTCCTTTAATGAGAGGCATAAAAAACTATAGAAAATGAAGCGAAATAATTTGCTTACACTATTTACAAACAATTATATTTGCATCCTCTCTAATTAGCGCTGATTAAGGTAAAATTGTCATCAGTTTGGCCATGATTGGTTTCCTTTCAAACATTGGGCAAAGGTCATTCAGTTTTGCAGATCTGTTTACTTTCACTTTAATAATGAGTTTATTGGCCTGTTGGAAACAATGCCCCTTTTAATATTGTCAATGGACCAGTTAATTGGCATGTTATAAACAGGGCAAACCTCCTGTAAGTAACTCTTAACCAAGCATTTGTTGCAAAATTATTGTGTTTAAAAGTTTTTTTCCACATGTCCACAAAATCGTAATTTAAGAAAAAACACGATACTACATGCTGATAAGTATACATGTTTTTGGCTTGTCCAGGAAATTGTATTTTATCAAATACCACAGAATTTCATGGTGATAAGTGTACATGATTTTGAAGATAATGTTCCTATTCCTTGACTTTGCCTTACTTTTGTGTTTACCATTCCCTATCTCTGATCTGGTGTCAAAATTGCCAGATTCAGATCACATCTTTCCTGAGACTGGAAGTCCGAATGTTGCCTATATATGGAATCAATAGATTTGTCGCACCAAATCATTATTGTTTGCGCGGGGGGGGGGGGGGGGGGGGGGGGGGGGGGGGGGGGGGGGGGGATAGGGTGAAAAGTGTATCAAAACAATTCCGCTAATAGGATATGCTGTATCAACATCTTCAGTGAGAGCTTGTTACTTACGAATTCAGGGGTATGATCAAAATCAATGGTGATTCAGCACCAATAAAAGCTTCTTTCTATATATGTCCCTCAGATAGACTTTGGTGTAGCTGGTTGGTATTGGTTTCATTCAGTCCTCCATGCAGACTATTGATCTTGGGTTCTATCTGATTCTGATGGCTGGATAATCAGTACACTGTCTGCCATACAGGTCTGCAGGCAATCAGCTATATTCAATTCCATTAGCATGGAAGACACTTTCATGAAATTAAATCTGTTTGATTTATGTCAAGGCTTTGATTGAAAATGTGTTAAGGTTTACTTTAATGATGATTACCAGTCGATTGAAATTGTAAAATGGCCCCAGGTTTGATGCAACACCTCTTGAGAGTAATTTAATGAAAGTGCACATAATGTTTTCAATAAATGCATGATGAAAATGCGAGATAAAATGTAATGGCCCTTCGCTTCTGGCATCATTGAATCACTTGTTAATACATGGCTGTATGAAATGCATGCTTGAATCACTTCCTGCCTATATGAAAGCTTAGATTAAATAGCTTTTCACTTTCTAGCCAAATTAAAGACATGATTAATGGTCCTTCACTCATGGCTACACCAAAGGCATCATTTAATCATTTGTTTATTGATGGCTGTATTATAGGCATGATTAATTCACTTCCTGGCTATATAAGACGTTAGATTTAATAGCTATTCCTTGCTAAATTAAAGACATGATTGAATGGTCCTTCACTCATGGTTACACCAAAGATATCTTTATATCATTTGTTCATTCATGACTTTATTGAAGGCATAATTAATTCACTTCCTGGCTATATCAGACGTTAGATTAAATAGCTATTGCTAGCTATATTAAAGACATGATTTAATGGTCCTTCACTCATGGTTACACAAAAGTCATCATTAAATCATTTGATTATTCATGACTGTGTTATAGGCATGATAAATTAAATTTCTGGCTATTAACGATGCTAGATTTAATAGCAATTCACTTCCTAGCAATATTAAAGACATAATTAAATGGCTTTTAACCTTATGTATGATTAATTAAATTTTCCCTTTCTGCCTACATTGAAGAAATGATTAAATGGCTCTTTATGGAGAGATGGCATTTGGCGTGTAATAACTCTTCTTCTTCCTCAAGGTTAGGGTCACACTTAGATGTCAAAAGTCAAAGTTGGCTATAAAAAGCTTGTTTTTTTACAAGTGGAGTTTTGAGACAAAAGTGAAATGAAGGGGGCATCTCTGACCTATGGCAACACATTCTTGTTTTATTGAGCACTCTGCCGAGCTATTTCTTAAAGATCTTTTTTTAAATTACATGTATTTGGTACACTCTTACGTGAAAGATTGACTTGGTGTGCCTGTTTGTTAGCCTTTTCACATTTTTTTCACAAGGTGGCATTCTTGAACATTTAAATAATAATTATTTATATTGTTTAAGCCCTCTTATAATTTCACAAACAAACATGATTTACTTACTCTTCTGCAGTCTGTGTCTTCAGCAATAGGCTGTCACTTAGGCTTAAAGTGGCTCTTCTCTTTATGATTCCTTTGAGAGCTTTATACATTGGATCATTTGTTTATGTTTGTATTGCATGCATTGTTTAGAAGCTCTCTACTTTATGCTTGAATTGAATGCATCACTCAGTGGCTCCTTTCTTGATGCTTTCATTGAAGGCCCTATTGCATGTTGTTTTTTATGCTTGAATTGACAGCATTACATCTCCATACTTTATATTTGGATTGACAGCATTACATCTCCTTACTTTATGCTTGAATTGAATGCGTAATTGCTCCTTATTTTATGCTTGCATTGAAGGCGTTAGGGCTCCTTACTATATGCTTGCATTGAAGGCTTTAAGGTTCCTTACTTGATTCTTGGATTTAAGGCGTTAAGGCTCCTTACTTTATGCTTGCATTGAAGGTGTTATGGCTTTTTACTTTATGCTTGCATTGATGGCATTATGGCCTCTTATTATCCCCCGCCAAAGGCGGAGGGATATTGTTTTGGCGTTGTCCCGCTGTCCGTCCGTCCGTCCGGCACTTTTGTGTCCGGAGCCATATCTTGGAAGTGCTTTGGCGGATTTCATTGAAACTTGGTATGAGTATATATATGCATAAGAGGATGATGCACGCCAAATGGCATTGTACACCATCTGTTAAAAATAGAGTTATGGCCCTTTGTATCTTGAAAAAATGCTTTTTACTATAGGCACTTTTGTGTCCGGAGCCATATCTTGGAAGTGCTTTGGCGGATTTCATTGAATCTTGGTATGAGTATATATATGCATAAGAGGATGATGCACGCCGAATGGCATTGTACACCATCTGTTAAAAACAGAGTTATGGCCCTTTGTATCTTGAAAAAATGCTTTTTACTATAGGCACTTTTGTGTCCGGAGCCATATCTTGGAAGTGCTTTGGCGGATTTCATATAAACTTGGTATGAGTATATATCCCCCGCCAGAGGCGGAGGGATATTGTTTTGGCGTTGTCCGGCTGTTCGTCCGTCCGTCTGTCACTTTTGTGTCCGGAGCCATACCTTGCAAGTGCTTTGGTGTATTTCATTGAAACTTTGTATCACGCCAAATGGCTTTGTACACCATCTGTTAAAACCAGAGTTATGGAACTTTAAATCTTGAAAAAATCTGTCAGTTTGTTCATCCGTCTGATTTGCACCCATCCTAATACAAAGCATATGTTGCGGGGGATATAAATTCTACGAATTTGCTTGTTTCATGCTTGCATTGAAGGTGTTCCTTACTTTATGCTTGCATTAAAGGCATTAAGGCTCCTTACTTTATGCTTGCATTGAAGGCAGAATGGCTCCTTTCTTTATGCTTATATTACAGGCGTTATGGTTCCTTGCTGTATTCTTGCATTGAAGGCGTTATGGCTCCTTACTTTATACTTGCATTGAAGGCATTATGGCTCTATACTTTATAGTTGCATTGAAGGCGTTATGACTCCTTCCTTGATGCTTGCAATGAAGGCGTTATGGCTCCTTACTTTATGCTTGCATTGAAGGCGTTATTGCTCCTTACTTGATGCTTGCATTGAAGACGTTAAGGCTCCTTACTTTATGCTTGCATTAAAGGCATTAAGGCTCCTTACTTTATGCTTGCATTGAAGGCGGAATGGCTCCTTACTTTATGCTTGCATTGAAGGCATTATTGTTCCTTACTGTATTCTTGCATATATAATTTGAAGGCGTTATGTCTCCTTACTTAATGGTTGCATTGAAGGCGTTATGGCTCCATACTTAATGGTTGCATTGAAGGCGTTATAACTCCTTACTTTATGCTTGCATTGAAGGCATTAAGGCTCCTTACTTTATGCTTGCATTGAAGGCGGAATGGCTCCTTACTTTATGCTTGCATTGAAGACGTTATTGTTCCTTACTGTATTCTTGCATATATAATTTGAAGGCGTTATGTCTCCTTACTTAATGGTTGCATTGAAGGCGTTATAGCTCCATAATTAATGGTTGCATTGAAGGCGTAAAAACTCCTTACTTTATGCTTGCATTGAAGGCGTTATGGCTCCTTACTTAATGCTTGCATTGAAGGCGTTATGGCTCTTTACTTAATGCTTGCATTGAAGGCATTAAGGCTCCTTTATTCTTGCAGTGAAGGCATTAAGGCTCCTTACTTTATGCTTGCATTGAAGGTGTTATGGCTCCTTACTTTATGCTTGCATTGAAGGTGTTATGGTTCCTTACTTTATGCTTGCATTGAAGGCTTTATGTCTCCTTACTTAATGGTTGCATTGAAGGTGTAAAGGCTCCTTACTTTTGCTTGCATTTAAGGTGTTATGGCGCCTTACTTTATGCTTGCATTGAAGGTGTTATGGCTCCTTACTAATGCTTAATGTTATTGCATTAAAGGGGTGTCATTAATTTGCTCTTTATTGATACATCAAATTCATGATTGACCATAAACCAACTTGAATAATTGTTGCCAAAACTTTTAAATAATGAAATGTGCAATTTTATTGCAGTGTTGATAATTATATTTAGATTTTGAAATTTCAGACATTTAAGTTGAATTTAATTATAGGTTTGGTACATTAATGGAACACATTAGTTGATCCAACCCAATATTTTTCATAAATTTTAGTTACAGTAAAGTTGACATCTCGTTAAATGCCATTGTTTTCTTACAACTGCTGTTACAATTTTGCTAAAACCTTTATTTGCAGTTAAAATGGTAATTTATGTGGCAGAACTGTATTATTACATTATTATTCGAACATCTGACGCCCACATTTGCAATTAGTATTGATGTATTGGTGCTAACATTACATAGCCAAGTAATAATGATTATAAAAAAGATAAAAGGCTGTCATACTTGACTAGTGGTAACATGTTGGTGTAATCAGAATTGCATAAAATAAACCTTAGCTTAAAGCTGCCACCTTAAAGCTATGAATTGTGAATATAATATATATTTGTTTTTTGTTTAGATTTATATATACACTGTGTATTATGGAAAAACCTTTGGCTAACATGCGGGCAGACAGCCTGCCTCGAGTAAAACAGTGTCTGCTCAGTACACATAAAATGTTACAAAAAAATTAACAGTTGTCCTATTGCCCCTGGCAAGTAAAAGTTGGGTCTGGGCAAGTTATTTTATAATCTAACTGTCCACCCAGGCAAATGCAAAAAAGAACAAAGAGCATAACATTTAGACTTAAATTGCTGTAATCATTTTGTTAAATGTGCAAAAATAAAAAAGGTTTTGTGCAGTATCATTTTGATCTTTATTAAAAAATATGAGGTTTACAGTTAATGTGATATTTCATTTTTGGGCAAGTGGCTTTACGTTCAGGGCAAGTAGATTTTCTAAGTACTTGCCCGGCAGGGCAAGTTTGTTTTGAGGTTAATGTTAAGCCCTGGGCGGTGATATGAACTCACAAGACCCTGATAGTTAGTAAAGCACTCGATAAACTGAGAATGCCACACTGGCCTATGTATGTACCTTCAAAAATCATTAACTTGGCAAATTGAAATCCCAGAATAATACATGTAGGTTAGTTTCATTAAGGTTTGAAATAAGGGGATGATGAAAAAAGTAGGTAGGGAATATACATTTGAATTAAATTATAACTTTTTTACAATTAATACTTCAAGTCAAGGCTTATTTTTTTCAGACGATTTCCTGGAGAGAAACTCCTTATGTCAAAAAATATGGTTTAAATGGTTATATGAACCCTGTGTGTTTTCATGGTTGCAGGTTGGCCTCACAACAAGCTGCTAGAGAAAACCTTGTACCTGCAGGTGATAGACTACGACCGATTCAGCCGAGACGATCCGATTGGTGAAACATACATTCCATTAAACGAAGTGGACCTCTCACAGTCACCCCTGATGTGGAAGTTCTTATCGCCTTGCAAGGACAGCAGGGTATGGCTTGCTGATAAGACTGTCCAGACCCCTATGCGCTGCTCTGCCCCCAATTAAACCCCCCACCCTCCACTGCCCCCTCACTCCAACCTCCCTCCATCTTCAATAAATGGGGGTATTGTATTTTGCATGTGACTGTTGGATGGCCGTATGGTCTTTCGGTAGACCATTACTTTTCTTCTTGATATCTAGAATACTCTTTAACCTACCATTATGCTCATTAGTAACACTAACATTATCTTAAAATGCCCATTACACAACCCATTAAACACTGGAGTATCATAATTTTTTACTGGCTTTGGTACTTGCTGGGGGAAATGCGTTTAAGAATTGTAATTCATGCCTCATAGACAGGTTGTTAAAAATAAATGTTACAGCCATTTGTTGCTGATTAAGAATTATAGGGAATCGTCTTGATTGAAGTCATGGAAGTTTTTATGTAATATGGTTTACAAACGTCTTAATAAAATTATGTGGTAAAAATAGTGATTATCTATGTAGTTTGTTACATGTTTCATTGACTGCAATTTTGAATGCTTGTTAGACTTGTTTTAGCTTTACTTACCAAAGAGTACTCAATGTGAGCTAATGATATGAGGATCTTGGTGCTGTATGAGTCTACAACTTTTAGCAACTGACCACACAATAGAGGCCACATTTTCACTCACTTGATTGAATTGGTCAGAATGATCACCTAGTGACCAATGTCTGGGCAAAATTGGAATCTGGGAACATGTCCTAAATTTACCTAAGTCACCAAGTACATCTTTGAATTACAGTGTTACCTTTTTAGAAGCCACATTAATGATTCCACCTTTATGAAACTAGGTCAAAATATTTAATTGCGATTTTCTAAGCCAATGTGTAAAGCACGTCAAAAAAGTAGCTCTCCATAAGGTCAAATCTTATTTAATCCTTGTTACCAATGAAGAATCCACATTTATGAGTAAATATTTGTGAAAGATGGTCTCAATTATTATATTGACACTGTTAAGGTCATGTTTAAATCAGGGGACAGGTGGGTTCAAAAACCAGACCAAGACTAGGACAACTGGTTACCTGAAACTCCGGTGACAGCTTTAGAGCCATCTTCTTAGCCTTGGTTGTTTTCTTCAAAATTCCTTGTCATTGTAGGGGCAATAACTGTCATTTTTGTCATACAAAAATGCATGCAATTTTTCAGTATTGCAGTTAAATTGTATCAAAGTGTCAGTGCAAGCTATTGGACAGTGTATATTTAAACAAAACCTGGTTGACTGTTTGTAACTATTTTTCTTAGTTCTGATTTTAAATAATAAGTGAGTTCAGTATAGAAAGCAAATACTATTGACATTTTTATTTTCAGATAGTTGATTAAATTAGACAGTTTAACTATGTTTTGTTGTTGTTGTTTTCCTAGCACTTCGGCAAAGAGTGGACAGGATGTTTGGTTTGTACTGTTTATTTCAAGTTTTGGTAATGTTAAAAGTTATTAGAAGTTTAAAAATGGTCTATGCATATGATTATGGGGATTTTTTTCTGATGCTGGTTATGTGCCATGGAGATGCACTGAGGCATTTGTTATGTTTTAAATTAATAGCATAGGGGCAAAATACTGTCAAATGCAGAATAAAAAAATGAAGTAGTAAGGATAGCAAGTGAGAAGAATTTTGTAATTCATCTCTGTCAGTTAAAGGAAAGTTAAACTTCAGAATTTACGCATATTTTTAGCTTACCTGTCATGAAGTGACATGGTGAGCTTATGTGACTGTGTGATGTCCGGCGCCCGTTGTGTGTGCGTGCGTCCGTCCGTCAACAATTTGTTTGTGTAGACAGTCATGTCACAGTTTTCATCCAATCTTTATGAAATTTGGTCAGAATGTTTATCTTGATGAAATCTGGGTTGGGATTGTATTTGGATCATCTGGGGTCAAAAACTAGGTCACTAGGTCAAAAACTAGGTCACATAATAGGTCTAAAAATAGAAAAACCTTGTGTAGAAAATAGAGGTTGCAGTTTTCATCCAATCTTCATGAAATTTGGTCAGAATATTTATCTTGATGAAATCTGGGTTGGGATTGGATTTGGGTCATCTGGGTCAAAAACTAGGTCAAAAGGTCAAATAATTGAAAAATCATCAACAATTTCTTTGTGTAGACAGTAGAGGTCACAGTTTTCATCCAATATTTATGAAATTTGGTCAGAATGTTTATCTTGATGAAATCTGGGTTTGGATTGTATTTGGGTCATCTGGGGTCAAAAACTAGGTCACTAGGTGAAAAACTAGGTCAAATAATAAGAAAAACCATCTGTAGACAATAGAGGTCGCAGTTTTCATCCAATCGTTATGAAATTTGGTCAGAATGTTTATCTTGATGAAATCTGGGTTGGGATTGTATTTGGGTCATCTGATGTCAAAAACTAGGTCACTAGGTCAAATAATAGAAAAACCGTCAACAATTTGTTTGTGCAGACAGTAGAGGTTTATATTGATGAAATCTGGGTTGGGATTGTATTTGGGTCATCTGGGGTCAAAAACTAGGTCACTAGGTAAAAAACTTAGTCACTATGTGGAATAATAGAAAAACCTTGTATAGACAATAGAGGTCGCAGTTTTCATCCAATCTTTATAGAATTTGGTCAGAATGTTTATCTTGATGAAATCTGGGTTGAAATTGTATTTGGGTCATCTTGGGTCAAAAACTAGGTCACTAGGTCAAATAATAGAAAAACCTTGTGTAGACAATAGAGGTCACAGTTTTCATCTAATCTTCATGAAATTTGGTCAGAATGTCTGTCTTGATGAAATCTGGGTTGGGATTGTATTTGGGTCACCTAGGGTCAAAAACTAGGTCAATAGGTCAAATATTAGAAAAACCTTGTGTAGACAATAGAGGTCACCGTTTTCATCCAATCTTTATGAAATTTGGTCAGAACGTTTATCTTGATCAAAACTGGGTTGGGATTGTATTTGGTTAGTCAGGTGAGCGATTCAGGGCCCTCTTGTTTTAAAAAGTATTTGACCTCACACTATTTCATAAGCTTCTTTACAGAACTGATAAATGATGTGTTGGCTTTTTTGTGTAAAAAAATAAAAAAGTAATACAAGTTAAGAATTGTCATAGGTGATCAGACATGCGCCTAAATCAATTGTTATGATTTATTCACATTACATTGTTATTCTTACTTTTGCATGTTGTGTTGGATGGAGGGTGTTTCAGCAATATTGTGACAGGGTTTTAGAGTTGTCATTGTTTCTATCATGTTAAATATTGCAGCAAAATACCTTTAAAGTGTTGTTAAAAGTCTCAGCATCCAAAAAAACAGAAGTAATACACCTGTCAGAGATAGCAATATACCTGTCGGTGATAGTATTACACCTGCCAAAGATAGGAATACATCTGCCAAAGATAATAATACACCTTGCAGAGATAGCATAACACCTGGCAGTCAGAGAAAGCAATGCATATGGCAGTAAGAGATTGCAATACATAATGGCTGTCAGAAGTAGCAATACACCTGTCAGAGATAGCAATACATACGGCAGTCAGAGAAAGCAATACACCTGTCAGAGATATTGATACACCTGGCAGGCAGAGACAGCAATACACATGCAAAAGATAGCAATACAAATGGCGGTCAGAGATATACATACACGTGACAGTCATAGATCACAATACATCTTGTAGAGATAGCAATACAACTGTCAGAGATAACAATCTACATTTCAGAGATAGCAATACACATTGCAGAGATAGAAATACACCTGTCAGAGATAGCAATACACCTATCAGTCAGAGATAGCAATACATTTGTCAGAGCTAGCAATACTTATGTCACAGAAAGCAATACACCTTTTAATTGGTGATTACAATACACCTGCCAGAGATAGCAAAACACCTTGCAGAGATAGCAATACACCTTGCAGAGATAGAAATACACCTGTCAGAGATAGCAATACACCTTGCAGAGATAGAAATACACCTGTCAGAGATAGCATTACACCTGTCAGAGAAAGCAACATACCTGGCAGTCAGAGATAGCAAAATGCATGTTTGTGAACTGTTTTCTTCCTTTGTACCCGTCAACTTTCTTTTAGCAACAGATTTGAATTTTACAGACATTCCATAAAAATAACCCCAACTTAAGTCTGACATTAATTATTATATAAACACTTACCCAGGGCTCAACATTAACCTAAAAATCTATTTTGCCCGGAACATAAAGCCACTTGCCGAAAGATGAAGCATCAAATTAACTGTAAACCTCATATTTTGTAATAAAGATCAAAATGATACACCACAAAACCTTCTTTATGTTTGCACATTTAACAAAATGATTACAGCAATTCAAGTGTAATTAGTCTTAATGTTGATCCATTGTTCAATAAATAATGAAATAATTAGTCATTCAGATTCTCCTCCACATCTTCGTCATCAAACACAGGTCTACGTTGCCTCTGTCCTCCAGTGTACCATAAGTTAACTGCTCGGGTGCAGTTATATTCTCCTACTGCTGGTCCGGAGATGGACATCGCCATCAAGCAGTTGAACATATCCGGCTGAAGAGATGCTCTCCAGTCAGACTTGATTCTGGCCATTGCTAAGAATCTTCTCTCACAAATAGCACTGGAAGTAGGGACAACCAGGATAATTTCTACCAGCATAAGAATATTCTTTAACCTGATTTTTAAGTTTTGATCAGTAAACAGTTTTTTGAACATCACATCAGTAGAACGTGTATTATTTCTGAACATGTGGGCTTGCAGAGCTGGCCATTCTGTACTTGTTATATGCTCCAACTGACAACCCATATGTTCAAAGTCAACCTTGAAATGTTCACACAATGTTTTGACCTGGTCCTCCCTATATGTAGCAAGGTCCACCTCAGTGTCAGTAAGGTTAACTATGAAGAAAACTTGCATTGCTTTTAGTACAGGAGAGGTGTCAAGGTCATTCATTCTACTGGAGATATGATTAATGAGAATGTCCACAAGACCGTTTTTTGCATTAAGTTGTTCATCAGATGATGTAGATGGTGTTAGCTGAATACCCTGGAAGGTAAGCTGGTCACTGGTTGCATCAATGAATTCCTGTAGATTTTTACCTGGTCTAAGTTTCAATGCCACCAGGCGGAGGCAAGCTGTCTCCAAGGCATCTAAAGCATCTGGTATAGAACGCTGAAACTGCAGAGACAGATCACTTAGAATTTCTAATACATCTTGAATAAAATGCATGTAATGTAGAAGCTTTTGGCACTTCAAATATTTAACAATATTTTTTGCTCGGCCTTGAACATCAGCACTGCCCTTGCCACCCTGCACGATATCCTCAAAATGTGTAACAAATACAAGATAGGTTTCAGGCTTCAACAGAATTGCCAGCGATCTGCTGAGGTGGGGCATCCAGCGTGTACCCTCCAAGTTGGCAGGTCTTAACATTTTCACATCCATGGCTTCTGCCAAGCTATTCAGTTCCCGTAAGGCTTTAGCAGAATAGTGGTAGTGTTTGTGGAGATGAAGAAGAACTGATTTTATGTCTTCAAGAACTGATCCATCTTTTTGTCTAAGAGCATCCAACGCAGCTAACTCCAATCTATGATTCACACAGTGTATTGCAATGAGCTGGGGCTTATCTCTCTTAAGAAGAGCCGTAACACTGTGTCTTTTACCAAGATTGACGCTGGCGCCATCACACCCAGTAGCTATCAGTTTCTTCTTCCATCCATCAATATTGGACATGGCCTCTTCGATAGTCCCCAGTATACCTTCCGCATGTACATGCTCCACCGCCTTCATGCTAACGTATAGACACATAGGAACCCCTTCTATTACCTATGACGAAAAGAAAAAAAATGTCAAAGGAGCCATCATGAAATCACCTGAAAGGTATTATTTGCCATTAATGAATAAATTGCAAAGGAAAAACAGTCATGCAGATTAACTATCAATCTTCAAGATTTAATAACAATCTAAACTTTATTAGTAAATGACATTAATTTTTTATTCAAAATCAAAACTGAGTCTGATGTAAAAAAAAGAATCTTCTAAGTTATTTGTAGTAAGTTGTTGAAGACTTTCTACAAAGAGTAGTAAGAGGGAAGTTTAAGAAAAGTTTTATTTAACCTTAATTTAATACAATAGAAAAAATTATGCATTCGTTTATAAAGGTTTTCTATCAGCTTACCACTCTTGCATACACCAGTTCATGTTTGCAAACTGACACATCTGTGGCGCCATCGAACATGATAGACAACACCCTCAACTGCTTTAGAAGATCAACGGTGACACTCTGAAGATCTTTGTAGATGAAGGTCATGAATCTGAAAAATAAAAATAACTAACATATTTAACATTTATAAGTTCAACTTGCTGGAATAGCAACAATGATTGTAACAATCATGTTGTTTGAAATGTCAACTTAGTCTATTATTGCCATATGCAGGACATAGATATTTATGCAGAATTAATAGCTTGCATATGTGCATTTTAGGACCTATCAGTATACTCTGTACATGACCATGGGGTGTAAAAAAAAGATTAATTTAACTTACAAATATTTAAAAGAACAATAATTGAATTGTAATGTTTATTGTTCATTTACTTTCACTTGACTTAAATGCATGGTGGATGATGGGAGTGCAATACTGCTGGGGCAGATGGAGGTTCACTTTTTTATATTTGTACACTATAAAATGAAATATGTTTGCAGGCTTTGTTTCATTTAATTACTTATTATGTATCACAAAAATACCTTCTGCATGCCATGTCTGTCTTGTAACTCAATGCCAGCTCAACACCATTGATTTTCTGTAAATCAAGCATGGATGGATACAGGGTGAAGGGCAGTTCGTTTTTGGCTATCCAATATGCTGAATTGAAACAGACAGTTAGTTTTTGTAAATTGTCTTTGTTCAATTTTCTGATGCTTAAATCCATGGCACCAACTACATTTGAGCACCCCGGAATGTCAATTAGAGTTTGCAAATTCGCCAAACTGTCAATGTCTCCAGTGTACGAGCAGACGACAATTTGCTTATTTTCTTTCAAAAGCAAAATCATTTCCTTTTTACAAGCAAGCTCATGAGATGAACTTTTTTCATGCGTTTTTATAGATTCACGGCGAATAGTAGTGCACCTAGAAATGAACGATGAGCTCTTGTCATCACTGTACTGTTCACAGGGTTTGCAAAACATTGCTTCTAACGTTTCATCGTATCTCAACCATTCAAACTCACTTTTCCATTTGGTACAAAGTTGCGTTTTCGCTTCGCTTCGTACTTCGTTTTGGCACTTTCAGATGGTTTTTCTGTGCAATTTTCATTTGATTTGGCAGACTTAGAATTACTTGTAAAGCCGAAGGTAAATAAACTCGACATTTCTCATCTGCTAGCATAAAAAATGTTAATTGACGTAAAGCAAAAGAATGTTGAAAATGTATGTTGCAAAATATGATATATATATATATATATACCGAAGCTATTTGTTTTTGTGTTTATAGTTATATAATTTTAGTAGTTTTCTTTTTGACTGAAAACACCAACGATGTTTTTTGTAACTGAATAGTAATGAAAAAGATAAATGCATTTGAAAGCCGATGTTTGGAATCCCATCTTACCCAAGCCATTTACGGCCTTTCTAAAAATAAGTTTGGAAATTCAAGCGCAGCATGCCTAGTTAGTTCGGACTTCCGCAAACAATAATTGCCGAGGTAAATTGATGCATTATGCAAATCGTTCGTGATTATTTGTACTATTTAACCACTGAAACACATGTTTTTCTTTGTTCTTTTTTGCACTTGCCCGATCGGACAACTAGATTATAAAATAACTTGCCCGGACCCAACTTTTACTTTCCAGGGGCAATCGGACAACCGTTAATGTTGAGCCCTGTTACAATAGTGCTTGTTTGCTAAATATTATCTTTATTTAGCATTTCTCCATGGCAAATGTACGCTCTTTTCTTTAAAACGGTGATATGTAGCCTTAGGCAATATTCAAAAACAAAAATTGTTGTACATACATTGTACTTGTCCAACAATTTCATCACTTCATGGTTGTAATGCGAAGAATATCATTTATATAAATTACATATATCAAATTATAGTTGCAATAAAAAATAAGCTGAACTGTTCACTCACACAAAAAGGCGAGGAGGTCAATCCCATCAACACGAGGTCATGAACAGTTTATGAACTTGAGTATAACCATTCATACACAATAACTTAAAGACTAACTAGGGCTTGATTTGATTGAAGTAATCCAATTGTATTCAAGAACTGTTCATGAACTGTTGAGCTTCTTTCCTCTGAAGACCTGATGTGTTCTTCATTTTATGTCATGTTTTTTGTTTTTGTTTGTTTATACTCATTTGTTGGGTAATGAAACTTTGCATATTTTAGTTGCTTAAAACCTATTTGCACCATCCAAGAACAAAAAAAAATGTAAATAGGCTTATTTGTGTTAGAATATAAATGTATTCTGACATACAATTAGCGTTGATGTTCTCAATTATTTTCCATAGTAATTTTGATACTTTTATTTATTTACCACTTCAAAACTTTAATTCATTTGCCTTCGTTAATCTCTATGAATGTTTTTTATCAATATCCGTAATTCAATAATATTCTGGCAATCTTCTCTATGTCAACATTGGCTTTTCCGAGAAAGTTGGCCAATTTGTTTAACTCTAATAACGGAACCACTCAGGACCTTTCCGTATTTACACTAGTAGCCAACATGTCATTGGAAAAATTGGGAAATCCAGGTCATTCGCAAATGTAGTTTTGTCTACATGAATGTGTGATCAACCAAGATTACAGCCAGAGAAATATAAGACATTTATCTTAATTTGTGCTTGTATTCACTTAACTTTGAACAAAACACAAATGTTGTTTTGTATACATGAATATGTGATCAACCAAGATTATAGCCAGAGAAATATAAGACATTTATCTTAACTTGTGCTTGAATTCACTAAATATAAACAAAACACAGTGTTCATAAGGAATAAGCATTAAACAAGAATTGTCTGGTAATGTTAATGGCACCATTGCAAAATAATCTGAGATTTTGGCTGCTTGCAAACCTCATAATCTTGGTTTGTCAAAAATAATTGATATTCTAAGTACAAAACAGAAGCCGTAAAAACTACGAATTTGCATTAAAGTTGTGTTCAGAGGACCCTCGTGTGTTATTTGATGATTTCATAGACCTATTGTTATTGCTTTGATAATTTGCAAGTAAGATAATATCTACATCTTTGGCAAGTTAAGTGTCAGTTCGGGTCCCGCTGAAATGCAGTTTGGCCCTGAAGTAAATCACAAAAATTGATGGGAGTTATATTAATGTAATGATTAAGTACACAGTGTTAATCAAGGCAATGCCTGGGAGCCACATGTCAACACGATTTCTAAATCAACTCCATCATGCATCCCACTCCAATAACCTGTTTTATTTTAAAGAATAATCAGCAGAATTACAGCGAAAGTATGCCACAGTTTATAACAGACAAATCTTATGTTATTTTAATATAACAGTTCCTTTGGTACAGCCGAAATTATTAAATCTGCATCATTCGCACTATACATAACAAAGTTTTGTTTTAAGGCACTACACAATGTTCATACAAAAGTGAAGATCTCATAGTTCTTATGTTTTTATTTGGCAATTTATGTCTCCATGCACTTTATGATTTTTTTGCAAAAAAGTTGTTTCGTTTATAGAATAATGCCTAAGCTATGTGTACATTCCAAGATTGTTGAGTTGCATTACTTTATGGAATTTCAATTGAAACTAATTGATAGCTGCCTGAACATAGACGTATGTGAGTTGATACACTAAGTCTTGTTACTAGCATATTGTATGAGTCACACTCTGTGAAAAGGGTGCTTAAAGCATTTGTGTAAAGTGGTGTACGGAAGAAACCCTCTTCGGAAGAAACCCCCTTCCCAAAAAACGGCATAGCGGAATAAACCCCTTTCATATTTTGCATACGCGGAATAAACACCTTCGCTAGTTTTGCATATGCGGAATTAACCCCCTTGCATAGCAGAATTAACCCCCTTCCATTGCGGAACATAACCCCTTCCATAAAGAAAGAATATGCATGTTTTTGTAAAATATTTTGTAAATACGCTAGCTATTCTTACGACACAGGAACAGTAACTCTGATATTAATAAAAAGACGAATGCTTCGGTTATTGTAGGAAAATATGTACGTAATATCGTCACGATCGGCGCGGGGTGCTAATTTGTCGTTGCTGCATTTTATTAAATTCGTCTTCAATGTAAACAAGAAATATCTTTTAAAAAGATATATGGTGTTGATAGTTCAATGAATGAGATCAATGATAGCGAATGTCTTTTTCTGTGCAGTTCTTAGCTGCATCACACGCAGTACGGGATGTTACGCGGGGGGTTCCGCGGCTTATTTTACATTATTACATATTGCTGGTCATAAACCTATAGATACAAAACAGAAAACCAAAAGAAGAATGGAAGTGTAATTAAAACATATGAGTCAACTGACCACACGCGAAGTATCCGTATTTATAGGCGCGTTTTTCGAACAAACCTGTTTTAGTGGTTTGTCCGGCGTTGCTATTTGATTCGATTATTAACAGTATCGAGAATCATCGCGCTCATGCTTAATACATAAGAATATGGTGGAATAATTTTTGTTAAATTAATCAAAAATAATATTTATCATTGTATCGTTGAAAACACATTAAGAAGCTATTATTGACATACCATAATTATTTTGCTGAATATCTTCATTTAACATATTTCTTGTCTAAAGAAAATTCCTGGTCACCTAGTTCACGGATAGCGTCTTTATTATATAACGATTATTTTACTGGCCGCGAACTCCGGTGATGACCTGTATATAAACTCTGACATCCACACACACTAACCGCAAATTGATCCGATTTCTCACGGGTTGAAATGCAATGCATTAAAGTGAGGCCTCGCTTCCACTGCTCTTTATACTTTTACATGTTAACATGTTGACCGGAATATGGAAGTAAGTACTAAATATGAGAAAACAGCCTTTAAGTATAAAAGCTTTTGCCATGGCAATCCTCTGAAAATAAAAGGTGCACGCACAAACTGTATTGATGTCGAGAATTGAGTGTAAAACTGTTCTATCTATTAAGCCTTTTCATTAGAGATAAAATTGTTTCATGCAGTAAAACAGTGTTACAAAGACGCGTATATGTTTCCAATATTCTGGTGGTATACTCAAATCAGCCAATGGAATAAATGAAGTGTATTCATTCGTACCTAGCCGCGGGAAATTTTATTTGAATTTTATTGGACACTTACAAAGGTCAGGTAAGTTGAAAAGCTGGCTTAATACAGCTTACGCCGAAAAAAATTCTTGCCTATGTTGAGTTATTGTAACATATTTTTATCAATATAGTACAATTTAACACATATTAAACTCTAATAATCTCAGTTTAACGAATGCACGTAAAATTCACACAATCCACACATGCTTATCCACAATTTCCGTTTTTATAATATTTTTCATTTAAAAGAAAGTCTATTAATCATAGCAAAGATCTAGTTAAGGCGGAAATTGTCATCTGCACAAGCTAGTCAGAGGCAACTCTTTACACACATGCATTAAACCCCCACAAAGCTAAGCTCATATGTCTTTGGTTTTTAGCCCTTAAGGTCAAAACACACCATGTTATGCCTTCCTTACAACGTTTTCAGCCTCCTTTGGATATCAGACATGGTTTCATTTATCAGAAGAATACATTTTTATAATAAAACATTATTATCATTAAATAATTGAGGTTTCATTTAGTTTATAGCCTTCAATTAAGATAAATTTTATGATGGTGGTTTTGCCTCTGTGATCTTGTTTTATTAAGTTAAATCATCACATTCAAGAGCACTGGTTTCATATAAATGTATTAATCACAGATCGTTCTATATCTCTATGCCAGGGTGCAGAATCAAAGGGGTTTTCAGGGGTTTACACACGGGCTGGACAAAATGTAATCACACCGATAAGAACTTTATTTTTATAAATATCTCAAGTTATTGAAATACATTTGCAAAAATCTATAGTGCATAAAAGACAGTTTTTCTTGCAGTTTGTGCCGATATCTTAAGGTATAAGAAAAAATCATTGAATATGTCTGAAATTGGTGACAAAATTTCATGTTGTGTGAAACAACCGTGTACACTGAATGCAGTAAAAATGGAATTTTTTAACAAGAACACATGCTTATTAAATAAAGTAATTCTGATGTATTTCGCATTGCTATAAGCAGCATAAAAATCTGTCTTTTATGCACTTGTTGAAATTATTAAGAAAACTTGTTTTAAAAAGTTATTTGAAAGAAAGCACCACTTACGTTAATATCCAATAAAGTGAAAAAAGTGGAACCCCAAAAAAGTCCCGTGATCCTGCACCCTGTACGCATTATTTGAAAAATATGGCATATGTCACAGACACAATTCAGTGATTAACACTAGGTATTATTTTGAAAATATAACATATTACAACAATGTACCGTACATTAAAGTGTCCTTCATTTATACATATATAACGGTTTCAGGTCCATTCAAAATACCATAGAGGCAATCTAGAGTATGCGGACTGGTCACAATTTTTCCAAAAGGGACAGCGCATGCTAAATAATGATTGCACATGCTAATTATAATTGAATGTGGTAACCATCTGGGTTACACAAAGCTTGCACAGTGCATACGCTCTTTATTATATATGTCTGTTGACACTGTCTATTGAGTAAAAATAAGCAATGATTTGCTCTCAATAGTTAATTGAAATTATTTAATACGGCTAATATTTCATATGAAAGATATTTCAAATTGTGAAAATTCTCTTGATAGAACTTACTTTAAAAAAATATACATTTTTATTCAATGTGAATGCTGTTAAGAAAATTGATAATACCCTTTGGCTTTTGTAGATATATAAATTGGGGCTTCCTGGCTGGACATTATTATTTCATAGGGCCCTTAGTGATCGAGTTTCTGTAAGAACATTTTTAATCTCATTGCATTACAGGAAAGAAGAAAACATAACAGATTTAGTCTTGTGTTCATCCTTTATGGATTACTTTAAAAACATAGTCTAGACTACTATACTACTTCAATAAATTGAATGCAATACAATTAATGGTCTTTATGGCGGTGAGGATACTCATAACTTGGTTTGCAGAATGCAATAAGGGAATCCTCAGAGGTCAACAGATGGCTTGTGAATTGTTTTGCCAGATTTCTAAATAGTGGTGGAGTGTGTTAACTATATGTTGTGCAGACAAACAAAAGACATACAGAGTGTTGTGTTATGTTATATTTGAGAATAATGTCATACAGTTGTTACAGGGTGATCCTAATTTTATGATATTTAGTCCAGACAGGGCGAAACATCAACAGACATATCAGAATAACATTTCAAAAGGCCGGCAGTGAAAGGCAAAAACACTGTGCTTACTGTCTTTTTTATGTCCCCCACCACTATAGTGGGGGACATATTGTTTTTGCCCTGTCTGTCTGTTGGTTTGTTTGCTCCAACTTTAACATTTTGCTATAACTTTTGCAATATTAAAGATAGCAACTTCATATGTGGCATGCATGTGTTTCTCATGTAGCTGCACATTTTGAGGGGTGAAAAAGGTCAAAGTCATCCTCCAAGGTCAAAGGTCAAACAAAAAATTCAAAGCTGCGCAAAAGGGGACATAGCGTTTCTGACAAACACATTTCTTGTTATTTTTATTTCGAAAGGTAGAACCCTCTTGCTGATTTTACAACAAAGTTATCTTGTGGTTGCCAGTTTTATGATTTCCGGCTATTATCAGATCAGTTTCTTCAACATTTGTAACTACCATCAGTATATTAATCTGCCCCATCCTTAGATTCGGAGAGAGATTCTGGAAACCAAGGAGGAGTTGTATGCAAAGAGTGTCCCCAATAAAATGTTAATATTGAAGTGCAATCTTTCACCATCTAATTGTGCATGCAGGTCATGTCCAACATCACACTTTTTTGATAATTATTTTTATGCCCCCGGTAGTGTGGCATATAGCAGTTGAAATGTGCGTCTGTCGGTCTGTCAGTCCGTCAGTCTGTCAGTCCGTAAGTCTGTCAGTCTTTCAGTCTGTGTGTCCGTCCGAAAATTTTAACATTGGCCATAACTTTTGCAATATTGAACATAGCAACTTGATATTTGGCATGCATGTGTATCTCATAAAGCTGCACATTTTGTGTGGTGAAAAGTCAAAGTCAATGTCATCCTTAAAGGTCAAGTCAAATAATAAAATTCAAGGGAAGTAATAAGCTTTAAAAGGGAGATAATTTCTAAACCTGCCAAATGATATATTGAATTTTATTTTAAAGCGGCGCAATAGGGGGCATTGTGTGTCTGACAAAAACATCTCTTGTTTTTTTCATATTTCATAATCCCAGTGTTAGTCATAAATCATATCTCAATTTTATGGAAACTATTGTATTTAAATCGTCATACAGTCATATTTCAGTATTTTGTCAGACAGTCATATGTCAATATTTTGTCAGACAGTCATATCTTCATATTTTTTTCATACAGTCATATCTCTATATTTCAATATCAAATTATCATGCAGACATTCTGCGTTTTTTATGCTGCAATATACTTGTGTTTTGTCAATATTACATCATTCAGTGACTTTCATATGTTATTTTTCTGTCATACAATATTAATATTCCAGCATTCAGTCTGAATGTCATATCTCAGAATCATAGGAGGTTGTCACGAGGGATTGGTTTTATTTGTTTATTGATAAGATATTGTGTTCAGTTATGAACAAAATTAGGAAATATGTCCTAAGTGAGATATGAACCAAAGCAGATATTAAACATGACTACATTATGATACTATAACCGTTAATTAAGTGCAATTTTATGAAGACTTATTGATAAAGAAAAGCCCATAATAATTTTGTTGTCATGGAAACTGTTAAAGCTGTTCATTGATTACAAATGATGGAGAAATTACCAATGAAAGATTGGTGTTTGTGTTTTTCAAATGAGCATTTGTTTCACCGATTTGGATGTAGGATATTTGACCAATGTTTCTTGTGTCACTGAATGTCCAGAAAACATAATATTGATGGTGTTGTTTGAAAGATAATATTACCAAAATATTAAATGATTTGACATTTGTAAGAGTCTATGTGAACTTAGGTTTGATAAAACACTTAAAAGAAAGGCATATTAACCCATTTATGCCTAGCGTCTAGAAAAAAAGCCTTGGCAAACAGCGTAGACCCAGATGAGACGCTGCATGTTGGGGCATCTCATTAGGGTCTGTGCTGTTTGCTTAAACAAATTTTTTTACGAAATATTCTAAATATAGAAATAAATATATAAGACATCACTAATTTTGGAAATAATTGATCCAATTTAGAAGGATGGGAGAGTCCACTAGGCATAAATGGGTTAAAGACTTTAGACGAGAATCTGTGAATCAGACCATTAAAACAATTCAGATTATAAAGAATTAAGACACTAGAAAGGAAATATCAGGTGCATGAAAGGTACAGGGTGCTGCTGGAAAATGACCGGCCAGGTGAAAAGCCTGAACAGCCTGTTGTCATTATCAAATAATAAAATTAATCTAAGGAATATCCTTGTTGTCCCCTACATATTTTTTTATGAAACTTGAAATATGGACAGATGGCAATATGGACATTATGCACGTCATTTCATTTTCTTCTTACGTCAACAATTCTGGTTACTATGGCAACAAAAAAATAAAATAGAAAATCTGACAATGGTGGAGCCGGTAGGGGACATATATTGCTTGGCAATAGTCTTGTTAAAAACTTGCACAAAAGGCTGTAGGGGAGGTGAAACAAAAAGGAGCACATTGCAGCCCATGCTATTTTCTATAGATCACTCCCTCAGCTAGCATATACAAAAATTCAGTTAAGATCAATATAACGTGGAAAAAGATAATTCTTTGCAACTAAGCCAATAACTGTCTATGTAATTGTATTATCCATCTTATTGACAGCTCTTTATCTGTCTTTTCAGGGCAAACTAGGAGAGTTGCTGTTGTCGCTATGCTATGAGCCTAATGTGGGCCGCCTTACTGTGATAGTCATCAAAGCCAAGGACCTTAAAGCTAAAGACATTACCGGAGCTTCAGGTACGGTTAATTGGCTGGGGTGTCTCACAACTACTTAGTGCTAATCATAGTGTACACTTAATACTCTATGCTATGTGATCACCATCTTTTTTCTGTGCCTACTGTGCCATGGTTGATCCACATAGCTTTTGTTTATTTGGAAGAAATATGCCTGAATAAATCAGAAAAGGAAGGTTATGCTTACAGCTGAAATTTTGTGAATGAAAAGCATAATAACCAGTTCTATTTTGTGAACTAAATATGCAAAAAATACAGCCATTTCTATTACATGTGTTGTTACTTGTACTGAGGGCGTGTCAGTGTTAATCATTTTGAAAATATCTATGCTGCCACGGAGGTCCCAGGTTCTGCAATCCGCATTGCAGTTGGGGGATTTTTCTGGCTGGATTGAATATGTCTAGAAGCCACATATATGATTCGACCTTTATAAAAATTAGTGAGAATGTTCACCTTGACAATTTCCAGGTCAAGTTTTATTCTTGATCACATATGTCCAAATAATACGTCAAATCTTAGAAAACCCATAACAACAGTCTAGAAGCCACAGTTATGACTTAAAATTGACGAAAACTGGTTAAAATATTGAAATAAAAATATATATATATATATATATTGCCAATAATATTTCAAGACCCATGATTGAATCTGGGTCAAGGCAAGTAAGTCTTCGACAGTTAGATTACATTGAATTTTGGTGAGCGCTTAAGGCCCATCATGGCCCTCTTTTACTTGAAAATACAATTGCAAATTCTTATGGTTTCCTTTTGACAAAAATGCACTGTCTGGGACTGCTTCTTTTTGAGTTAAAAAGAAAACGTTCTCTGAGAGACTTTGTTTACCAACCAAATATGTAATTTTGTGAAAGATTTATTTCTTACAAAAACAATTTGTTAATCTGCAGCTGGTATTTTGTCCCCAATTGATATGCAAATTAGTGTACGTACATAGAATTTCTAAATATTTCCTGATAGTTTAACAACAATGTGCTGAAGAGGTTTTGTATTATTTTTTGTTCGTTAAATGCATCCGCCTTGCCTAATTGCTGTTCCATGTGGTATTTGTAATCAAGCTTTAACACCTAGTGAATATTAACTTAATATAGTTTCGTTAAAGCTGGTTATAAAGCAAATGGGGTTTGTGAGTGTAAGATCATTGGGAAAAAGTAGAACACAAGGGGATGGCAATGGGCAGCTTTCCTTATGTTGCTATAGTAAAACTTGGTAAACACTCCAGAAGTCACATTTTTGTCCAATGTTCTTAGGCATTATTTCTTCTGATTTGTGAGCCAAGTTTTAAAATGGTTCCGGTCCGTTGTAAAACATTCCCGTCAAAGGGTAAGGTCTTTTCCCTTACCTTGTTAACAAGTGCTGTAGAAGTCCCATTTTAAGCCTAATTTTCAGCAAACTTAGTCAAACCATTTTGTTCTAATGATATCTCTAATTATAAAAAAAAAATGATTTAGGTCTGTTGAAAAATATGGTCGACAGGGGTAGGGAAGTTATCTTTTTATGGCTATGTTTAATGCTGATATTACTTGTTCAGAATATGATATCTTGGCTGTGTTTGAAAAAGGTTCTGATCACTTCAAAAGCATGGCTGTAAGGGGGCTGTGCAGTTTTCTTAATATGGCGTAAGTGAAACCTTGTGCACCCTCTAGAAGTCATATTTTTTGCCAAATCATAATTTAAATTGCTCAGAATATTTGCTATAATCATATCTTTACAGATAAAGAAATTGGTTCGGGTCTGTTGAAAAACATGTCTGTTAGTGGTTGCGCCAGTTATCCTTATATTGGTATTTTGAAACCTTGTTGACATCAGGGGTCACATTTGTTGCCCAATCATAATGAAACTTGCTCTATACATATCTTTCAATTATATCTGGGCTGGATAAGAAAATGTTTCTTTTTTATTTGAATAAGAGCTGCAGGGGATGAGATTGCTATAGTGAGACTTAAAAAATACCAGCTCAGAGTGATTAAATTCATTTGGGTCTTAGGTGAGCGCCTTTGTGCCTCGGGCCTTCTTGTTCCAGTGTAGGACTTTTGAATACATTTCTAATCTTGTCTAATTGTATTTATAATTTTTCACTTATGTAAAATCTTAGACTATGCTTCTCAAAGTGTCTATTGATATTTGTACAGTAGATCATGACATTTCCTCCAAGTGATATATTGAGATAAAGCCTCCCCTCTTAATAACAACTCAGTCCATATAATCGCACACTTTATATGGCAGCTTGCATCATAAACTGTGTCCTGGTCCAACCTTCAGTATCATCTTGTCTGAATCATTTACTGGATGTATACATATTACAGAAATGTTTTATGAATGCAGCTAAACTGAATTCGATCAAATGATGTTTCATATAAAAAAGTCACCCTATTTGGAAATAGGGATTTTTCTGTATTCAACCAAAATTAGAAACCACTTAGTAAAAGTTCCAACTACTTCATGCGAAATATTGTTAGGGTATGCCAATATAATTCCTTCTAATAACTTTGATGGTCGTCTGTTGTCTAGTTATCATAAACACATCTCTGAACTCAATAAATTTCTGCAAGCAACTTTGATTTGATGCTTTGCCATTTTAGCTTTACAGCCATCATCTGGTGTATAAAGCACATGTTTGAGTCTAATGTGCTAGAAAATTATATTAACATTTCCAGTTTGATTGTAGTGTAAATGTGTAACACTATGTAACCTGTATATAGTTACATGTAGGAAGGCAAAGTCTTCAGGTAGGCAATAGTTCTACCCCTACACACAACCAAGGTAAAGGTTTAATTAATGGTGACTGCCAAGCTGACTTTTCTTGTTGCAATGTCAGGTCACAGCTTAAGGGTGAAGGTCTTACTAACCCTTGAACTTGGTTACACACAGATATTCTTTTCTTCAAAATGTGATGTACGCCATCACTTTCAAGTGAAAAGAATATTAAGACGTTTGATAATTCAACTTGTATGACTTTTTACAATTTTAAGTTTGATTATTTAACATAATTTGCATTAACTTAATTTGCATTAAATTGTGTGAAAGTTGTAGCAATATTTACCCATATAATTGATAAGAATGTGACATACATAATGGCTAGCGTGGTTCAGGTAGCATGCAGCCAGAGTAATTTGTCATTCTGTTAATTGTGGCATTTAATGATATAGCAGGATTGAAAATTATAACATTTAAGCTTGCACTAGTTTATGTTTATAGTATATGAGATTATAACTAGAGATGTTAATTAGATATTACTTTTCAGGGTATCTAAGTTTTATCCTTTAAATCTCATCTCCGCAATACATAAAAGCGCTGCAGAAGTCGTTGCTAATTCACCTCTGATTGACCAAAATACAAAAATTTGCATTGAAATCTTTAAAATATAAGTTGGTAAAAAGCAGTTTCTATAGATGGTATGACTGGTGATGCCTATCAAAATAATCAAACAAATACACTCATAATGTGAATATTCAGCTTATCTACAAGTGAATTCTAACCAGTGTTTTTTTTCACCTATAGGGGAATGGTGGCGGGGCCCGTCCAAAGGGGAATAACGCTTCGTTTTTTTAGGAAAAGGGGAAAATTTAGAAGTCATGTAATGATATTTATTATATGAATACACATGCATGTATAAATGTAATATTCACAGCTGAATGTCTCTGTTCTTTTTCTTAAATACATATCAATGATTTGTTCAACATTAGTTTCAGTCAGTTCAGCCGTCATGCACAGTATCAGTTTTGCAAGCCAATTAGAGTCTAATTGGTTTTTTTTTAATCAATAAAATGGCAGATGTGAGCATTTTTTATCAATAAAATGGGCCAAATTGGAATGTTTTCATCAACAAATATTGACACAATATAGATACATCAGGCCTTTTCTTGGCCATTTTGGAAAAAAAAAATTCATGAAGTCCACTGATTTGGGAAAACCTAATTTAATATAACTCTTTATAATAATAAAAAATAACATTAATTATAGATATATACCTTGTTAGTTGTTTATAAAATGGATTTGAGATATATCTATCATGAGGCAGTTGTTTCTATAAAAAAAAATATAAAAAAAATAAAAAAAATATTTTTGAAGGGGATTTTTTTTTTTTAAATGGGTGAAAATATATACTATTTTTGGGGGGGAATGGGGCTGAATATCAGCCCCGAAATTGCCATAAAAAAACACTGCTAACATAAGCATAATTCAATGTATGTCTTTCACAAGAAATAGTTTTAAGTAAAATAAACATTGCTTTTCTTTCATTACAATCTTTTTTTTGTGGATAGGGTTTTTAAAGTTTTATTTTAATTGTGCACACTGTTAAAACACTTTATTTGTTTATAATTACTAATTAATTTAATGTTTTTGTTATAATTTCAAAAGCTAAACGTCACATTAACTTCTCTCAAGAACACTTGTTTCGTCATGAACTATGCATGCATTAACTTTGTCCAAGGTCATTATCTATTATTTCTAATATTGCATTTCTTTTTCAAGAACAGTTATTCACTCCACTCATAATTGATAGTGGAGAACAGTCTTTTGAGCTTTGTGTTCTCACCACTGTTTTCTTGCACCACAAATGATGAGCTTTACAGCTTTTGAGCTTTGTGTTCTCACCACTGTTTTCTTGCACCACTATTGATGAGCTTTACAGGTGTTAGTCAGTGGTGTTTATGATAAAAAAATAATAACATTTCGTTAAAAAACATTGTACATTATTAAAAATATTTGCAAAAGATGCTGATATGGCTGATTATCTTGGATACAACGTGCAGTCATTCACTTTTACTTTAGTCATAATTTTACGGCAAGTCAATGTTAACAAATTTCTTAATTATGCCATTGTTGATATATTTGCACACTGCTGCTCATCTTTTGTTACATTTGTATTAATGTTGGATTAGTCGTTTCCTAGGTGGCTTTTCAGGTCAGTATCAAAAAATGAAGTCCATTATTTCTGCCGTTTTTATTTTTAGTTCTGCATAATGCAATATGAGGGTTCCCAAAGCTCCTGGATACCAGCTGTCGGATAATCTATCTATGCATGGCGTCATGAGCTTTTAAGTTGAAAGTTAATTTTATACTTACAAAGAAAGACATTGCTAATTATAACCAAGTTAATTGGCTTGACTGCACTTTCCTCACAAACCGTGGGCACTCATCGGGTGTTTAAAGGCATTCTTAAGGATTTTTGTTATGTCCCCCACCACTATAGTGGGGGACACATTGTTTTGCCCTGTCTGTTGGTCTGTTGGTTTGGTCATACTTTAACATTTGCCATAACTTTTGCAATATTGAAGATAGCAACTTCATATTTTACATGCATGTGTATCTCATGGAGCTGCACATTTTGAGTGGGTCAAGGTCAAGGTCATCCTTCAAGGTCAAAGGTAAAAAAAAAGTCAAAGTGGCGCAGAAGGGGACATAGTGTTTCTGACAAACACATTTCTTGTTTATTGATGTCATTATGATAGAGTGTGAAATATCGTATTTGCTTAACATTTCTTGATGAGATAAAATATGTATGCCAATAATTCCCTGGAATAGGTGATGCAGAAATAAGAGGCTGATAGATACTCCAAAACATATGACAGGTGATTTATCTAAGGCTTCTAAAAATGTCAAAAGTTTAATGTACAGTAAAGATTAAGTAGCCTAACAGCTACTTGGAAATCAATAGAGATAATACTTGATACTTGATAGCTACTTGTCTTCATTCATGTTAGATTCATAATTTTGTTATTGACCTTCAATGCTTTGCTTTTCCCTATGTTTTCTGCTTGTGCTTTTTGGAACTTCAATGCTTGTCAAAAAATGAAAAATCTTAGTGAGGACTATTTGATTTTACACCCACATACGTAACATCATTCAAAGTTTAGTAAATAAAAACAGTGTAATTTTATGTTTTTGTCCTCTACCGGTTTCACCGGAAGGGACTTATGGTTTGCGCTCTGTCTGTCAGTCTGTCAGTCACACTTTTCTGGATCCTGGGATAACTTTAAAAGTTCTTAATATTTTTTCATGAAACTTGAGACATGGATAGATGGCAATATGGACATTATGCACGTCATTTCATTTTGTTCCCACGTCAAAAAATCTGGTTGCTATGGCAACAAATAGACTAGAAAAACTGCTGAAAATGGTGTTTTTCTGGATCCTGCGATAACTTTATAAGTTCTTAATATTTTTTCATGAAACTTGAAACATGGATAGATGGTAATATGGACATTATGCTCATCATTTTGTTTTGTTCCTACATCAAAAATTCTGGTTGCTATGGCAACAAATTTTTAAAAAAATTCTGACAATGGTGGAATTTCAGACAATGGTCTTGTTTTTAAATATTAATTTAAATTTCTCATAGATTTATTGGTTTTCTTGAATGAACTATCTTTGGCAGTTTTCGTGACCATTACATATTATACAACTTCAAGTCTTTGTAAACTACTTTAGATACACTCAAGATTTTATTAACTTTTAGATGACCAAACAATATTACAATTATTTAATTGAGTTCTTTTGATGCACTTTTTTTACTAAAGACATCATTTAAGATTTTAAGAAACCTGATCAATTTTCATAAATGAAGCTAATTTTGGGGCTGTATACTTTTAACAGTATTTAGAACTTACACTGGGAAATGTATTTTAAGCAAGTTGACATTGTGTAGTCTGTGGCTAGCTGCAAGTTCACCTGTTAATGTGATTTTAATGATTTGGGCGAGTGGGTCGAAATATTTAATTCAAAGATTGGCTATTGAGGTACAGATTGCCAACTTTGGTGTTAACTCTTTCAGTGCTGGAACCAAATTTTGAAGGCCTTTGCAAACAGTTTGGATCCAGATGAGACGCCACAGAATGTGGCGTCTCATCAGGATCCAAACTGTTTGCTTTTCTGATAGTATTCTTTGAAAAAAATGAAGAAAATGCTAATTTTAGAAATTCAGCAGAAGACATTTTAGCAGAAGACAAATTTCCCAGCATGCAAAGGGTTAATATAATGAGCCTTATCCTTCTGTGTATGTATTGCAGACCCCTATGTGAAGATGTGGCTGTGTTTTGGCAAGGAGCGAGTGGAGAAGAAAAAGACTACCATAAAGATGCGCACGCTGAATCCAGTGTACAATGAGTCATTTATGTTTGAGATTCAGTGGGATAAGATACGTGAGGCTTCCATAGAAGTGACATGCATGGACTATGACAAACTGGGCAGGAACGAGATGATAGGCAAGGTGCTTCTGGGATCCAAGAGCGGCCCGTTAGAAACACGCCACTGGAACGACATGATCTCCAAGCCCAGGCAGCCTGTAGCACAGTGGCATCTACTGAAAGACTAGCAGATTGCATGTGACATTATTTTAAATAGGTCCTGTTTAGACAATGATGTCTGCCATGCATCAATATGTCTGGGACATTTCCCAAGCGAAGCAGATGTGAAGTCTTGGACAATACCTATGTTCAGTCATTGGTGTCTGCGTTGATGGATGCATGGCTTGCATGGAGTCACCTTCGCAAAGTCAATATTAGACACTGGACATAAGTCTCAGTATAGCCATTGATAAATCCTTAACATTGCAGTTCATGACATGTCCTGGCCTGTGTCTCAGTATGTAAATGACAACATCTGTGTATTCAATAGACTCTATATTGTCTGAGGTACAGCATAAGCAAAGTCAATGATAATATTTTTAAATACATGGTCTACTTATTAAGTTATATATCCTTGACATTCTGTCAATGCAGAAACTGATATGCCCATGACATAATAATATGTATAGTCACAATTGAACCACGGGGATAATCATTTGAAAACTGATTTCAAAATCAAATCCTTGTTTAAGTTGCAAATGTTTATGTGCAATTTAAACTCAAACTGGGGCTTTAACTCTTTCAGTGCGGGAACCGAATTTTGAAGGCCTCTGCAAACAGTTTGAATCCAGATGAGACGCCACAGAACGTGGCGTCTCATCAGGATCCAAACTGTTTGCTATTCTAATAGTATATTTTGAAAAAAATCGAAGAAAATGCTAATTTTAGAAATTTAGCAGACAACATTTTAGCAGACGACAAATTTCCCAGCATGCAAAGGGTTAATGTGGTTTTTACCTATATAGTCCGTGATACAGTCATGGTTAGGATTTGTCTTGAAATCTATTAAACTGTGTTAATAAGCAATTTATAGCGAATTGCTGACAATATAACAAGTAATACCCCATGACCAACTACTGATTTTCAGAACAGCTTGTTGTATCCAGTGGTTTGTTCATACAAGCATATGTTGTCCACATGCATATACATAACTGTACACTATGTATGCAAACTTTGATGTATTGTTGCTCTTGGAATGTGAACTTTGTGTACAACAGCTTTACCATATTCAGTTTGTTATATTCTGCTATTTGTTTTATGAAGTTATTTTTATGTAGCTTTCATCAGTTATTAAGATTCAAATAATATAACAAACATCAAAAGCATTACACAAGTAGGTGTCTCCTATGTACGTTGTACAAACAGTGTTTACTGCATGCAAATAGTATGTAGGTTTATATGAAACCAGTATGTTGGTTTCTATGAAACCCACTTACTATAAATGTTATCCAACTTCAATTTTCTCTTAACCTTGCATACTGATTTATAAAATTGATTTTAATATTTGTGCTTTTATTATTTCCATTGGTTTGTTATTAACCTGTTTAACAAGCTTTCTGTTCTTTTAAGTAGATATTGTGTTGGTCTAGTTACTGGGAAGTACATGGGCCCATATTCACTAACCACTTCTAAGACTTGAGTCTAAAAACACTCTTGAAACTGTTTTGTAATAATATTGGTGTACAATTTAATATAACACAAAATGTAATACCCTCAAGTACTCAAGTACACTATTCTTATTTTAAAACAATTTATGTATGAACTAAGCAAAACTTACATCTTGTATATGTTCAAACGCAGAATATTTGTTATGGCCTCCTTATAAGAAAAGGGGGTATACTTCCCATGTGCATCTGTCACTGACAGAAGATGACCTCGATTGAAATTGGGGTCACTTGGTCAAAGGTCAATTTCACTGTCACAATAATTGTGAAAATTGTTCCGATCAATAACTCATCAAAGAATTGACCAATCCGCTTGATATTTCACATAATTTTATGCATTGGTCATGGACAGAAGATGACCCATATTGAAATTGGAGTCACTACGTCAAAGGTCAAGGTCACTTTCACAATAAGTGTGATAATCTTTCCTATCAATAACTTGTCACCGTAATGACCGAATGGCTTGATACTTCACTAGTGCATTGGTCTTGGACAGTAGATGATCCCTATTGAAATTGGGGTCACTTGTTCAAAGGTCAACGTCACTGTGTTAATTTGGTTTTTGTTCGATATGTCATCAAAGGATTGACTGACGGGCCTCATACTTTGCAGATGCATTGACCCAAGTTGAGCAGTAGATAATAGCTATTGAAATTTAGGTCAATGATTAAAGTCAATGAGACACTAGTGACATCTGTCTCCGACCACATAGCTCTTGTTTTTGTTTAATTTTATTCTTTAGTCTTAAGTCTAAAAATGGTTTGATAAATAAAGACCCATTTTGAAACCTTTCTTAAAATATATTTAACAATTAACAAAAAGAGATCAAAAATCTGGTATTCCATATTGTGTTTTCCAGTTCTTATTTTGTGTACACTTTTTGTTGTACAAAGCAATTTAAATCAGTATCTTATAATAGGCTTTCATGCCTTTTTGTGTTACAAAACTAAAGTAAAATGCTATCTGTATACGCAATGGAGTTACTGGTAAGTTATGTATGCAAGACAAGTGATTTTCTAGTTTCAGACCGATTGGCCAATTGGCTTAATAACAAAAATAATTTACTTCAGAACTAATTGAAGAACTCATGGCCACCAAGGTCATTGTTTGTGACATTCTTATCTAAGGATTGCTGATAGTCCCGAGGCCAACTGAATATTGGATGCCAAAATCTCATTTCCTTCCTGCTCTGACAATGTCACTTGACCAGAGACTCATGCTTATGTGTAGATTGTGGGTTTTAGACCCCTCCTGAGGACTGGCATTCTCATTATCTCTATTAATTTCCAGACCAAACACTTCTGGTCAGTGGTTGCTAGGAAACGCTTTAAGCAGTTTGCAGTTATTATTTAACAAACATATATTTTTAGCAGTAATCACTCAGATCTTATTAAGACATGTCATCTACTGAGACTAATAACTAGTGTAATTGACATTTTTTCAACTTTTCAGGAGTACAAATTTTATGAAAATATATAAAGAGCACTTACTTTGTTTGCATTCAAAATAGTTCAGGGTTGAACTTATGGTAGTTGCTCTTTTCTTAATTATTTATTTAAAAAAAAAGACATCTCAATTTGGAGTTGTGTTTTGTTTTTCTAATTGTATTATAATTCTAATCCGAAAATTATAACACTGAAATTTTTTTGAAGTTTTTTGCTTCTACTGAAAATTTTACAAAACACCAGTTACACTACTTTTTACATTCATAAGAAAACATGTGTTCCCTCATGTCAATATAAAAAATGTGGAAATTTTTTTTTTTTAAAAAAAGGTGATGATGTATCATCAAGTGAACAAAATACCTTTTTGTAATGAGCTTTCAAAACTCTGCAATTTTAAATCATATTGAATTTCCTATAAACATATTCTTTTAAAGTCAAAATTGCTATTCATTTTGGTGTTGGTTTCATTTTTAGCTCAGCTGTTTTTTGGAGAAAACCCGAGGTATTGTCATAGCCAGTTGTTGTGTCTGTCGTCGTGTCGTCCGCCATGCTTAAACCTTAACATTTTGTTAAGGTTTTGAACATTGGCTCTAAAAATCAAAGTGCTTCAAACTACAACTTTGAAACTTCATAGGTAGCTGCACCTGGATGAGTTCTACATGCCACACCCATTTTCGGGTCACTAGGTCAGAGGTCAAGGTCACTGTGACCTAAAAAAAAATAATTCTGACAAGCTTTCATTTATTCAAAACTGCACTGGCAGCCGAGCGTGGCACCTGTTATGTGGTGCTCTTGTTATAATTCTAATCTGGAAATTATAACACTGAATTTTTTTTATTGTTAAATGTCACTTCAATTTTGAAAATTTGGTTGAACAAAATCTTTTTACCAAAAAGGTGATGATGTATCATCAAGTGAACAAAGTACTTTTTGTAATGAGCTTCCAAAACTGCAGTTTTATATCATATTGAATTTCCTTTAAACATGTTTTTTTCAAGTCGAAATTGCAATGCATTTCGGTGATGGTTTCATTTTTTAGTGGAAGCTTTGTATATGACAAACCCAATAAAAATGTGTTGACATGACTGGTCCCTGAGCAGTACACCAAATATATATGAGTCGCGTTCTGAGAAAACTGGGTTTAATGCATGTGCATGTGCATTCCGCACAGGCTAATCAGGGATGGCACTTTCCGCCTTAACTGGATTTTTGTGTAGAAGAGACTTCCTTTAAACGAAAAATTCCATAAAAGCGGAAAGTGTCGTACCTGATTAGCCTGTGCGGACTGCACAGGCTAAACTGGGACGACACTTTACGCACATGCATTAAGCCCTGTTTTCTCAGAACGCGACTCATATGACTCTGTGTGATTAATATAGGTAGAAATTGCGCAGGTATTTTTATTCATTTGCTGTTTTATGCTGAATTTATTGTTTCTATTTGTTGTAATATAGTTATTGTTTTAAGTTGTTACAAAAAGTTATCGTTAGATTCTGAAGCAAAACTGCTTATAGCATTGTAATATTATGTTATTGTTATGCAATCTAACATATAGTATGACAGTCTTTATTTATGCTCATTGATACCATAACAAATAAATTTCTACAGTAATGTCCATTTGTAGGGGACAAAAACTACGGTAGTTTGATTTAAGTTTAAATAATTCAGCTCATATTTTTAGAAAAATACAAAATAAGGCATTATAATGGCTTTAGCACAACTAAAAAAACAATATCTATATACTTATTGGACAGAGTGGCATCTTGAAAACAATTACTTACTTTTGCCTTGAAAACAGTTGTAATCTTTGTGAAGCACTCAATTATGTGATCAGAACAATCTTAATGTGCATGCCTACTCAAGTATACTGGTGTCATATTCTGCAGATATCTAAAGATATAGTGTATTATTAATCTTAAATTCACCTGTTTATTAATGTTTACATTGTATGTGTGGATTGCATTATGGCAAATGATAGTTATATGGTAAGAGTTATACACAATTATAATAGTATATTTAACATACAACAAATTTTCTTCAATAAAAATAAACATACATTTAAGGATTATTCCCTGTTTTATGAGTCACCATCGTGTGTTGAAGGCATTTAATCATTGGTTTTGTCCGTCAGGGTACATAGCTAAAACCGTATCATCTACACATAATGCCACAATTCTTTGGTTATTATGCAATTGTTGCTTGTGGCCATTCCCTATCACTCCATATCATTCATCCTCACTTTGACCATCTAATTGGTACTTACACATTGACCTTTCTTGGAAATGGGCTTTCCAACACATACAGATGCATATGTGTTGTCAAACACAGATTATTGTCCCCTACCAGTTTCACCGGAGGGGACTTATGGTTTGCGCTCGGTGTGTCCGTCAGTCTGTCACACTTTTCTGGATCCTGCGATAACTTTAAAAGTTCTTAATATTTTTTTCATTAAACTTGAAACATGGATAGATGGCAATATGGACATTATGCACGTCATTTCATTGTGTTCCTACGTCAAAAATTCTGGTTGCTATGGCAACAAATAGACTAGAAATACTGCTGAAAATGGTGGTTTTCTGGATCCTGCGATAACTTTAAAAGTTCTTAATATTTTTTCATGAAACTTGAAACATGGATAGATGGCAATATGGAGATTATGCACGTCATTTCATTTTGTTTGTACGTCAAAAATTTTGGTTGCTATGGCAAGAAATAAAATTAAAATCTGACAATGCTGGAATTTCTGATAATGGTGGAGCCAGAAGGGGAAATATATTGCTTGGCAATAGTCTTGTTGTTTGTCTCTCTTTGTCACATGATAGCAATCATGCTGATCCATCATGAATAGTAATGACACCAGAACACCACACTACAAAACCTATTAACATGGTCTGCGAGTTTATCCATAAATATGAAACATTGATCAGTAGTAAATGCACCAATTTGTGTCTGGACCAAGGTTTTGGTTCCACGGGTTTATATGTTTCTTTACAAGCAAAGATTAGGTTTGCTAGCCTTTTCTTAAGTCATTTTGGGTAGAGAACTTAGTTATAACAACAGGTTGTTTCTAGGGACAACATACAATTACTGAGATATATGGTAAATGTCACATAAAAGCAAGATCCCATATGACATATTTCCTGAAAAAGGTGCCACCAGGTCAAGAGAAAAAAACAATTTTAGCATTCATTATGAAACCATTCCCATAGGTTCAGTTCTAATATTGGTTAAATTATTTTTTCAGTTCTCTTCCCATATATAAATGTATGTTAGGAGGGAAAAGCTATGATAGATGATGATTTGAACTACATGTATGTATACTGTGTTATTTGCTGAATTATTAATATTGTGGTTTAAGCTGATAACCCTTTACATTTTGACAAAGTTGTTTATATTGAATTACAATGAAATGAATGACATTTTAATGCCTCGATAATATATTTGTTAAATTTAGATTAAGTACTGCAAATGTGCTACTGGAACATATTGTCATGACCTCATTGGCTGTTGAAGTTTTGATTATGCTTGATTGGTCATTGTTGGCTTTTGTATTACTTAAATGTACCCCGGGTATTTTTATGTATACTTTAATGTACCACAAGTACGAAAATATATTTACATGTACCCGGCAAATTTAGACTCAATTGTACTGAAGTTTTATTTCCCATAAAATCTGCTGTCGTAAAACATGCTGCGGTATACAAAACAAAATTCTCTTTGAACGAAACCTGCCTCAACATTATTTTTTGAGTATGATATTGGATAATATAGAAAAAAAATATTGACATAAATATGAACATGATTAATAAAAAAAATAGCCGAAAACAACATATTTATTGTTAGAATTCCCGGGTATGTTTTAGTATATTTTCTGTACCAAGGGTACATTTCAGTATATTTTAGAGTACGCGGGTTACATTTTAGTATGTAGTACCCGAGCTGACAATGACGAATTTAGCTTTAATAAGCTGAAAGCAGAATTTCTGTCACTTGATTGATATGAGATAACACAACTGCCTGATCATGTGTTGTTTTGATTTAAATGTTTAATCACATTTGAAGGCATATGCTTTCAAGGGCTAATTGATTTTGTGGATTTTAATGTTAAAATGATTGAGAGCTTGTTAAGATTCTGTTGCATGTATTTATTATTAAGTTTATGATGGACATTTAAAATAGTCATTGTATTTTATTTCACCATTTTGCGTAAATATTTCAACACTGGCTCATGGAATTGTTTCTTTATTTTGGCATTTAGAAAAAGCTCCCTTCATTCAATTACTTAACTAATAATACCCACAATATATTGACAGTGACATTTGTAAGGTCAATCAATATTGCCAGAACAACATCGATCAAAAGACAATCGAGCCAAAATTAGAACGATAAGGGAATACTTTAAATGGAGAATACTTTAACATGCATACATCTGTGCATTTGAAATTGTCTGCTCCATAATTCTAAATTTAACTGCCATACAGATGCTCACCAACAGTTGTTCCACAATGATCAATATAGATTACCAGGCAAAAAGTGTTTGTTTAGAATGAATCCTTTTATGCTTACTCAGCATCTTTCTGTAACAGTGACCGACTTTATGATCGAATGTCAGACATAGAAGGGTTTAAAAAGAACCATACATTGTGCATATATATAAAAATATTGTTATTAATGTATATATAATAAATATATGTTAAGAATCTCTTAATTGCTTGACAGTATGATTCCCGATTATTTTACAAAAGAACATACGATTTTTTCAATAGGTTAATGGAAACTCCAATTTGATTGGAACTGATATGTTATACAGAGACAAGGTATTGTGCTGCACACAGTCATACAATTACAAACCAAATCAAAGCACTGAAGTTCGCTATTGCATAATCTTAGACGCAACTCAGTTTTCAAAATTATGTTATAGCTTTTTATATCACAAGTTTGAAGTGAACACAACCCATTCAAATTTATAAAGAGTGTGTCTTAAAGCACAGGTTGAAATGTTTGTGCACTGTTTATCCTCATATTTATGTAATAGAGATAACTTAGACAAAATAACAACAATATGTCTCTTTTTTCACAATTGGTTGCCACACTGGCTACCATCTTTAGAATTTTGGTTGCCTTGCTAAAGAATAACAAGCCTAGAATCATGTACATGTTGTGTTATGTGTATCAAATACTTTATTTATTTTCTTTAAATTATTGAGCAACAATTTTGCCGACATGGCAGACTTTTAATGCATCATGCCTTTTTGTGAGCTGGAATTGAATCATTTCTTAGGCCTAATTGATCCACAGTCGCCATTTTGTATCCTATGTTATATTGTATTGAGTTGTTCAAGCTTTGAAAATGCTAGTTGCCCTGCTTTTTAACCGAACTGTAAACAACTTTAAATTGAGTTTCCTGGGCTTAAATCTACTGGCCCCAGGCTAACAGGCAACCACTAAACCTGTAACTTATTCATGATGTTAGATCTGACAGTGTATTGAACTCATTCGATTTGCAAGTCTGAAGACATTAAAGGGACCTTTTCACGTTTTGGTAAATTGATAAAATTAAACAATTTAATAATTTGGAGAGTTCTGTTGTCGTTATATTTTTTTCATACGAGGATTGCTTATATAAAGTATAATATACATCTCTCATTGTATGAGCACGGATGGCCGAGTGGTCTAAACAATAGACTTTTATTCCAGGGGTCAGTGGTTCGAGCCTCATTGAGAGTAACTTTTTTTGTTTCTTTAATTTTAATGACAAACTGTGAAAAGGTCTCTTTTAGATGTTTACTTGAAAATGCCACACTAGGTAAAAATTTAACAACTCATTGGTTTCTTATTTGATTTAAAAGTGATTTTGTTTATTTGCCTTGTCAGCGCGGTTACTTTGAAGTAATTATCACTTTTATCTTTTTTTTCAAATCATTAATAGAAAAGATAATTTAAGCTTCATTTAGGGAAAACAGGGCTTAATGCATATGCATAAATTGTCATCCCAGTATCAGAGACTCTCTGTAAACGAAAAGCATTAAATCAGAAAGTGTCGTCCTTGATTAGCTTTTGCGCACTGCACAGGCTATTCAGTGTGCACAGGACACCACTTCTTTGACATGCATTAAGCCCCGTTTTCCCTTAACGCAGCCAATATGTACATATTTCAATGACAAACTGGCCAATGTCATCAAACAAGCTGTTAAACACTATTGATTACATACTTTAACTCGCTGTCTGCAGTGTACCAGTGGCGAAGTATAAACAGGCAGATGCAGTGGTTATCATTCTTAGCGTAGTTAAGAGCAGATTGACGTGCAAAACTTGCTCATAACATTAGTTGTCCACTAGCGCGAACAACTAAAATTTACTTACTTTTGCAATAAAGACAGTTGTCACTGTGTTGAAGTAGGCCATTTCGTGATCAGAAAACACTTAACTTGTCAGCTTTCTCCAGTAAGCTGACTTGTCGTATACTACATAAACCCTAATACATAGTTAAGTATTCACTGTACACTCAATAGTTGATATAAATTTTAATTTTATGTTTAAAGGGGCCTATTCACAGATTTTGGCTTGTTTTGAAGTTTGTCATTAAATGCTTTATATTGATAAATGTAAACATTAAATTTTAAAAGCTCCAGTAAAATATCAAAAATAAAATTTCAAAAAGGAAAAAAAGTAGCCCGCAGCAGGGCTCGAACCAGTGACCCCCGGAATCCTGAAGTAAAAACGCATTAGCCAACTGAGCTATCCTACCAAGCATACATGAGATGCGTATTTAATACCTTATATAAGCAATCTTCGTAGTTTCACAAATTTAAACGACAACGACAGAACTCTCCAAATAATTCAATTGTTTATGTTGCAACGCTTTATAATTTTTAGGTTTTTAAATCGTCAAAAGATGCATATAATAGCTATATTAGACCATGGCAAATGTTCAGTAATACTGTTTCTTCACAAATATCATAACTAAACCGAAAATTTGCGAATCTGAAACAACTTTTTTCAATTTTGTCAATTTACCAAACCGTGAAAAGATCCCTTTAAAGTAATGACTATGACTAATGGTAACTACATGGTGACAGTTTCTCATAATATTAAAGATAGCTTATACATACGCTATGTTTTCTTAAAAAATAATACGATAGGATACATTAAATGAATATTCTATATTTTTATGCCCGTGGATCTTATATTTGAGGCACATAATGAGGGTCTTGTCCGTCCTTAATTCTGTCCGTGATACGGTACGTAGATTTAAACCTTGACCTAATTTTGTCTGGAAATAATCAAATTTTGCTTTTTTTCGGCGTGCTGTATTAGGCCAGCTTTTCACCTTACCTGACCTTTGTAAGTGTCCAATAAAATTCAAATAAAATTTCCCGCTGCTAGGTACGAATGAATACACTTCATTTATTCCATTGGCTGATTTGAGTGTAGTACCAGAAATATATACGCGTCTTTGTAACACTGTTTTACTGCATGAAACAATTTTATCTCTAATGAAAAGGCTTAATAGATAGAACAGTTTTACACTCAATTCTCGACATCAATACAGTTTGTGCGTGCACCTTTTATTTTCAGAGGATTGCCATGGCAAAAGCTTTTATACTTAAAGGCTATGTTCTCATATTTAGTACTTACTTCCATATTCGGGTCAACATGTTAACATGTAAAAGTATAAAGAGCAGTGGAAGCGAGGCCTCACTTTAATGCATTGCATTTCAACCCGTGAGATATCGGGTCAATTCGCTGTTAGTGTGTCTGGATGTCAGAGTTTATATACAGGTCATCACCGGAGTTCGCGGCCAGTAAAATAATCGTTATATAATAAAGACGATATCCGTGAACTAGGTGACCAGGAATTTTCTTTAGACAAGAAACATGTTAAATGAAGATATTCAGAAATATAATTATGGTATGTCAATAATAGATTTTTAATGTGTTTTCAACAATACAATGATAAATATTATTTTTGATTAATTAACAATAATTATTCCACCATATTGTAATGTATTAAGCATGAGCGCGATAATAAATCGATACTGTTAATAATCAAATCAAATAGCAATGCCCGACAAACCACTAAAACAGGTTTGTTCGAAGAACGTGCCTATAAATACGGATGCTTCGCGTGTGGTCGGTTAACTCATATGTTTTAATTTCACTTCCATTCTTCTTTTGGTTTTCTGTTTTGTATCTATAGGTTTATGACCAGAAATATGTAATAATGTAAAAATAAGCCGCGAAAACCCCGCGTAACATCCCGTACTGCGTGTGATGCAGCTAAGAACTGAACAGAAAAAGACATTCGCTATTATTGTTCTCATTCATTGAACTATCAATGCCGTATATCTTTTTTAAAGATATTTCTTGTCTTGATATAACATATTTTTCCATTCCCCTGCTGTATTTTTTTTTATATTTACTCTTTGATATTTACTCACGTGTTGCTTATAACCATTCATTATTGCATATCACCCAATCTTATTTTGACATTGACATTTCACATGAAAGGGTTTTCTAACTTACTGGGGCACGTGCGTTGGTCAAACACATATTCCTATTGGTATCTCTTTTTCTCCTGATGGCAACCACTCTGATCCATCATAAATGAATAAGTAACCAGATAATCATACTTCAAAATCTCAATGCATTGTCTGAGACTTTATGCATCTATGAACCAGTGAGTGGTTAATTTACCAATTTTTGTCCTGGAACAAGTTTGTGGTTCCACTGGTTTATAGGATTCTCTGCCAGCGATCGCAAAGTCAATCACTCAATTGAATTACTAGGATCAACATACAATTCCAGAGAGGGATCGTATGTGGAACAAACGACACATTAATATGACGTATTTCCTTAAAAAGAGGTTTCGTATGGTCAAGAGCAAAAAGCAACAACACTTGTAGCACTCATTATTATATCATTGTCATCCGGTCAGTTCTTACCTCGGTTATATTACTCTTTTAGTTCTTCTACCATTAAAGATTGTTGGGTTGGCGCACAGCTTCGCTATGTGTTTTGAACTAAAAATATTTTGTTATTTGCTGAATTATCAATAGTCCTGTTAATATTATCCTAGTTGTTAAAGCCTACATAATTAGACATTCGTGAAGATTAGTGATTTGAAAATAAATGTATCGTTAAATACAAAATAAGCCTGATACAACGCATATTGCATATGTATATTAAGCTCAATACCAATTAAAGATGTATAAGTCCGTCCAAAGAAGCTAGTGACTCTTAACCTTTTGGCAAAGTTATTACATAGAATTAATAGGAAATTAGTGACATTGTAATAACTTGATAATGTTTCAGGACAATTTAGATATAAAGTAATCCTAATGTGTTTCTGGAACATGTCATGAAAGAGTTGGTTCCTGTATTTTTAATTAACTGAACGCAGGATTCATATTTCTTTATTGAAATGAATAAACACAGATGCCTTATCATGCGTTTTTATGATTTAAATGTTTAATGATGAAATTAATCACATTCTAAAGGAATTGCTTTCTAGTGCTAATAGATTTTGTGGGTTTTAATTTTACAATGATATACAACTTTTTTTAATTCATGCATGAATTAGTAGGTTGATTATAGACCTTAAAAACAGTAATTGTATTTTATTCTACCATGTAATGTAATTATTACAACACTGGCTTGAAATTGCTGTTATATGTTGATGCTTAGAAAAGGCTCCCTTTATTCCTTTATTATATTAATACTTGTAATCAATACTTGATAAACATGTGTGGGACTGACCAATATCATCAGTGCAAAATTGATAAAAAGACGATTGTGTCGCAATACTAACAATTAGCATTGTAGACAAGAGAATGGTTTGGCCAGGATAAGTCTGGGTGAGAAGATTCGTTTGAATTAGACTGTTTCATCATTATACATTTAACTGCGAGGCTATACAGTCGGTTTTTCCACAACAATCAATATAGATTACCAGGCAAATAGGTTATTCTGAATTCTCTCATGCTAACTCATGCATAGAAGGGTTTTAAAAGAACCAGACTTTGTGCATAGATTAAACAATATTGTTATTGTTAATAAGGTATAGTAAATGGTAGGTTATGAATATATTTTAATTGCTTGACATTAAAATATATTATATGAAATATAATGTATTCCCATTGGCTCATTGTTTTCACGGACAAAGCAAACAGTAGTTTTCCACAACATAACCTATCAGTGGATATCCTTATCATTATGTGTCTGAGATCGCTACCAATTTTATGAACATTTGTTTTAATAGGTTCCTGTCTATTGTCATGAACAAAAACATTATTCAAAAAATGGATTACAATTCAATTATTACTCTACCTTTCTGCACAATAAATGAAAATAAATAAATGAGAATAAATGCATAAGGCATACATTAGGAAATGCTTTTTGTCGTTTCTATACACTATTTGAACATAACAACAATTTACATTTGTGCCGTTTTACGTTTTTACAAATTCATAATATGAAGGTTATGTATGTGTTTTATTGCCAAAATTGTGGATTTGAGTACTGATAATCAACTGATAATAAACTTAGTTATTTATTAACGCATAACTCCTGCTCTTAAATAGTCAGTATTTAACCTAATGAAATGACAATCACAATCAAGTATTTAGTGACATTTTCCTTTCGTTATTCACTAGCGCCACAGAGGACACTTAGAGATGCTAGCAAAGAGTTTTGGGACAATCTATCCTTTGACAAGTTTTTTAAGTTGTCAATATGGAATTCATTTTATTCCGACGAAGAAAGCCTTTGCAAATTACGATCTTTAAACCTAGGTAGCACAGAGAACAGTGACATCTACGGAGATACTTATACACAGTCACTGACATTTCTGAGACATTACCCAAGAGGACCTAAAGATTGGCTCAGTGTAGTTTATGCTGACTTGTAGGCGACGTTATTACGACTAAGACATTTCCCCAGTGTGGATTATGTAAGTTTTGAAGACAATACCTAAGTCCAGAGTGTCTGGTTTGGGCATTCTAAAGCTGCACATTAAATGAATTGTTTTATTTAAGATCATTTGACATGCGTCTCAGCATGGCCGTTGACGTGTCCTTAATATTATTATATGTAGTATATGACCATTCTTAAACTGTGCCTGAGTAATTCAATTATATGTCAAAAACATTGTATCAGCGCAGTCCATGATATGTTCTAGTCATAGCTACAGTACAGACTAACGACACTACCAAAGAACATAAATTTGTATAGGTACTTGATAATCAGTTGCTTTAGTTGCCATATTTGTATGTGACACTGTATTGTGTCAATGGCTTGTACTGTTGGTTTACCTAAGTAGTCAGTAATTTGTTTGGGACATTACCCCCATCTACTTTAAATTTTCAAGACATCTATGCCGCATCGTGAGGACGTTCCGTTACTCTCTTCAGGCGTCAAGCGAGGAGCAGACGTTGCCACGGATAATCTTTTGGTAGCCTGATTGAAACTGAATCTGACGAAGAATTGGTACAGAGTGTCCAGCCAACGCCAGCGTAACAACACCGCTGCGCTGAAAGGCACCAAGAATCAAGAAGAATTTAGTCACTCTCTTAAACAAGTTCCAGATCCCAGAGGAGCTCTTTTAACAAGAGACGATAGTTCACAGAAGAGTTAACAGAAACAAATAGAAACGTCGAGCAAAGTATAAGAGCAGTCAAGCGGAACAACCTTGAGACACTGGTAACATAAGAAGAAGAGCAGCACACAAGGACAGAACAAAGGAACTGTTCTCCATCAACAAGAAAATAGCAGGAAAGTTTGCAAACCCGGAGATGCCAGTAAAGGACAAGAGGAGTGATAGCACATGACAAAGGGCAAAGGAGAGGTTGACTGAGCACTTCAAGGGGCAACTAAACGGGCCAGCTCGTGCAAATCCATTGGAGATACTACCGGCTACAAGCTATCTGCCTATAAATTGAGAAACGAGAAGTCTGAAGGTCCTGACAACATACCGACAGAAGCGCTGAAGATTTAGAGATAAACCCTCTCATAAGCAATATGTGGAATGAAGAATAGAAGAAAAAACCAATAGAGTTAAACAAAGGCTACCTCATCAAGCTCCCCAAGTAAGGTGACCTCAGTTGCTACTCCAACTACGGAGTGATAAACCTTATGTCAAACTCGGGAAAGTTGTTTGATCGCATCCTGCTGAACCGAAGGAAATACACTGTAGCACAACACGCTAACTTGCGAATGGAGAGATCATGCATGGATCAGATCTAAACCCTTCGCATCATTCCATAAAAATCCCTGGAATGTAACTGGCCCCTGTACGTTAACTTAATCGACCACGAGAAGGCGTTCGACAGCGTTGATCGGCATTCCCCCTTGAGACTACTGAGAAAAGAAAAGAGTACCGATATTGCCAGGAAGTCTTATGAAGGGATGACTTTCAAAGTCTTTAATTGCAGAAAGCTCACAAACGCCTTCAAAGTTAGAGCCTTCCCTGTTCCTGAAGCAAAACGGAATACAGTGGTTACCCTGAAAGCAGTCTGACGACATCGACTTTGTCGATGATGTAGATCTTCTCTCTCACACCCGACAACTGATACAGGAAAAGACATGATGCAGGACCTCAACATCAATAGAATTAAGAGCAAGGTTTTCAAGACCAACGCATCAAACCCGTCAGAGTGCAAGGCGAGCTGCTAGAGAAGTTGGAAAACTTCACGTATCTTGGACAACCATGAGGGAACGGATGCTGGCGTCAAAACCGGCATCGGTAAAGCATGAGCAGTCTTCCATGAGCTGTAAACCATCTGGGGATCCAGCGCTTCAGGCATAATCATTATTCGGTAGAAAACTTCAAGCTCCAAGTTATGCACAGGAGCAACATGAAATTCCTGAAACAGATGGTATATGTCACATGGAAATCAAGATCTAATATGTCATATTTCCCGAAAGAGGTGTCACAATGTCAAGAACAATAACACTTGCAACATTCATTATCCTTATTATACCATATGGTAAAATCTTATCCTGGTTAAATAATACTGTTTCTACCATTTATAGATCGAGGCGTCAGCGCAAAGCTGTGCTAGGTGTTTTAAACTATATAAACTTTGTTATTTGCTGAATTATCAATAAGTTCATGAAAAAAAATCCCAGTTGTTAAAGTCTACATAATAAGACATTCATGAAGATTTCTTATTTGAAAAAAAAAATATCTTAAATACAGTATTAGCTTGCTATTTCAAGTAATTATAATGTCATTAGTTTCATTTTTACTTTATATAAATAATTTTGTCAAAATGTAAAGTGTTATCGACTTTTTAGGCCAGTTTTTTACTACTTATTTTATTCAATATAGAGCAAATTTATATTACTTAAGATAAATTCCCAGCAAAGCATGTACAAGAACCAGCAAAAAGTTTACATGAAACTGACATTTTAATTACTTGATTATATTTCGTTTAATTAAGATAACGTACTGCAAATGTGCTTTAAGACATGTAATGACGTATCTGGCTGTTGAAATTATAATTAGCTGAAAGCAGGATTGCTATCACTTGATAGAAATGGATGAACATAACTTCCGGATCATGTGTTTTAATGATTTTAATAATTAATCATATATACGAAAGCATATTCTTTCTATTGCTAATATATTTTGTGGGTGTAACTTTTGAAATGATTTACAGCTTGTTAAGAATCTGATGAATGTATTGATTGTTATGTTTGTGATGAAAATTCAAATTAGTAATTGTATTTTATTCCACAATGTTGAGTTAATATTTCAACAAACGCTTGGAATTTCTTTTATATTTTGGATGTTTTGAAAGTGCTCCTTTTACTCAATTATTTAAGGAAACTTGCTACCGATATTTAATTAAAATGCGTCGGACCAACTAATATTGACAGTTCAGCATTGATCGAGAGACGAATGCGTTGCAATTCAAACAGAGCGTTTAAAACTAGATAATGGTTTTAAATGGATAAATTTGGGTGAGAACATCCGTGTGTTTGAACTAGACGTACTCGTTTCCAGGCCCATAATTTTAGATTAAACTGACATAAAGATGTGCACCTACAGTCGGTTTGTTCCAGAACAATCAATAAAGATTCCCAGGAAAACTTTTTTTTATGAACCATCTTATCGTTCTGGACTAAATAGCACATGCAAATGCTTATCTACAATATTTCTGTAACAGTGACCGACTTTTTTTAGATCGAAGGTCAGACATAAAAGGGTTTAAAAGAACCAAACATTCTGTGCATATATTATGGAAGTATTTTACATATTTGGTGCGATTTGTTCAATTGAACCCTTTTGTTCTCGGAACTGATTCCAGACTGAGACTGCGCAGCTATGAAATATAAAGCCAACCTTTTACGACGGCATTCATTTTTGGCAATTAAACTGAACAATTACCATGGCAAAATTACATAATTGAAGCTGATTAAAGCACCATTAAACATCATATTAAGAACCATCACTCATATCGTCAAATTTTGATTATAAAACAAGCATAAATAACATTAACAACACTTTACATCAGAAACAAAAGGTTGTTACAAACGTATTAGCCGCTTTCCCTATGAGGTATGGTCTTAAAGGTATCAACCTGATATCACATTAGAGAGAATTATATTTAATTTATGTCCGTTGGTTCCTATTTTGTTTCCACTCGTAAACCAAACATATATTTGCCATCATATTAACTGTCGAAAACTTCAAATGGAGTCTATGTTTTTATGACAATATAAGAGAATAGTTGTCCACAACATAACCTATCAGAGGATATCCTAATAATTATATTTGTAAGATCGCTGGACCATTTCAGGAAATTTTATTTTAGTTAGGTCCCTGCCTATTGACATGAAAAAACAACAACAACAGGTTCTTCAAGAAACCAAGGACATTCTCTACATAAAGGAAAATAAATTTATAAATGCGAATAAATATATTAGAACATATTTGTTAATGTTATATCAACTATAACAATATTTCATTTTAAAACAAAACAATTTACATTAAAAACAAACCAAACAAATTTGCAAAAAATGAACACAATCGTTGTTTGACGCTTTATATGTGCTCTATTACGTTTATTCAAAATCGTATTATTCATGTTAGAATTTGTGTTGTATTCCAGGGGTAATGTATTTATGGGGACTGTTCATCAACTTTATTTATTTATAAAGATATCACTCTTGCTTTTAAACATCTGCTAATGTCGATTTTCAACGTAATGAATTGTCAATCAGATCTATTAATTCAGTGACATTTTCCTGATCTTAGTTTCTAGCGCCACAGAGGGCAATACAAGATTTTCGAAGTTCCTTGCAAATGATTTTGGGTCAATCTATTTATTGGCATTACCCTTTTAAGTGGTCATTATGGAATTCCTTTTATTCTGATAAAAACGGTGGGCTTTCTTTGCGTGTTTAAAGACAATATGAGTGACATTGGTCTAAGGTTTCTGTTAATTGATTTCGGTAGAGACACATTTGGGGTATTGGTTGTGGTACTATTATATTTACCTTAACATTTCGTCATCAGATACATTATGTTCATACCCAGCCTTGCAATGTGTAGTACCGAAGTAAAAGTAGTGTAGATACTCATCAAAACGGAATAAATAAATATATATATAGGTATTCCTTACTTTGCTATTTTTTGTTTCCGTATTTTTTTTGACGTTATAAATATTATACTATGATCTTTATCTACCTATGACGTTTGATTGTAATAATTGCTTTGCCTTTTACACCCACACATCTTGTTTTGACATCAGTCATGGTGTTTACTGAAAACAATATTCAACAATACTCAAAACTTAATCGATACTCTGTTTGCTAACAGCATTAAGTATGCTTTCTTATGTGAATTGGCCAATGTATTACTACATTTATTATGAATATGATTAGCCCGACTTTCATATACGGACTCTGAAAACCTGGACAGAAAGTAGAAGATAGCGAAGGAGGTGCTTCTTGGCTCCAACAGTGACCCGCTGAAAATCCTTCGGTATTGCATTCTCAAATCGCGCCATTTTCTCTAAGCCTATGAATTCCGTTGCACTGTGGCATCTACGGAAAGATTAATATACAGCCACTGAAATTTCAGATACATCAACCCCTGAAATTTCAGATACATCAGCCCAGCGAAGCTGACGATTCGTTTAGATCAGTTAATGATGTCTCCTAGCTTGCTATTGGCATTGGCAAGTAGTACATGCAAAGGATTGCTTCTAAACACGAAATTTAACATAAGTATCACTTTTGCAATTGATGTTACCTTAATGTTGGTAATTGTAGTGTTTGATATGTCCTTAGTTGTGTCTAAGTAATTCAATGATATGTCAAAACATTTCATCAGCGCTGTCAATGAGATGTTTGCATCATAGTTAAAAAACAGATACACGAAAAATGTAAAAATATATTTTCATGATGATCAGATATTTCTCTTAAAATATTTAATATGTGGCATTATGAAACCAGACCTTGTACTGTTGTTGATCATCTAGGTTGTCAGTTTGTTTAGGACATTTATTCTTGGCCTAAAGACAGTCGAACTTACCATTTGGTCACCAGAACAAACCTCATGTGCCTGTCTTCTCATGGGGATTACTTCCATTTTCCAAGTAACAAATATTCATTATTCACCCTTTTATGCATTTTTATGTTTATATTTCATGCATGAAAGTCAGTGTGATAAAAGCTTTTTTTATGTTTCTGTATCGGTGATGTAACGACGTTACACATGTATATCACATGTCAACATGTATCATATGACATTTAATATATTCATACGTCAAACCAACCAGCCTAGTTAAGCTATAAAAATGAATCATTTTTTGTATTATGGAGTTCAGAAGAATTCCGATAGCAGTAAAGTTCCGAGTTGTTTCTTACAGTAACGGGGCGTGTCGTTTGGATATCCCGTCCGTACCGTTCGCATGGCTAAAAAGTCATGTTAATCAACAGAATATATTTAATTGGAAATATGGAAATATTACTGAGTTGTGCGCTTTCCGAGTTGTCTTAAAAACTAAACTAAACTAATAACGCTGCAGTGATAGGATGTTATAAAGAAGTATTACCCATATGTTGACAAAGCATCCTGATGTGTGAGGCAAAATTTACTGTCCGGACCGTCCGTTGTTCCGTTTTCCGATCAGTTCTTCACACACGAAGTAGATAATTTTCTTCCCTTAAGCAGCAACAGCGACTACTACAACTTTTTGATACTTACATAAGTTTTACGGTAGACCACCATTTTCAATCCACCCCTATCACCCAGCCTCACTTTAATCTTGACCTAATATGAACTTCGACTCATTCTAGTAATCTATTTGTTAGTGTTACACGAACGATTGATTTCACTTTGAATCGACGCCATTATAATTATTATTTCGCTCACTGATGGACAGTGTTTTAATTATTAAGCTTAGCTGTCTTACCCAGGTTTTCAAATGAAATGTGAGAGAAACGTCCCGCAAATAGACCGAATGAATAACTGGATTGTTTGAATTTGTTAACATTCATAAGCAAAAAAAAATGTATGCTTGTCTTCCAAAGTATTAAATTATAATCTGAAAAACTTTTTAATAATAGTTTTGTATAGTAAGGCTCAAAGGGTGTACCCCATTTGGAAATAACCACCATTTCTGTAGATTGCTCCATGCGACAAACATACATTTTTTTGTTCTGTATCTTACACGAGTAAACATGTTGGTATCGGCTAAAACAACTAACGGTTATATTGTAGATATGTCAACGAGCCTCATACGGTTTTACTGACAGTTCGCAAAAATGTATGTATGTCTTGAAAGAAACGTATTAAATGTAAAATATGTTTTGCAAACTGAAATCCCAAATTGGAAACAACGCAAAATGCGACATAAAGACCATATTCCGCTGTAATAATTATGCTGATCGGAAAACACTGTCGCGTCAAAACCAATTTTTTTTATATCTGAAGTGATCAAGCCTGTGACACACAACATTTGTATCTCCAAGCGTTTTTCAAAAAATAAAAGTTTTCGTTGGGCGTTAACACTCTCGGAGTAGAGTCTCCGATAAGATTGTAATATACTTTCATACTCATTTATATGTGTGAATGTTTTCATGCTAAGAATCCGGCAAACCTAAAGTCCGTTTATCTTGTTTTAATTGTTTTATAAATGACACAAACTTAAGAAATTGTCGTTTCGAAATTCTTTTCACAGTGAACATAAATTTACGACAGTTTACTACAGTACTCAACAATGTCAGTCCTGTATGAATTCATTCAAAGTATATCTCATTTATATTCCGTTAAAGGCAACAAAGTGCGTTTTTCTACAAAACAACACTCTGAAAGTCAGTTCTGTTCACTACGCTCAAACAGAAATCGTGTTTATTTCCGTCGTAGCTGTCAATCCATGATTTATAAACCTCTCTTGACTTTTGTATTTGGCAAATGAAATGGTGAGGAAATTTCCCGCCAGTAGAGCGATAATGAATATTTGGTTTTTGTGAACAATACTACAACTGAGCAAAATATAACACGTGCACATTACAAAACGTTAAGACGTTTACAATAACATATAACTTATTAAAAAATTGTAGTAAGCATAAATAAAATACTTCTGCATGGGCTAATTTGAAATAAAGCGATGCAGACCTGCGTTATGCAACGATGTAAACTTAGTTTTTGAAACTATGTTATATTAAATATAAGGCAAAGCGGATACAAAAGTTTCATACTCAACTTCTGAAATCAGTGTACTTTTTGTGCGCCCATGTATATTTGATACTATGTAAGTCCCAGAGTGTTTATTCTTGTTTTTTCATATTGAACAATGACTCCCATAATGCATTACGTGCACTTGTATATGTATATTGTTTAAGAATTCAGCATCGGTTTTCCATCCTGATATAAATTGTTATGTCATATAGTTCGCTTGTTTAGTAACATTCTAGAAATAGTTTTTACATAAAAATTAAAGTTTCGAGCCTCTCAACATGCTTAAAAAATAAGGCTGGACGCTTTGTGTATGATCGCTGTTTATAATATAAACAAACTTGCTGAGTGAACCCATAATTGAGCAAGAACTAAATGGTCAAAACCAAGAAACAAGTTCTGTATGTATTGTGAAGCAAGATCCAACTCTTATTAAACAAAAAATACAATATAATTTTGTACAACAAGGAGTTTGTCAGACAATTGCATCAATATTATAAATGTTATGCAGAATGCCAAAACTTGCCTGACCAATGTGTATCCTTGTACCTTTTCTTCCTCAATTATGTAAACTTGAATGAAAAAAGCCACGATACACTCACTTTGACATTCGTACAATAATGATATAGGCTGATTGTGTTTCAATTAACACAATCACGATGTATATCACAGTTACGTGATCAAAAGGCGTTATGTCGCAATCGTTTAACGTATATTTATTATAAACTTAAATTAATTTGTATACACATAACAAAGAACGTCAACTGATAAACGTAAAACAACACATTAATCGTATGTGTTTTATTGTTTTGAACATGGTATTCTTTAAACTATAATGCCTCTTTATGCAATTCAACCTTCCACATCGTCAGTTTTGTTCTCTATTTGTTTTATCGAAGGAGGCACCTTTTAAAAAAGATGTCGAGAATATCAAAAGGGTATACAATGTTCAATTAAGGAAAATTAATAAGTGCTCATTTATTGAATCCAATCAGCAACAAACAAAATTTGTTATATGTTGTATTAATTTATAAGTTTGGAATGTAAACAAAAATATATCATACCAAAAACTCGGATTCTTGTTAACAGTTATAAATTTATGTTAGAAAGCGACGTTTCCTGTTTACTTTCTAATTTCCATATGTACCACTAAATAAAATATATGTATACAATCTCGAATTTACAAATTACGACTGATAACAATTTTAATAAAAACTAACCATGAGAGAAACTTCGCTCAGTGGTTAAGTGAAAAATAATAACCTGAAAAAGTGATTACCAAGAAAGAAAACATGTAAAACTAATAGATTTTTACACGTCATAGTGAGTAGTTCGACACCATAGATTAGTGTGTGTTATTAGTTTGCTTTATGATTAAAAAAATACTTATAATAAACAAGCGATGTGTTTGTGAAACACACTGTCCCCATATATATGACCTTTGACCTTGATGGATGACTTTGACCTTGACCTTTCACCACTCAAAATGTGCAGCTCCATGAGATACACATGCATGCCAAATATCAAGTTGCTAGCTTCAATATAGACCGTTCCATAATCGATAAATTGACCGCCGCCATATTGTCAGTCACGTGACTGTCCGCCATTACACTGCTGCTAACTTGTGCGATTCTGCGATTCCAATAGCCAAAGTTGTAGAGAATACCCGCTTCACCGTTGTCGGATAAAAAAATTACTTAATGAATTAATGTGAGACAATTATCACATTTTTGTTGTTTAAATGATTGTTTGAAGTTGAGATTGATTGTTACAAATACAATGTTTAAAATTCTTTCGTGTATTTGTTTTTTTAATCTGTAATCAAGTGGTAATCATCGGCGAAAATTTGCCGGTTCAGTCGCTCATACTATGTCTTTGATTAGACTTGTTACTTTTAACGTTTCACAAACAATTCACGCATGTATTGTTGTGTTGATTTTAATAGCCGCAACATAAAGCAGATTATATTTTAATTAATACGTATAAAAGATTCTCGCGCAATTAATTACCGCTAATTGTTTGTAATTGGTCTCATTTGGTAAAAACCTACATTCCAAAATCATAACATATTATATTAAGTATGATATTTTTGATACGCCTTCCATTATTTTTCTTGTTCTAACTGATATCAGAGATAAAAATTGTGGTTTGAATTTATATTTATTATTTTTAGATGGAATTTTGTCACGTTAAAAACGAGCTTTTTATCATGAGAGAGTGATATTGATCTAGACGATCTTTTATGTGATTATTCGGAAGATGAAGAGAATGTGATCAATGTGATGTATCTATATTTTCGTCTTTGAATCATTTAACAGCTATAAAGCTAAAAATACTAAAAAATGTATTTTATAGGTCTTTGAAGTAACGCAAAACATATGAATAACGACACCAAATGTTTAGTCAATTAATCCACACGAAACAACTCCGAAAAAAAACACACCTAAATAATATTTCAAAAATATATTATTAAGCGCCAAACGAATTTATTAATACATTTATTTGCAACTTTAAAAACGCGGCATAAGCATCAAATTAAAGATTATCTGAAGACTGAAAGGCCGACAATTTGACACAACAAAGAGCTCTATGCATAAGCCGTAATATTTTTTTGGCAGAAAAGCTTCAATAAATTACAGTAGTAATACATCTAATTATTAAAATATAATTATCAATGGCATGAGTACGCTAGTGTGATAAATAAATGAGTGTTAGAAAGTGTAAGGAGTGCTTTGAAAATGAACATACTACAAAGCCATATTAAAAGCAAAGGGCATGACAGTATTTACATGTAATTTTAATTTGATGGGTTTTGTACAAAGAATGACGCTATTGAGGAATATTAACATACAACTTAAAAAACACAACTTCATATGATGCAAATTGAACTGTGTACTCATGTATATTGAAAACTCGTTACTAGTGAGTATGAGTGACACATATCTAACATTTTAACACACATATATTTATATACATATATATTTTTTTAAATATTTTTTTCCTCTGTTTGGTGTCAAATGTTATTTCTGGTTTTTATGATATCGTTCGTGCATTGCCGTAACATCAAATCTTCATACGGAATTACGTAGTTTTAATTAATCGATACCAGCTAAATACATTTAATGTTTTATTTTTATTTTTTTTAAATACTTTATTTTTTCATAAATTAAACGGGCTAGTATCTTTACGGTGTACAATTTCTGATATTCTATATTGGACATAACTTTTAATTTGTAAAATATGTAACATATCTAATTTACGCAACTGTTAAGTATGTCGGAGGTAAATTATCTTACCAAATGACTGCTTAATACTACCAGGAAGATGAGACATGGTGGCATCATCAATTGTGTTTAATGACCAGACTGTCATCTGCCACCCAGTGTGGTTTATGACACCATGTGGTTAGTTAAGTCTGGACAATATCTGATCAAAACGAGATAATCGGATTATGCAGAACAAAGGGGCAATGAAACACTGGAATGCAAAGGCATACACGATTTAAAGATTGATGCAAATAATCAAATGAAAAATATTGCATTTAATTTAATTAAATGCTTTTGTTAATGTGTCAATGTGTTAGTTTTCCAAGACAACCAAGACCATGTAATGACGGCCTTAGAATTTAAAAAGAAATTCATCCGTTGAATAATCGGTGCTCTCTTATAAATGTTACCGATTATTAAGCAGCAGTGTAATGGCGGACGCGGAGAGAATTCAGGGGAGATAATTATGTAATGACTAAATTCTAGAACGGTCTATTGCAAAAGTGTACATTAAATGAGCGATTTTGATCTATTTATTTGACCTTTGACCTTGAATGATGACCTTGACCTTGACCTTTCACCGCTCAAAATGTGCAGCTCCATAAGATACACATGCATGCCAAATATGAAGTTGCTATCTGCAATATTGCAAATGTTATAGCAAATGTTAGGGCAAACAAACAAACAAACAAACCATCGGACAGGGCAAAAACAATATGTCCCCTACTATAGTGGTGGGGGACATAAAAAAGTAGTTGGAGAATAAATATGTAGCTACCTGATAAAATATATCTCATAAGTGAATACCAAGACTGACCTTCCACGTGATAGCAATAGCATCAATACATGAGTGTCTGTACTCGAGTAACCAGCAAATGTATGGATGCTATGAACACTGCTATGAAATGATTGTGACTGTGTTAATATTTAGGAAAATGAAATAACTTAAGAATTTAACAAAGAAAGTGCTCTTCAGTAAAACGCAATATAGGAGATTTCCTACAATACACTACAATACAGGACAGTTCACTACAGTACAGAACAACGTAATAAAGGACATTTATCAACAGAACACATTACAATGTACGACTGTCCTCTTCAAGACGACATCAACATATACGATAGTTTACTGCAGCAGAGAAAACTATTTTTAAGGTCTGTACAGACATATCAATATCAAGCCAATCTAAACAATACGAGCATAATTGATGGCAGTTCTCTATAGTGGTCCACAATTGAAGTGGGAAGAATATTAGAAGAGTTGAAAAACCAACTAATATGGCTACTCATATGTTAAATTATTGAAGAATTATGCGATATTTGTAGCATGATTTTTTCTCAGTTGGGTAATTTTCTACTGAAAGAAACAAAAGCATATTGGCGTGTAAACAAAAATGACATTAATTCACTTAGTCTGTCTTATAACTTGATATACAGTTTTCGAGATCGCTTCAAAATCTAGGATGAAAACAATAAGATATTCGCTTAGTAGATAATAATTTATTGAACTGTCTTAACGAATATTTACCTAAACACATGAACATAAATAAATAATAAAATACAAAATTTGCTTTATACGCTTGTATTATAATTCATTTCATTATTGTTTCAGTGCTGTACTAAATCTATAAAAATTATGAGATGCAAAAAAATGCTTTTGATATAGAGAAGCGTGGTTGTTTGCTCTAAACATAATGCGTGTTCTGCCACGTTCCAACAAATTTATATTGTTACTGTGTTGATAGGTTCGGCCACTTCTCATCCGCTTAATATCTATCAACGCATGATTGCTATTATATAAACGGCTTCTGAGACATGTCAATCTATTAAAAAACCTAAAGTAGCGGCTGTCTGGCTAGTTAAAGGGACTGTCAACCGATGCTCATTATTATGTATTTTTATTGTTATTTTCTAACGCTGAAGAGGATAAAATATCGGGTTTCTCAACGTTCCTTGTTTAGGGCTTCGTTACATTTTTCTACTTGCATTGCCTTGTTAACTGGTCTGGATTGGAGTTACTGATATACATAGCTTGCTCAATGCAACCAAGTTAATTGGGTTGACTACACTTACAGGAGAAATCGTAGGCACTAATTAGATGTTTACAGGCATTTTTTTTACTTGGTCTTTAATATGTCTTCTTTTGTATTGATCTCCTTATGTTCCTAGCAATGTGGGAGGTAAAAGTAAGAGGCTGGTAGATACTCGTACAAATGTGACAAATGCGACGTTTATTTGATCAAAAGCGGCTTAAAATGTCAACAGTCTGTATTAAGTGAATTTTCTTAATCCGTTCAAAGATAATATTTCCTACTTGGCATTGTACGTGCATGCCACCGACAGACCGTGGTAAATATATATTACATTACTGTATTGGTAACCTGCAATTTGTGTGATTCCTCCTGTAATCCCGCTTTTGTATTTTTGTACTTAGCTGTTTGTCAACGAATGATTTATCTTTGCAGGGATTTGTTTTTAGCATAGGTTACATAATTCAAACTTATTTCTGTTTCCAGAAGATAATACATTACTTTAAAGCTTGCTAAACTAGTGAATAATGTTTAAAGATATTGTTTGTATCTAAATAACGGAATAACATTTTTCAAATTGAACTATATATTCAGAATGTTGAAAGCTTGATATTGTCAATTCCGATACGTGATAATTGAGTTTTATCAGAAACTATATTTATAGAAGTAAACAAGAACAACATGGTGTATTTGTGATTAAGAAAAGTGCAATGCAATTTGGGCTAGTGGTAATTTAGAAATGTATGTAGTCAAGCTATCGGAAATTTCGTATGTAGCGGTAATTTCATATCTGTACTATAATGTTTAGACTAATGATTAAAGTGATTAATGTGAAGATTGGAAGTTGAGCTGAATATAACCAGCTTAGGTGTTAAAAATAACACATTTAACCATGCCGTCTTTGTGTTGCAAACCACAATGCGAAGATGTGACTGTGTTTTGGGAAAGGAGCGTGTAGAGACGAAAAAGACACCGATAGAGATGCGCTAAATGAATTCAGTGTACTTTCCATGTGGGGCAAGTTAAGCGAAGCTTCCACTGAAGTTACTTGCTTGGACGTTCGTTACCAAACAGGGCAGAAACAAGAAGATTGGCAAGGTACTTCTGGGACCCAAGAAACGCGCCACCTGAACGACATAACCTCTAAGACTAGCATGCTTGTGTGACAGTGGCATCAACTGGAAGACTGGCAAACGGTCACTGATTTGTATGAGATATTAGTTAAATGACGCTTTGCTTTGTCAAAGATGTCAGTAAAGAATTGCTACTTCTGGGATGTTCCCCAAATGTAGAAAAAGGAAGGTCTTGGAGGATGCCTATGTTCTGTCCATGGTACCTGTAAAGTTTATGAAATGTCCAGGACATTGTTTGAGTTAAGTCAAAGATAATGAATAATGAAAACTGTATAATTAAACTATAATGCACATTGGATTACTGTCAAAGCTAGTTGCTTCGGTTGCATTTTTTTCTCACTTACGCACAACATTTCCATTGTGAGCTTTTGTGATCGTTCTTTACCTTAATACAACTTTAGAAACCCCATTTTATGCCTAATCTTCATAAAACATGTTCAGAACGTTAATTTAAAGGATAGCCGGGTTCGAAATTGGGTCACAGTAAGAAAAAGCTTGTGAACACTCCATAGTTTTTTTGCCCAGTCGTCTTGAAAAATGCTCAGAATATTAGTTCTAATTATATAGTAGCCGGATTTGAATATGGCATCCTTTCGTTGCCAAACATGACCACCATGTTGCTTGGCAGATATCCTGATAAAGCTTAAGTGAATGATTGTCTACACTATAGCAGTTCCAATTTTGGCGCAATCATCGTGAGCTTTGTTCGAAACGTTTGTTTTAATTATCTTTTATCCGAGTGCGAAAATGGCTCCGGTCCGTTAAAAAACGTTTCCGTCAGGGAGTGGGACAGTTGTCCTAACATGGCTACAATGAAAAATTCTTTAAACTCTAGAAGTCACAAATTTAGTCCGAACTTTAAAAAACTTGCTCAGAACATTGGGTCTAATTATATGATGGCCGAGTCTGAAATAAGTTTCGGACCATTCAAAAACATAGTAACCAGGAGCGGGGATATTGTTTAAATTGCTATTCATTTTTAAAGGATAATTGTGTGATTATTTAATTTACTCTGAACATGAGTTTTTATAAAATATCCGCAGATATCTAAAATTCTTACGAAAGAAATCGCAAAAGCTGTTCAAAACAGTAAAGCTTCTTCTTGTTTGAGGTGAGCAACCACAAGAAAAAATCTCACGTTTCTGTCGTGTGAAGTAAACTGGTTTTACTTTCCAAATAGCAAATGGTTTGTCATTGAATACCAAATCAAACTAAGATTTACATTTACATTTCATGTGTGCATAATAGTATTGCGAATGTTTTTTATGTATTATTAGTGATGATAATTTGCTAGACTTGTGGAATAATGCATATTTAAATTTTACAGAAGCTTGATGTGGGAGGAAAAATAGCGATTTTACTCTCAGTCCTTTCGTCCGTCTTTTTTCAGTTCTTCCATCTTGACGTCAAAAACAGGTTAAGTAGATTTGACCTTTTTTGGCTAGCACCTACAGCGATAGCTACCAATCTTTGACGATTTCATATTTTTGCATATGTCAAGTCCATTTCCACAAATGTCATCCAGCCCTCCTTTGACGTAGACCTTACCATTATTCGCACGTTGAATAGTTTAAATAGGATTTTTTTTTGCTTTACTAGATTTTGCAGTTTCATCCAGAAGCAACACCACTTAATAAAAGACTATGATACTGACACAGTTGTTTCTTTAGGGCATCCCCAATCCACCCATATTAACTTATAGCACGTTCATCTTGACCTAATTTTTGTCTGAATATTTCAAACCATCCCTTCGTTTTAGGGTACGTAGATTGAACTTTTTTTCTAGAAACAACTTTAGATGCTACACCATGCACGTTCATCATTACTCATATGTTGCGTATCACAATTCCCTGTCCAAGCATATCAACCAAACATAATTAAAACCATGTTTTAAAAAGGGAATATGGGGGCAAGAGTATTTGTACAACACAGATTTTTGTCTACTCACTAATTAAGTCTTTACGAACAATTATATTTAATCATAAGTGATGCAGCTACGAGAATACCACGCTAATAAATCTAAACGCAATGTACTTTTTTATCTTAAAATATAATTGTGTGGCCAGTAGTTAATGAACCTTTTCTCTCTTGAAGGGATCTGTTGGTTCAACTGATTTAAAAGGTTTTTTGCCTCTGAAGAATCTCTAGGTTTGTGGGCTTTTTCTGTAGGCATTATTGAGTAAAAAAACAACAAAAAATAGGCCATTCTTCGGAATTACGTAACACTCCTGAAGCAGGTGGTGAGTGTAACATAAAAGTCAAGATCCAATCTATAACGTTATTCCTTAATGAATTCTCTATTTGTCAAGAGAAACAATAGTATTACTTAGAATGACACAACATAATAGAATTAGTTCTAAGCTTTGTTAAATTCTACATCAAGTTATTCTACAATTTCAGTATGGATGGGTTTGCGTATTTAAACATAGAATACAATTTACAATCATATGGTAATAAAACATTATCCTAGTTTTAAGCATTACATCATTAGCCGTTCATATGGTGTCCTAATTTGAAAAAGTTTACTTTCATTACGAACGCATTGTAAGCCTGATATAACGCATAGTGCAAATTAATATTTATTTAATACCAAGAAATTTTAAGTTCAAAATAGGCCAATAAATCCGATAAATGTTAGCATGTTAACAAACGTCAATCATATATATATATATATAAATATATATATATATATATATATATATATATATATATGCATATATATAATATGAAATATGAATATTTTTATAAAATGAGACTGTTAATTATTTTTAGATAAAATACAGCAATGGTGCTTTTGGAAATGGTTGCTATGATTTGATTTGGTGTTTATATTTTAATATATTCACGTTGAATTTCTATTTCTTCCAAAATCACTATAAGTCAATAAACAAAACCAACTTATAAGTCAATAAACAAAACCAACTTATATCACATGTGTCTATCTGTTTTAAATTCTAATATTGTGTATATATTTAATTTTACAATTAATGTTAGTACCACTATGTTGCGTTACATTTTTTAGTGAAAATTGTATTTCAATATAACAGCACTTGCTTGAAATTGCTCGTGCATTTTGATGATTTGAAATAGTTCCTTATATTTATTTGTTTAGAATGCCAGTTACAAAAAAATGATTAATATTTGATGTTATAGCGCATACCTCCTAAAATGAACTTGATTGAAATACATTACTTGTTATAAGCGTTGGATAATAATATTGCATTGATTGATTGCGGGTGAAAAGCTTTCATTTGGCAGACTCGTTTTAGTCCAAGGTTTGTAAATTTAACTGTCGGAAAAATGCTTCCACACTGTCTTTTTGTTTCAGAAGAATAAATACAGATTACTGGGAAAATAGATTTCTGAAGCGTCTTATCTTTCGGAACTATAAGGAGAAAACAAATGATTACTCACAGACTTTCTGTGGCAAACAGTGTCCTTTGTAATCGAAGTAAAGCGTGGAGGGGTTAAAAAGAAACGGTGTGCATAATTATATATATATTATTAACGTTACGTATAATAGACATACGAGTATCTTATGAAACTGCTAATTACTAGGCAGTCTATTTCCTGAGTTATTTCCCCATTGTTATAAAAGAACAGAAAATTGATTTAACTCCCAGGAGTTCAATAAAAACCCAGATTCCTTGAAATCGATTCCAGACTGAGATTACCAGGCATTATGTTGCAGACAGTTATGAAATAGCAAACTAACCAATTATCCCTTTGGGTTTTTCACATTTTGAAAATATACTGAAGCTTTTTGATCACACAATAACATATTTGACACTGATTGCTGCACCATATGACACCATATGAAGTGCATTTATTTGTGTACAATATGATTGTATGTAGAAATATTGTGTAAAAAGTAAAGGACGAACATAAGAATTGCTTTCAGACGGGTTATTTATCGGGTAGATTTGAATGTTACACAATCTACAACCTAACTTAAATAGAAGTAATGTTCATCGGCCCAGTTAATGTTATTTGCAAACATACCACTTATCGGGACATAATTTTTCTGTTTGAAGCACATTTACACTAGAAATCAACGAATAGTTCGTACAATATTTCCAAAATGAAGTTAACACATACAAAATCAACGTTCACTATAGCAAAAGCCAACATTTCGTCGCTAGATGCGGTCTGGCAACATAGATTTAACGCGATACAAAATGCTCGTTTTAATTTTTTTCCTCACAACATATTGTGAATTTCCGGTTACGATATCCGAACATTTACGAGAGAACGCAAGATTGGCTTCGGGCAGCTTCGAAAACACGATGTAATTCTCATCAAACGCATTTGAAATCTGCACTAATACCCACGAGTTAAGTGCAAAACCTCTACCTTAACTGAAGTTATTCAAATGATATCTCGGCCGTTTTCGACATTGGGTCACGGTAATATTGAGCTACTAGAAAAAAGCTTGCGAATACCTTAGTGTTTTTTTACAATAGTTCTTACCCGGTTTGGCCATATCCGTGTTTTTCCATATAATTTTTTGAAGTTGCCAAATCTCCGTTACCTGTTGATCACGGAGCTTTTAAAATGTACTGTTTTTAAACTTAATTTATGTGTACATGTAATTTGAAAAATAACGACGCAAGGGAGTTGGTTATTCTATTTTAATCATGTACAAGTTATTGAATAAATCATATTCAAGAACCTGAAAATCTGAAAATCCTAACATAGACGTTTCGTTCTGTAGAGAATGACCCAGCTATATTTACAAAACGTACATTACGTCCAGAATGTCGTGTCTTTTTATCAATCACCAGAATGCAGCATTAACTGTAAAGGAAATTAGGAAATATATGTAAGACGTGCCCGCGAATTTAGAAACATTTACAGAAAGCAAACCAACTAGATAGTCAGTCAATGGAAGCGATACAACAACGAATAGAAGGGAAAAAAGAATACAGTGACAATGAAAATTGAAAACAAGATTTGCAAACAGCATTGTGTACACTTTTAAACTTAAATGATTGATTTCAAAGAGTAGGTGCAAAGTCTTCCCTAACTCTACACCCGACGGTTTCGTATTGGAAATCAAACGGTGGATGTATTACACACACAAGATTTGTCACTGTGTCGGGCACACTTGCTCATAAGTCTTCAACTTCCTCTACTTTATTTCTTCAAATAATGTCCCTGGGGTAAAAATCACATCACTCTAGGGGCCATATAAGTTATATAGACTTTTATGGTAAAAATATTTAAAATCATCAACATAAAAACGCCACGTTCAATGATTTAATAGTTGGTGCTTAGAACTTTATGCTGGTTCTCTACCAAGTTTTTCAAATAATGCCCAAGTGGTCGTTATTAGCCCTGCCCTGGGGTATTACTTACCACTCTTGTATATAGTAAAATTAAGTAGAAACATGTCTATACCGATCATCCGATTATACGACAATTCTCTTTTAGACGGATCCCAATTTAAAGATAAAACTATTTTAGAAAGGTTTCAAATCAAACCTGTACAGTTACAAACACGTACCAGATTCAAATCATGTGCATAAAATATGGGACAAAAGCTTGGTTTCGTCGTGAATGGTATTACCATTGAATGTGAATAAAATGAACGAACATACAGTACAATCAGGAATCTCATATACGCACTGTATGACATAGCACAAAAGGCCATTACGAGACTCGAACCACACATGGATTATGAATGCTTTTGCGATATTGTACAAGTTGTTATACAAGTTTTGATGAGCAACTTCCCTAGTATATACGTTACATAGTTTTTTTTATCAATTTGATTGATTTTCTTCAATTACACAAATGTCGACCTAATAAACTAATGTAATAATAATCATTTAAAATATATATTGACTGATATAATTGCCTCTTTCGATGAGTATATAAACAATTAGTCTTAGAATAGACCAAGTTACAAACAAGCTATTCTTTTGTCACGTAGCATGCAGGTTGTTGTTGATTTGTCGTTCTGTTAGTAGTGGCATTAACGGATATAGAAGCCTAGAAAAATCATAAAATTATATTGGATGCAAAAAAGTGTTCACAATACTCATTGAACCTATTACATAGATTTACAATTAAAACTATTAAGATTCGAAAACAAATCTCCACAGTTACTATTATTAATTGTATAAAAACTTAAAATATATGTTTCATAGGCTATCTAGTAAAACTCTTTAAAGCCCCACGCATCAAAAATGAAAGAAAACTGTAAAATAATTTCTTATCATTATCTTACCAGCCGAAACACAAAAACAAAAGGCAGTTTACGCGCTAAAAGAATCAATATTTGGTAATTATAAATCGTATACTTTCTATACCCACGACTGCTTTTTTATGCACCGGGAATAAATCGACTAATTACATTACGTTTGTGCCAAAGTTAGAACAAAGTTTATATATTTCAATCAAACATAAACAAATTCGTTTTTAACCAATAAAACAGTGTTAATTGAAATAAACGCCATTCCCTTGCAAAAGAACGTATAACGTGTTTACTTGAACTAAATTATTTTAATTTGACAGAGTCTTTAGTTATGCTTTCCTTGTGAATAAACCGTATATTTGTCATGTATTATATTACCTATTCATCGCATTCTTCCGTTTGTTATTTAAAAAAATGAAAATATCACTATAAGCACTTTTTAGGGACTAATATTTTGTGACCGTATGGTCAAGTCCATTCTCTATTCATTCGTTTTTCTGATCAAAATAGGTTTTTCATAAAGTCGATGACAATTTTTTTACCTTTTTGTACGTATGTTTACATGCAGACAAATAATAATTCAAAAGGGCGGTGTATGAACTATCCACTCATTTGTATGATCCGCTCTAAGAATATTTTAATACGAAACAACTTGCCCTAAGAACATTTCAATACGACACAATTTCCCATTAGAAGAGAGCTGTGCTGCACATTTGCAAAATTTAATAATGAAGACATTATTGGTGACACGTATGTGCTCTGTCACGTTTCAATGCATTTATACAAAGCAAGTTACTTTAAATTATACCCTTGTGTGTGACAAATAGGCTGAAAATGTGTTGTGCCATGTTTAAAGATGTATAATACAACGATTTAATAAAAACCTATTAAAACATGATTTCATAATTTTGTTTTGGTCATGTAATATGAAGTCCTTACTTAGTGTATAAGATATTAAATACTAACCATCAGTCAAGTGACGTAAAACACAAGAATAACCGATTGAATCAATTTAATGTCATATTGTGTTTAAACTGTCGGCAATATATATTTAGCGCACTTGTGGGTATCTTAATTAAATAAAATATTATTTTTAAGTATCCTAAAACTTAGAGTACTAAAGACTGTTATGGATGCCAAACAGAAAGTGAGGTTGCAATCTAAATAACCAAACTAGTATGCAGTGAAAAAATGAACTGTGATTTTTAAACTCACCTCAACTAAACTTAACTCAGTTTATTAAGTAAATAAAGGCATTTGGCCCAAAATGCACAGTATTTTTCGCAAAAACATAACACATGTATGTAGTTGCGAACACATCATCTTACATATAAAAGCCATGTACAGTATTTCAACCAATATAACAGTTATAAAGAATTTTTTTCCGGACAACGTCATATTTACTACATTGAAATACCCCGGTAAGGCACGATATACAAAATAAAAAATTCGAAATCAATAATAGATATTGTATTATCGTTAAAACAAAAAATAAATAATTTCAAATTATGCACAACATGTGACTGCCTTCCAACTTCACTATTTTATTTGTAGATGGAGCACCCAAACATTCCAAATGCAATACCTTTCGGTGTGAAATAGAGAATTTTAGTTCTTACATGTTATAATCGTTATACAGAGACAAGGTATGGTGCTGCACACAGTCATACAATTACAAACCAAATCAAAGCGCTGAAGGCACTGAAGTGGTTCGCTATTGTATAATCTTAGACGCAACTCAGTTTTCAAAATTATGTTATAGCTTTTTATATCGCAAGTTTGAAGTGAACACAACCCATTGAAATTTATAAAGAGTGTGTCTTAAAGCACAGGTCGAGATATGTGTCCACTGTTTATTCTCATATTTATGTAATAGAGATAACTTAGACAAAATAACAACAATATGTCTCTTTTATTTCACAATTGGTTGCTACACTGGCAACCATCTTTAGAAATTTGGTTTCCTTGCTAAAGAATAACAAGCCTAGAATCATGTACATGTTGTGTTATTTGTATCTAATACTTTATTTATTTTCTTTAAATTATTGAGCAACAATTTTGCCGACATGGCAGTGTTTTAATGCATCATGTCTTTTTGTGAGCAGAAATTGAATCATTTCTTAGGCCGAATTTATCCACAGTCGCCAATTTGTATTCTATGTTATATTGAATTGAGTTGTTCAAGCTTTGAAAAAGCTAGTTGCCCTGCTTTTTAGCCCAACTGTAAAAAACTTTAAATTGAGTTTCCTGGGCTTCAATCTACTGCCCCCCAGGCTAACAGGCCACCACTAAACCTGTAAGTTATTCATGATGTAAGATCTGACAGTGTATTGTACTAATTCAATTTTCAAGTCTGAAGACATGAAAGGGACCTTTTCACGTTTAGGTAAATTGACAAAATTAAACGATTTAATAATTTGGAGAGTTCTGTTGTCGTTATATTTTTTTCATACTACGAGGATTGCTTATATAAAGTATAATAAACATCTCTCATTGTATGAGAACGGATGGCCGAGTAGTCTAAACGATAGACTTTTATTCCAGTGGTCAGTGGTTCGAGCCCCGTTGAGGGTAACTTTTATGTTTCTTTAATTTTAATGACAAATTGTGAAAAGGTCTCTTTTAGATGTTTACTTGAAAATGCTACACAAGGAAAAAACTTAGAACTCATTGGTTGTTTATTTGATTAAAAAGTGATTTTGTTTATTTGCTTTGTCAGCGAGGTAACTTTGAAGTAATTATCACTTTTATCTTTTTTTTTCCAAATCATTAAAATAAAAGATAATTTTAGCTTTATTTTGGGAAAAAAGGGCTTTATGCATATGCATTAATTGTCATCCCAGTACCAGAGACTCTCTTTAAACGAAAAACACCATACAATCAGAAAGTGTCGTCCTTGATTAGCTTTTTCGCACTGCACAGCCTAATCAGTGTGCACAGGACACCACTTCTTTGACATGCATTAAGCCCCGTTTTCCTTGAGCGCAGCCAATATGTACATATTTCAATGACAAACTGGTCGAACAAGCTGTTAAACACTATTGATTACATACACTAACTCGCTGTCTGCAGTGTACCAGTGGCGAAGTATAAACAGGCAGATGCGGTGGTTATCGTTCTTAGCGTAATTAAGAGCAGATTGACGTGCACAACTTGCTCATAACATTAGTTGTCCATTAGCGCGAACAACTAAAAATTACTGACTTTTGCAATAAAGACACTTGTCACTGTGTGTTGAAGTAGGCCATTTTGTGATCAGAAAACACTTAACTTGTCAGCTTTCTCCAGTAAACTCTTGTCGTATACTAAATAAACACTAATAAATAGTTAAGTATTCACCATGCACTCAATAGTTGATATAAATTGTAATTTTATGTTTAAAGTAGTGACTATGACTAATGGTAATTACATGGCGAGAGTTTCTCATAATATTAAAAGAAGCTTAAACATGCGCTATGTTTTCTTAAAAAATAATACGATAGGATACATTAAATGAATATTCTATATTTTTATGCCCCTGTATCTTATATTTGAGGAACATAATGAGGGTCTTGCCCGTCCTTAATTCCGACTGTCGTTCTGTCCGTGATACGGTACGTAGATATAAACCTATCACCTTGACCTAATTTTGTCTGGAAATAATCAAATTTGGCTTTTTCTTGATATAACATATTTTTCCATTCCCCTGCTGTATACATCTCTTTGATATTTACTCACGTGTTGCTTATAACCATTCATTATCGCATATTACCCAATCTTACTTTGACATTGACATTTCATATGAAAGAGTTTTTTAACCTACCGGGGCACGTGTGTTGGTCAAACACATATTCCTATTGGTATTTCTTTTTCTCCTGATGGCAACCACTCTGATCCATCTTAAATGAATACGTAACCAGATAATCATACTTCTGAATCTCAATGCATTGTCTGATACTTTATGCATCTATGAATCAGTGAGTGATAATTTACCAATTTTTGTTCTAGAACAAGTTTGTGGTTCCACTGGTTTATAGGATTCTCTGTCAGCGATCGCAAAATCAATCACTCAATTGATTTACTAGGGTCAACATACGATTCCAGAGAGGGATCGTATGTGGAACAAACGACAAATCAAATATGACGTATTTCTTTAAAAAGAGGTTTCGTATGGTCAAGAGCAAAAAGCAACAACACTTGTAGCACTCATTATTATATCATTGTCATCCCGTCAGTTCTTACCTTGATTATATTACTCTTTTAGTTCTCCTACCATTAAAGATCGTTGGGTCGGCGCACAGCTATGCTATGTGTTTTAACTAAAAATATGTTGTTATTTGCTGAATTATCAATAGTCATGACAATATTATCCTAGTTTTAAAGCCCATATCAATATGACATTCGTGAAGATTCGTGATTTGAAAATAAATGTATCATAAAATACATAATAAGCCTGATACAACGCATATTGTATATGTATATAAAGCTAAATACCAATTAAAGATGTATAAGTCCGTCCAAATAAGCTAGTGACCCTTAACCTTTTGGCAAAGTTACTACATAGAATTTATATTAAATTAGTGACATTGTAATAACTTAATAATGTTTCAGGGCAATTTAGATATAAAGTAATCCTTATGTGTTTCTGGAACATGTCATAAAAGAGTTGGTTCCTGTATTTTTAGCTCGATTATTATATATGAAATATATATAGTGGAGCTATCCTACTCACCCCGGCGTCGGCGTGAGCGTCTGCGTTAGCGTCTGCGTGAGCGTGCACATGTTAAAGTTTTCTTACTACCCCAAATATTTTCTTTCTCCCTTGACATATTGCTTTCATATTTTGCATACTTGTTTACCAACATAACCACAACCTATAAACAAGAGCAGACAACTCTATCAAGCTTTTTGTCATAATTATGGCCCCTTTTCCACTTAGAATATGCAGCAAATGTTTAAGTTTTCTTATTACTCCATTTATTTTCATTGTCCCTTGACATATTGCTTTCATATTTTGCATACTTGTTTACCAACATCAACCCAACCTATAAACAAGAGCAGTCAACTCTATCAAGCATTTTGTCTTAATTATTGCCCCTTTTTTTACTTAGAATATGCATATTATTGATAAATCTATGTTAAAGTTTGTGTACTACCCCAAATATTTCCTATACCCTATGACATATTGCTTTTATATGTTGCATACTTGTTTACCAACATGACCCCAACCTATAAACAAGAGCAGACAACTCTATCAAGCATTTTGTCATAATTATTGCCCCTTTTACACTTAGATAATTAAACAAATTGCCATAACTTCTTTATTTATGATCACATTCTATTATTACTTTGACAAAACAACACTTACCTGAATACCACAATGGATTCCACCCAAACAATACCCCACGCCCCTACCCCCCTCTCACCCCAACCCCCTTACCCCCCCCCCCCAAAAAAAAAGATTTTTTTTAAACATCATCTTATAAATAACCACACCCCACATTATACCCCCCTCTCACCCCTCCTACCCCCCCTACCCTCCCCCAATTTTTTTTTTCCTTTTTTGAATACCACAATGGATTCGACCCAAACAATACCCCACGCCCCTACCCCCCTCTCATTCCCCACACCCACCTACCCCCCCCAATTTTTTTTTAAACATCATCTAATAAATAACCACACCCCACATTATACCCCCTCTCACCCCCTACCCCCTCTACCCCCCCCCCCCCCAAAAAAAAAATTTTTTTTTTTTTCCTTTTTTATTTTTGAAAGATCGTCTAATAAATTATTGAATATGAACAATTTCCCCTTGAAGGCTTACGTTTTACTGTCAAGCACTCGAATAGTCGAGCGCGCTGTCCTCTGACAGCTCTTGTTAATTAACTGAAAGCAGGATTCATATTACTTTATTGAAATGAATTAACACATATGCCTGATCATGCGTTTTTATGATTTAAATGTTTAATGATGAAATTAATCACATTCTAAAGGAAATGCTTTCTAGTACTAATAGATTTTGTGTATTTTAATTTTACAATGATATACAACTTGTTTAAATTCATGCATGAATTAGTAGGTTGATGATAGACCTTCAAAACAGTAATTGTATTTTATTCCACCATGTGATGTAATTATTATAACACTGGGTTGAAATTGCTGTTATATGTTGATGCTTAGAAAAGGCTCCCTTTATTCCTTTATTTTATTAATACTTGTAATCAATACTTGATCAACATGTGTGGGACTGACCAATATCGTCAGTACAAAATTGATAAACAGACGATTGTGTCACAATAGTAACAATTAGCATGGTAGACAAGAGAATGGTTTTGCGAGGATAAGTCTGGGTGAGTAGATTCGTTTGAATTAGACTGTTTCATCATTATACATTTAACTGCCAAGCTATACTGTCGTTTTTTCCACAACAATCAATATAGATTACCTGGCAAATAGGTTATTCTGAATCCTCTCATGCTAACTCATGCATAGAAGGGTTTTACAAGAACCAGACTTTGTGCATAGATTAAACAATATTGTTATTGTTAATAACGTATAGTAAATTGTAGGTTATGAATATCTTTTAATTGCTTGACAGTATATTTCCTTAGTATTCATTTTTCATTAATTATCATTTCCGAATTGCAACTTTGACACTGAGTAAACGCCCTATAAAACACATTGAGAACAGTCACGCATATCGTTAAATGTAATTTATATAACCTGTCAGTGGATATCCTTATTATTATGTACCAATTTTATGAACCTTTGTTTTAATAGGTGCCTGTCTATTGTCATGAACAAAAAACATTATTAAAAAAATGCATGACAATTAAATTATTACTCTACCTTTCTGCACAATAAATGAAAATAAATAAATGAGAATAAATGCATAAGGCATACATTAGGAAATGCTTTTTGTCGTTTCTATACACTATTTGAACATAACAACAATTTACATTTGTGCCGTTTTACGTTTTTACAAATTCATAATACGAAGGTTTATGTATGTGTTTTATTGCCAAAATTGTGGATTCGAGTACTGATAATCAACTGATAATAAACTTAGTTATTTATTAACGCATAACTCCTGCTTTTAAATAGTCAGTATTTAACCTAATGAAATGTCAATCACAATCAAGTATTTAGTGACATTTTCCTTTCGTTATTCCCTAGCGCCACAGAGGACAATTAGAGATGCTAGCAAAGAGTTTTGGGACAATCTATCCTTTGACAAGTTTTTTAAGTTGTCAATATTGAATTCATTTTATTCCGTCGAAGGAAGCCTTTGCAAATTACGATCTTTAAACCTAGGTAGCACAAAGTACAGTGACATCTACGGAGATACTTAAACACAGTCACTTACATTTCTGAGACATTACCCAAGAGGACCTAAAGATTGGCTCAGTGTAGTTTATGCTGACTTGTAGGCGACGTTATTATGACTAAGACATTTCTCCAGTGTGGATTATGTAAGTTTTGAAGACAATACCTAAGTCCAGAGTGTCTGGTTTGTGCATTCTAAAGCTACACATTAAATGAATTGTTTTATTTAAGATCATTTGACATGCGTCTCAGCATGGCCGTTTACGTGTCCTTAATATTATTACATGTAGTATATGACCAGTCTTAAACTGTGCCTCAGTAATTCAATTATATGTCAAAAACATTGTATCAGCGCAGTCCATGATATGTTCTAGTCATAGCTACAGTACAGACTAACGACACTACCAAAGAACATACATTTGTATAGGTACTTGATATTCAGTTGCTTTAGTTGCCATATTTGTTTGTGACACTGTATGTGTCAATGGCTTGTACTGTTGGTTTACCTAAGTAGTCAGTAATTTGTTTGGGACATTACCCCCATCTACTTAAAATTTTCAAGACATCTTTGCTGCATCCTGAGGACGTTCCGTTGCTCTCTTCAGGCGTCAAGCGAGGAGCAGACGTTGCCATGGATAATCTTCTGGTAGCCTGATTGAAACTGAATCTGACGAAGAATTGGCACAGAGAGTCCAGCCAACGCCAGCGTAACAACACCGCTGCGCTGAAAGGCACCAAGAAGCAAGAAGAATTAAGTCATTCTCTTAAACAAGTTCCAGATCCCAGAGGAGCTCTTTTAACAAGAGACGATAGTTCACAGAAGAGTTAACAGAAACAAATAGAAACGTCGAGCAAAATATAAGAGCAGTCAAGCGGAACAACCTTGAGACACTGGTAACATAAGTAGAAGAGCAGCACACAAGGACAGAACGAGGGAACTGTTCTCCATCAACAAGAAAATAGCAGGAAAGTTTGCAAGCCCGGCGATGCCAGTAAAGGACAAGAGGAGTGATAGCACATGACAAAGGGCAAAGGAGAGGTTGATTGAGCACTTCAAGGGGCAACTAAACGGGCCAGCTCGTGCAAATCCATTGGAGATACTGCCGGCTACAAGCTATCTGCCTATCAATTGAAGAACGAGAAGTCTGAAGGTCCTGACAACATACCGACAGAAGCGCTGAAGATTTAGAGATAAACCCTCTCATAAGCAATATGTGGAATGAAGAAAAGAAGAAAAAACCAATAGAGTTAAACAAAGGCTACCTCATCAAGCTCCCCAAGTAAGGTTATCTCAGTTGCTACTCCAACTACGGAGTGATAAACCTTATGTCAAACTCGGGAAAGTTGTTTGATCGCATCCTGCTGAACCGAAGGAAATACACTGTAGCACAACACGCTAACTTGCGAATGGAGAGATCATGCACGGATCAGATCTAAACCCTTCGCATCATTCCATAAAAATCCCTGGAATGTAACTGGCCCCTGTACGTTAACTTCATCGACCACGAGAAGGCGTTCGACAGCGTTGATCGGCATTCCCCCTTGAGACTACTGAGAAAAGAAAAGAGTACCGATATTGCCAGGAAGTCTAATGAAGGGATGACTTTCAAAGTCTTAAATTGCAGAAAGCTCACAAAAGCCTTCAAAGTTAGAGCCTTCCATGTTCCTGAAGCAAAACGGAATACAGTGGTTACCCTGAAAGCAGTCTGACGACATCGACTTTGTCGATGATGTAGATCTTCTCTCTCACACCCGACAACTGATGCAGGAAAAGACATGATGCAGGACCTCAACATCAATAGAATTAAGAGCAAGGTTTTCAAGACCAACGCATCAAACCCGTCAGAGTGCAAGGCGAGCTGCTAGAGAAGTTGGAAAACTTCACGTATCTTGGACAACCATGAGGGAACGGATGCAGGCGTCAGAACCGACATCGGTAAAGCATGAGCAGTCTTCCATGAGCTGTAAACCATCTGGGGATCCAGCGCTTCAGGCATAATCATAATTCGGTAGAAAACTTCAAGCTCCAGGTTATGCACAGGAGCAACATGTAATTCCTGAAACAGATGGTATATGTCACATGGAAATCAAGATCTAATATGTCATATTTCCCGAAAGAGGTGTCACAACGTCAAGAACAATAACACTTGCAACATTCGTTATCCTTATTATACCATATGGTAAAATCTTATCCTGGTTAAATTATACTGTTTCTACCATTTATAGATCGAGGCGTCAGCGCAAAGCTGTGCTAGGTGTTTTAAACTATATAAACTTTGTTATTTGCTGAATTATCAATAAGTTCATGAAAAAAAATTCCCAGTTGTTAAAGTCTACATAATAAGACATTCATGAAGATTTCTTATTTGAAAAGAAATATATCTTAAATACAGTATAAGTTTTCTATTTCAAGTAATTATAATGTCATTAGTTTCATTTTTACTTTATATAAATAACTTTGTCAAAATGTAAAGTGTTATCGACTTTTTAGGCCAGTTTTTTACTTCTTATTTTATTCAATATAGAGCAAATTTATATTACTTAAGATAAATTCCCAGCAAAGCATGTACAAAAACCAGCAAAAAGTTTACATGAAACTGACATTTTAATTACTTGATTATATTTCGTTAAATTAAGATAACGTACTGCAAATGTGCTTTAAGACATGTAATGACGTATCTGGCTGTTGAAATTATAATTAGCTGAAATCAGGATTGCTATCACTTGATAGAAATGAATGAACATAACTTCCGGATCATGTGTTTTAATGATTTTAATAATTAATCATATATACGAAAGCATATTCTTTCTATTGCTAATATATTTTGTGGGTGTAACTTTTGAAATGATTTACAGCTTGTTAAGAATCTGATGAATGTATTGATTGTTATGTTTGTGATGAAAATTCAAATTAGTTATTGTATTTTATTCCACAATGTTGAGTTAATATTTCAACAAACGCTTGGAATTTCTTTTATATTTTGGATGTTTTGAAAGTGCTCCTTTTACTAAATTATTTAAGGAAACTTGCTACCGATATTTAATTAAAATGCGTCGGACCAACTAATATTGACAGTTCAGCATTGATCGAGAGACGAATGCGTTGCAATTCAAACAGAGCGTTTAAAACTAGATAATGGTTTTAAATGGATAAATTTGGGTGAGAACATCCGTGTGTTTGAACTAGACGTACTCGTTTACAGGCCCATAATTTTAGATTAAACTGACATAAAGATGTGCACCTACAGTCGGTTTGTTCCAGAACAATCAATAAAGATTGCCAGGAAAACTTTTTTTTATGAATCATCTTATCGTTCTGGACTAAATAGCACATGCAAATGCTTATCTACAATATTTCTGTAACAGTGACCGACTTTTTTTAGATCGAAGGTTAGACATAAAAGGGTTTAAAAGAACCAAACATTCTGTGCATATATTAAACTGCAATTTACGAATATTGTTATTTATTTTGTATACTAAATATATGTTACGAATCTCCTAATTACTTGTTATTATATGTATGGAAGTTTTTTACATATTTGGTGCGATTTGTTCAATTGAACCCTTTTGTTCTCGGAACTGATTCCAGACTGAGACTGCGCAGCTATGAAATATAAAGCCAACCTTTTACGACGGCATTCATTTTTGGCAATTAAACTGAACAATGACCATGGCAAAATTACATAATTGAAGCTGATTAAAGCACCATAAAACATCATATTAAGAACCATCACTCATATCGTCAAATTTTGATTATAAAACAAGCATAAATAACATTAACAACACTTTACATCAGAAACAAAAGGTTGTTACAAACGTATTAGCCCCTTTCCCTATGAGGTATGGTCTTAAAGGTATCAACCTGATATCACATTAGAGAGAATTATATTTAATTTATGTCCGTTGGTTCCTATTTTGTTTCCACTCGTAAACCAAACATATATTTGCCATCATATTAACTGTCGAAAACTTCAAATGGAGTCTATGTTTTTATGACAATATAAGAGAATAGTTGTCCACAACATAACCTATCAGAGGATATCCTAATAATTATATTTGTAAGATCGCTGGACCATTTCAGGAAATTTTATTTTAGTTAGGTCCCTGCCTATTGACATGAAAAAAACAACAACAACAGGTTCTTCAAGAAACCAAGGACATTCTCTACATAAAGGAAAATAAATTTATAAATGCGAATAAATATATTAGAACATATTTGTTAATGTTATATCAACTATAACAATATTTCATTTTAAAACAAAACAATTTACATTAAAAACAAACCAAACAAATTTGCAAAAAATGAACACAATCGTTGTTTGACGCTTTATATGTGCTCTATTACGTTTATTCAAAATCGTATTATTCATGTTAGAATTTGTGTTGTATTCCAGGGGTAATGTATTTATGGGGACTGTTCATCAACTTTATTTATTTATAAAGATATCACTCTTGCTTTTAAACATCTGCTAATGTCGATTTTCAACGTAATGAATTGTCAATCAGATCTATTAATTCAGTGACATTTTCCTGATCTTAGTTTCTAGCGCCACAGAGGGCAATACAAGATTTTCGAAGTTCCTTGCAAATGATTTTGGGTCAATCTATTTATTGGCATTACCCTTTTAAGTGGTCATTATGGAATTCCTTTTATTCTGATAAAAACGGTGGGCTTTCTTTGCGTGTTTAAAGACAATATGAGTGACATTGGTCTTTAAATAAGGTTTCTGTTAATTGATTTCGGTAGAGACACATTTGAGGTATTGGTTGTGGTACTATTATATTTACCTTAACATTTCGTCATCAGATACATTATGTTCATACCCAGCCTTGCAATGTGTAGTGCCGAAGTAAAAGTATTGTAGATATTCATCAAAACGGAATAAATAAATATATATATAGGTATTCCTTACTTTGCTATTTTTTGTTTCCGTATTTTTTTTTTGACGTTATAAATATTATACTATGATCTTTATCTACCTATGACGTTTGATTGTAATAATTGCTTTGCCTTTTACACCCACACATCTTGTTTTGACATCAGTCATGGTGTTTACTGAAAACAATATTCAACAATACTCAAAACTTAATCGATACTCTGTTTGCTAACAGCATTAAGTATGCTTTCTTATGTGAATTGGCCAATGTATTACTACATTTATTATGAATATGATAAGCCCGACTTTCATATACGGACTCTGAAAACCTGGACAGAAAGTAGAAGATAGCGAAGGAGGTGCTTCTTGGCTCCAACAGTGACCCGCTGAAAATCCTTCGGTATTGCATTCTCAAATCGCGCCATTTTCTCTAAGCCTATGAATCCCGTTGCACTGTGGCATCTACGGAAAGATTAATATACAGCCACTGAAATTTCAGATACATCAACCCCTGAAATTTCAGATACATCAGCCCAGCGAAGCTGACGATTCGTTTAGATCAGTTAATGATGTCTCCTAGCTTGCTATTGGCATTGGCAAGTAGTACATGCAAAGGATTGCTTCAAAACACGAAATTTGACATAAGTATCACTTTTGCAATTGATGTTACCTTAATGTTGGTAATTGTAGTGTTTGATATGTCCTTAGTTGTGTCTAAGTAATTCAATGATATGTCAAAACATTTCATCAGCGCTGTCAATGAGATGTTTGCATCATAGTTAAAAAACAGATACACGAAAATGTAAAAATATATTTTCATGATGATCAGATATTTCTCTTAAAATATTTAATATGTGGCATTATGAAACCAGACCTTGTACTGTTGTTGATCATCTAGGTTGTCAGTTTGTTTAGGACATTTATACTTGGCCTAAAGACAGTCGAACCTACCATTTGGTCACCAGAACAAACCTCATGTGCCTGTCTTCTCATGGGGATTACTGCCATTTTCCAAGTAACAAATATTCATTATTCACCCTTTTATGCATTTTTATGTTTATATTTTATGCATGAAAGTCAGTGTGATAAAAGCTTTTTTTTTTATGTTTCTGTATCGGTGGGTGATGTAACGACGTTACACATGTATATCACATGTCAACATGTATCATATGACATTTAATATATTCATACGTCAAACCAACCAGCCTAGTTAAGCTATAAAAATGAATCATTTTTTGTATTATGGAGTTCAGAAGAATTCCGATAGCAGTAAAGTTCCGAGTTGTTTCTTACAGTAACGGGGCGTGTCGTTTGGATATCCCGTCCGTACCGTTCGCATGGCTAAAAAGTCATGTTAATCAACAGAATATATTTAATTGGAAATATGGAAATATTACTGAGTTGTGCGCTTTCCGAGTTGTCTTAAAAACTAAACTAAACTAATAACGCTGCAGTGATAGGATGTTATAAAGAAGTATTACCCATATGTTGACAAAGCATCCTGATGTGTGAGGCAAAATTTACTGTCCGGACCGTCCGTTGTTCCGTTTTCCGATCAGTTCTTCACACACGAAGTAGATAATTTTCTTTCCTTAAGCAGCAACAGCGACTACTACAACTTTTTGATACTTACATAAGTTTTACGGTAGACCACCATTTTCAATCCACCCCTATCACCCAGCCTCACTTTAATCTTGACCTAATATGAACTTCGACTCATTCTAGTAATCTATTTGTTAGTGTTATACAAACGATTGATTTCACTTTGAATCGACGCCATTATAATTATTATTTCGCTCACTGATGGACAGTGTTTTAATTATTAAGCTTAGCTGTCTTACCCAGGTTTTCAAATGAAATGTGAGAGAAACGTCCCGCAAATAGACCGAATGAATAACTGGATTGTTTGAATTTGTTAACATTCATAAGCAAAAAAAAAATGTATGCTTGTCTTCCAAAGTATTAAATTATAATCTGAAAAACTTTTTAATGATAGTTTTGTTTAGTAAGGCTCAAACGGTGTACCCCATTTGGAAATAACCACCATTTCTGTAGATTGCTCCATGCGACAAACATACATTTTTTTGTTCTGTATCTTACACGAGTAAACATGTTGGTATCGGCTAAAACAACTAACGGTTATATTGTAGATATGTCAACGAGCCTCATACGGTTTTACTGACAGTTCGCAAAAATGTATGTATGTCTTGAAAGAAACGTATTAAATGTAAAATATGTTTTGCAAACTGAAATCCCAAATTGGAAACAACGCAAAATGCGACATAAAGACCATATTCCGCTGTAATAATTATGCTGATCGGAAAACACTGTCGCGTCAAAAACATTTTTTTTTATATCTGAAGTGATCAAGCCTGTGACACACAACATTTGTATCTCCAAGCGTTTTTCAAAAAATAAAAGTTTTCGTTGGGCGTTAACACTCTCGGAGTAGAGTCTCCGATAAGATTGTAATATACTTTCATACTCATTTATATGTGTGAATGTTTTCATGCTAAGAATCCGGCAAACCTAAAGTCCGTTTATCTTTTGTGAAGAAAGTAATTGTTTTATAAATGACACAAACTTAAGAAATTGTCGTTCCGAAATTCTTTTAACAGTGAACATAAATTTACGACAGTTTACTACAGTACTCAACAATGTCAGTCCTGTATGAATTCATTCAAAGTATATCTCATTTATATTCCGTTAAAGGCAACACAGTGCGTTTTTCTACAAAACAACACTCTGAAGATCAGTTCTGTTCAAACAGAAATCGTGTTTATTTCCGTCGTAGCTGTCAATCCATGATTTATAAACCTCTCTTGACTTTTGTATTTTGCTAATGAAATGGTGGGGAAATTTCCCGCCAGTAGAGCGATAATGAAAATTTGGTTTTTGTGAACAATACTACAACTGAGCAAAATATAACACGTGCACATTACAAAACGTTAAGACGTTTACAATAACATATAATATAACTTATAAAAAAAATTGTAGTAAGCATAAATAAAATACTTCTGAATGGGCTAATTTGAAATAAAGCGATGCAGACCTGCGTTCTGCAACGATGTAAACTTAGTTTTTGAAACTATGTTATATTAAATATAAGGCAAAGCGGATACAAAAGTTTCATACTCAACTTCTGAAATCAGTGTACTTTTTGTGCGCCCATGTATATTTGATTCTATGTAAGCCCCAGAGTGTTCATTCTTGTTTTTTCATATTGAACAATGACTCCCATAATGAATTACGTGCACTAGTATTTGTATATTGTTTAAGAATTCAGCATCGGTTTTCCCTCCTGATATAAATTGTTATGTCATATAGTTCGCTTGTTTAGTAACATTCTAGAAATAGTTTTTACATAACAATTAAAGTTTCGAGCCTCTCAATATGCTTAAGAAATAAGGCTGGACGCTTTGTGTATGATCGCTGTTTATAATATAAACAAACTTGCTGAGTGAACCCATAATTGAGCAAGAACTAAATGGTCAAAACCAAGAAACAAGTTCTGTATGTATTATGAAGCAAGATCCAACTCTTATTAAACAAAAAATAACATATAATTTTGTACAACAAGGAGTTTGTCAGACAATTGCATCAATATTATAAATGTTATGCAGAATGCCAAAACTTGCCTGACCAATGTGTATCCTTGTACCTTTTGTTCCTCAATTATGTAAACTTGAATGAAAAAAGCCACGATACACTCACTTTGACATTCGTACAATAATGATATAGGCTGATTGTGTTTCAATTAACACAATCACGATGTATATCACAGTTACGTGAACAAAAGGCGTTATGTCGCAATCGTTTAACGTATATTTATTATAAACTTAAATTAATTTGTAAACACATAAAGAACGTCAACTGATAAACGTAAAACAACACATTAATCATATGTCTTTTATTTTTTTGAACATGGTATCCTTTAAACTATAATGCCTCTATATGCAATGCAACCTTCCACATCGTCAGTTTTGTTCTCTATTTGTTTTATCGAAGGAGGCGCCTTTTAAAAAAGTTGTCGAGAATATCCAAAGGGTATATAATGTTCAATTAAGGAAAATTAATAAGTGCTTATTTATTGAATCCAATCAACAACAAACAAAAGTTTTCATGTGTTGTATTAATCCATTAGATTGGAATGTAAACAAAAATATAACATACCAAAAACTCGGATTCTTGTTAACAGTTATAAATTTATATTAGAATGCGACGTTTCCTGTTTACTTTCTTATTTCCATATGTACCACTAAATAAAATATATGTATACAATCTCGAATTTACAAATTACGACTGATAACAATTTTAATAATAACTAACCATGAGTGGTTAAGTGAAAAATAATAACCTGAAAAAGTGATTACCAAGAAAGAAAACGTGTAAAACTAATAGATTTTTACACGGCATAGTGAGTAGTTCCACACCATAGATTAGTGTGTGTTATTAGTTTGCTTTATGATTAAAAAAATACTTATAATAAACAAGCGATGTGTTTGTGAAACACACTGTCCCCATTTATATGACCTTTGACCTTGAAGGATGACTTTGACCTTAACCTTTCACCACTCAAAATGTGCAGCTCCATGAGATACGCATGCATGCCAAATATCAAGTTGCTAGCTTCAATATTGCAAAAGTGTACATTAAATGAGCGTATTTGATCTATTTATTTGACCTTTGACCTTGAATGATGACCTTGACCTTGACCTTTCACCGCTCAAAATGTGCAGCTCCATAAGATACACATGCATGCCAAATATGAAGTTGCTATCTTCAATATTGCAAATGTTATGGCAAATGTTAAAGTTGGGGCAAACAAACAAACAAACAAACAAACAAACAAACAAACAAACCAACGGACAGGGCAAAAACAATATGTCCCCTACTATAGTGGTGGGGGACATAAAAAAGTAGTTGGAGAATAAATATATAGCTACCCGATAAAATATATCTCATAAGTGAATACCAAGACTGACCTTCCACGTGATAGCAATAGTATCAATACATGAGTGTCTGTACTCGAGTAACCAGCAAATGTATGGATGCTGTGAATACTATTATGAAATGATTGTGACTGTGCTAATATTTAGGAAAATGAAATAACTTTACAAATAAACAATGAAAGTGCTCTTCAGTAAAATGCAATATAGGATATTTCCTACAATACACTACAATTCAGGACAGTTCACTTACAGTACAGAACAACGTAATAAAGGACATTTATCAACAGAACACATTACAATGTACCATTGTCCTCTTCAAGACATCAAGATAAACGATAGTTAAGTGCAGAAGAGCAAAATATTTTTTAAGGTCTATACAGACATATCAATATCAAGCCCATCTAAACAATACGAACATAATTAATGGCAGTTTTCTATAGTGGTCCACAATTGCATTGGGAAGAATATTAGAAGAGTTGAAAAACCAAATAATATGGCTACTCATATATATTAAATTAATGAAGAATTATGCGATATTTGTAGCATGATTTTTACTTAGTTGGGTAATTTTCGATTGAAAGAAACAAAAACATACTGGCGTGTAAACAAAAATGACATTAATTCACTTAGTCTGTCTTATGCCTTGATATACAGTTTTCGAGATCGCTTGAATATCTAAGATGAAAACAATAAGATATTCGCATAGTCGATGATAATTTATTGAACTGTCTTAACGGATGTTTTCCTAAAAACACGAATATACATAAATAATAAAATGCAAAATTTGCTTTATACGCTTGTATTATAATCCAATTCAATAACATTTCAATGCTGTACTTAATCAATAAAAATTATTAAATGAAAAAAAATCTATTGATACAGAGAAGCGTGGTTATTTGCTTTAAACACAATGCGTGTTCTGCCATGGTCCAACAAATGTATATTATTACTGTGTTGATGGATTCGGACACTTCTCATTCGCTTAATATCTATCAACTCATGATTGCTGTTATATAAATGGCTTCTGAGACATGTCAATATATTTAAAAAAAAACACTCAAGTAGCGGCTGTCTGGCTAGCTAAAGGGTCTGTCAACCGATGCTCATTATTATGTATTTTTTATTGTTATTTTCTAACGCTGAAGAGGATAAAATCTCGGGTTTCTCAACGTTCCTTGTTTAAGGCTTCGTTACATTTTTCTACTTGCATTGCCGTGTTAACTGGTCTGGATTGGAGTTACTGATATACATAGTTAATGCAACCAAGTTAATTGGGTTGACTACACTTACAGGAGAAATCGCAGGCACTAATTAGATGTTAACAGGCATTCTTTGTGACCTTGGTCTTTAATATGTCTTCTTTTGTATTGATCTCCTTATGTTCCTAGCAATGTGGGAGGTAAAAGTAATAGGCTTGTAGATACTCGTACAAATGTGACAAATGTGACGTTTATTTGATCAAAAGCGGCTTAAAATGTCAACAGTCTGTATTAAGTGAATATTCTCAATGCGTTCAAAGATAATATTTCCTACTTGGCATTGTACGTGCATGCCACCGACAGACCGAGGTAAATATATATTACATTACTGTATTGTTAACCTGCAATTTTTGTGATTCCTCCCGTAAACCCCTTTTTGTATTTCTGTACTTAGCTGTTTGTCAACGAATGATTTATCTTTGCAGTGATTTGTTTCTTAGCATAGGTTACATAATTCAAACTTATTTCTGTTTCCAGAAGATATACATTTCTATAAGGCTTGCTAAACTAGTGAATAATTTTTAAAGATATTGTTGGAATCTAAATAACGGAATAACATTTTTTCAAATTGAACTATATATTCAGAATGTTGAAAGCTTGATATTGTCAATTCAGATACGTGATAATTGAGTTTTATCATAAACTATATTTATAGAAGTAAACAAGAACAACATGTTGTATTTATGATTAAGAAAAGTGCAATGCAATTTGGGCTAGTGGTAATTTAGAAATGTATGTAGTCAAGCTATCGGAAATTTCGTATGTAGCGGTAATTTCATATCTGTACTATAATGTTTAGACTAATGATTCAAGTTATTAATGTGAAGATTGGAAGTTGAGCTGAATATAACCAGCTTAGGTATTTAAAATAACACATTTAACCATGCCGTCTTTGTGTTGCAAACCCCATGCGAAGATGTGACTGTGTTTTGGGAAAGGAGCGTGTAGAGACGAAAAAGACAACGATAGAGATGCGCTAAATGAATCAGTGTACTTTCCATGCGGGGCAAGTTACGCAAAGCTTCCACTGAAGTTATTAGCTTGGACGTTCGTTACCAAACAGGGCAGAAACAAGAAGATTGGCAAGGTGCTTATGGGACCCAAGAAACGCGCCACTTGAACGACATGACCTCTAAGGCTAGCATGCTTGTGTGACAGTGGCATCAACTGGAAGACTGGCAAATGGTCACTGATTTGTATGAGATATTAGTTAAATGAAGTTTTGCTTAGTCAAAGATGTCAGCAAAGTATTGCTACTTCTGGGATGTTCCCCAAATGTAGAAAAAGGAGGGTCTTGGAGGATGTCTATGTTCTGTCCATGGTACCTGTAAAGTTTATGAAATGTCCAGGACATTGTTTGAGTTTAGTCAAAGATAATGAATACTGAAAACTGTATCATTAAACTATTATGCATATTGGATCACTGTCAAAGCTAGTTGCTTCGGTTGCATTTTTTTCTCACTTACGCACAACATTTCCATTGTGAGCTTTTGTAATCGTTCTTTACCGACGTTAATTATTTTTCATGCGTGGTAAACATTTACCTTAATACAACTCTAGAAACCCAATTTAATGCCTAATCTTCATGAAATTTGTTCAGAACGTTAATTTAAATGATAGCCGGGTTCGAAATTGGGTCACAGTAAGAAAAAGCTTGTGAACACTCCATAGTTTATTTGCCCATTTTAATGTTTTGAAAAAGTTCCTTATATTAATATTTTAGAATGCCAGTTACACAAATTTTGATTAATATTTGATGTTATAGCGCATACCTCCTAAACCGAACTTGATTGAATTATAATAATTTGTATAAGCTTAGGATAATAATATTACATTGATGAATTGCGGGTGAAAAGCTTTCATTTTGCAGACTCGTTTTAGTCCAAGGTTTGTAAATATAACTGTCGAAAAATGCTTTCACGCAGTCTTTGTTTCAGAAAAATTAATAAGGATTACTGGGAAACAATTTCTAAAGCGTCTTATCTTTCAGACCTTTAGGGAAAAAACTATTGAATACTGACAGACTATATGTGGCAAGCAGTGTCCTTTGTAATCGAAGGAAAGGCGTGGAGGAGTTTAAGAAGAACTAGTGTTCATAATTAAAAATATTGATAACGTTACGTATGACAGACATATGAAACTGCTAATTACAAGACAGTCTATTTCCGAGTTATTTTCCATTACTATAAACGAACAGAAAATTGGAAACTCCCAGGAGTTAAATAAAACCCCAGATTCCTTAAAATCAATTCCAGACTGAGAACACCAGGCATTATGTTGCAGACAGTTATGAAATAGCAAACCGACCAATTATCCCTTTTGGTGTTCACGTTTTGAAAATATACGGAAGCTTTTTTTGTATCACAAAATACACATTTGACACTGATCGCTGAATCATATGACACCATATGAAGTTCATTTGTATATGTATAATATTATTAATGTAGAAATATTGTGTAAAAGTAAAGGACGAACATAAGGATTGCTTTTCAGATGGGCTCTTTATCAGGTAGAGTTGAATGTAGCGCAACCTATATCCTTACTTAAAAAGAGAGGTTATTAAGTAGAAATAATGTTAATTTGCTCATTTAATTTTATTTGCAAACCAAACATACCAAAACATAATTCCTCTGTCTAGAATGTCCAGACTTCAAATGAATGTAAATAAAATCAGGTTATTTTTTTTAAAACGCTTGCCAAACTGAAATTAGTTTTTTTACAATAATCTTTGTGAAGGACAATGAAACATATATATTGCAGCCTTATAACGGACAGTTAAACGCCAATGTATGACATTGTTTGTATGACATCCAGGTAAACGACAGTTCTCTGGTCAATACGTTTGATATCTGTTACACTCCTATTTAATGAAGTTCTCCACAACACAAACAATATATACAAGTTTTTACCAGTATATACACACCCCAATATAGAACAATTATCTATAGTACACTCCAATATAAACATTTCGTTTTTTCACACCGATAAATGCTGATTCTCCAAATTACTATAACAATCGTCGCATAATTAAAGAGCAATTGTGGCGTAACAACAGTTTTTATGCCCCCGGTAGGCGGGCATATTGTGATTGGACTGTCCGTCCGTCTGTCTGTCCGTCTGTCCGTCTTTCCGTCACACTTTGCGATTAGGTTTCGAAAAATGCTCATAACTTCTTTGTCCCTTGAGATGTAACCTTCATATTTGGTATGAATGTGTATATGGACAAGGCCTTTCCATACGCACACAAATGTTGACCCCTGTGACCTTGACGTTGAACTTAGGGTCCGCGTTTAGGTTTCGAAATCTGTGTTTAGGTTTTGAAAAATGCTCATAACTTCTATGTCCCTTGAGATATAACCTTTACATTTGGTATGCATGTGTATATGGACAAGGCCTTTTCATACGCACACAAAATTTGAATCATGTGACCTTGACCTTGAACTAAGGGTCCGCGATTAGGTTTCGAAATCTGCGTTTAGGTTTCGAAAAATGCTCATTACTTCTATGACCCTTGAGATATAACCTTTATATTTGGTATGCATGTGTATATGGACAAGGCCTTTCCATACTCACACAAATTTTGACCCTTGTGACCTTGACCTTGAACTTAGGGTCCGCGTTTAGGTTTCGAAATCTGCGTTTAGGTTTCGAGAAAAGCTCATAACGTCTAGCAAGCGTTTATATGGGGCATAAGTAATCCTAAGGTGACAGCTCTTGTTTTTTCTATTGTTAGTGACCTTGATCTTGAGAAAGCTGGTCCAATATGGAATTCCTAATTAGGTATAAAATAAATGTAAGCTACCTACACACCATTTCAGTACAATTTCTTCATCCAAACTCAATTTATTTAGCAGACAACTTTTTTTTCCACTTTTAGAAACAGTTACTTTGACATTCATCCGGCTAGCCCAAAATGTATTTACATGAAAGGCCCGTATATAAAGAATATATACGCAAAATTGCAGTGCAATACATCCATTCAAATTCAAGTTATTAAATTGAAACCATTTTTATAGTTGATATGACAGATACCTTGACTTTTAGATGACTGGAATTTGAAAGCTGCATGGAAGCTACTATCATCCACGATTTTAGTGCTAAAACCCCTAACAAAACTGAAGTTATTGATCAAATTCTATTTTTCTTTTTCTTTTTTTAAAGTAAACCATAACTTTTACCCGACACACTATGTATACAATCCCGAAATAGTTTTCTACAAAACACCGTAAGATAGGACCTTATTTAATTGTAAAATACAGTAAAGGACATCACTTAACAATCCATGCAATTTAAGATCGGATAATTATGTAAAAGCCATTCTTATATGAGGTAGTTTTCAGTAAACCGCAATCTATGACTGTTCTCTATCGTACATTGCCATATCAAATAGTGCTGTTTATAAAAATCCCAAAATATCAAAGTCCGCTACATAATTCCATAATATAGGACATGTTTTTAAAGTACACCATACTATTGCGTTTTACATTATGACATACTAAGTTTATACATCTCTATACATTACACCAAAATACGAAAATGTTTACTCCAGTTTCCTCATAAAATGTGTCTTTTGGAAACCCCAATAAAAGACTGTTCTTTGTAAAGGACATCCCGATATTGTACATACCTGTTCGGTATCAGTACCAATGTTGGGGCGTTCTTTCAGTGCAGTCCAATATTGGGGCGTTCTTGAAAACGATATAGTGCAGTTTGCTAAAGTAATCCACAATAAAGCACAATGCACGACATTGCACCCAAATATAAGATGGTTTTACATAGAACACCTCAGTTTACAGTATACGTTATTATACAATGTTACACAATTTTTCGGCGAAGCGTTCTAACAAAGTTCTCTACAATACCATGTAATATAGGACATTTCTTTACTGTGTAACGTAACAGGACAATACCCTACAATAAACACCTACTATAGGACATTTATCTACACTACTTTAAAAAAACGACCCCTTTCTCATAAAATCATCACCATTTACGACAGTTCTCTACAATACCACTGCAGATGACAGTGCTCTACAATACACTGCTATATATTCAGGACTTACAAGTTTAAGGCACATTTAGATATTAAATCCAGTTTTCTTCAGTCCATCATTTTGTAGGACATATCTCAACAGTACTCATCTGTATATAAAATTTAATTACAACATAATCAAAAATGTATCTGCTCTATGCAGGGCCATTATAAATTGTGCCGCTTTCTACAGAACGAACGTTATTAAAGGCAGATCTCTACAGTGTATCAAAGTGCCATGGTAAAGAATATAGTACATGTTAGTTACATAGTTTTCTTATAAATTTAATTGATTTTCCTCCGTTACACAAATGCCGGCCTCATAAACTAATGTAATAATGATCTCTTAAAATATATATTGACTAATATAATTGCCTCTATTGATAAGAATATAAACACTTAGTCTTAGAATAGACCAAGTTACAAACAAGCTCTTCTGGTGTCACATAACATACAGCTTTTTGTTGATTTGTCGTTCTAATTATATATAATGATGCATAGAAAAATCATAAAATTATATTTGTCGCAAAACGTGTTTACAAAACTATTATTGAACCTATTACATAACAGATGCAGAAAAAACAAAAATGGTAGCAGAAAACTCAGCTAGACTAGGCCGAACCCTCAATAGAGAGAAGGGCAAGTTGTTCAGGACCAACACATTCGACAACACACTCATCACAGTCCAAGGCGAGGCGTTGGAGGATATGGATAGCTTCACCTATCTCGACAGCATCCTGACAACTAGGGAGGAACGGATGCAGATGTCAGAACCCCTATCGGTAAAGCACGAGCAGCCTTCCAACAGCTGAAAAACATCTGGGGATCCAGCGAAATTGGCTGGATTTCGTCCAAAAGAATAGGCTCTTACGTAAATACCATCGTGAAGCCACTACTCCTCTATGGAGCCGAGACCTGGAGAAGCACTGATACCACCATTAAGAAAATAACAGGTCTTCATCAATACCTGCCTCAAGAAGATCATCAAGATCCCCTGTCCAGACAAGATTTCAAATGAAGAATTATGGAGAAGAACTAAGCAGCAGCCAGTTGAAGAAGACATCCTTCAGAGACGTTTGCTGTGGATAGGCCACACCCTTCGCAAGCCTGCATTTAATAAAACAAGGCAATCTCTCACATGGAACCCCCAAGGGAAAATGAAAGAGGGCGGCCTAGAAACACCTTGCGCCGTGACCCGGATGCAGATGTTAAGCAGATGGGCTACAGATGGGGGCAGATGGAGAGACTCGCCCAGAACCGAGACGCCTGAAGGAAGCTGGTTGGCGGCCTATGTCACAGATGGGACCTTATGCGAAGATGAGATGATGATCAAATATGTAAGAACACAACACTGCATAAATAATTTTTTATCGTACCGCCCCAAATACCAAACAAAAACGCATTTAAAATGCAAAAATAATACAGATTTGGTTATTATAAATCGTTTAGTTTCTATACCTAAGATTGTTTTTTTTATGCACCGGGAATAAATCGACTAAGTACATTACGTTCGCAACAAAGTGAGAGCAAAGTATATACATTTCAATCAAATATGAACAAAATCAAAAGTGTTTCTTACAAACATACAAGTTTTTAGTAAAAAAACGTTATTTCATTGCAGAAGAACGTTTTACATGTTAACATTAAGTAAATAATTTTAAGTTGACATAGTCTTTAGTTATGCTTTCCTTGTGAATAAATCTAAAACAGTATATTTCGCATGTATAACCTATTCATCGCATTCTTCCCTTTTACTATAAAAAAATAAAAATATCACTTTATACCACTTTGAGTTTTTACGTACTTATATTTTGTCACCGCTGCAGAAACTATGGTCAAGTCCATTCTCTATTCCTTCTTTTTTTCTGATCAAAATGAGTTTTTCATCAAGTCGATGACAATTTATTGACCTTTCTGTACTAATGTTTTCATGCAAACAAAAAATAATTTAAAAGGGCGGTATATGACCTATTCACTGATTTTATCATCCGCTCTAAGAACATTTTAAAACGAAAAAATTTGCTCTAAGAACTTTTCAATACGACATAATTTCCTCGTGGTGCACATTTGCAAATAATGAGGACATTATTGGTGATGAGTTCAGATCCAATATGTGCTCTGCCACGTTTCAATGCAGGTTACTTTAAATTATACCCTTTTTGATGGATTTTTGGATCTGCTAATCTTCTTTTGTTATTTATTGAGGTATCACTTTTGTTATTAAATTACTAACTCTGGTCAGTATCAAATGAAAATGCCACGCTATCTGACTAGATAAGTGAATTGTTAATCATTCTGTCATTTTCCTGACTTTCTTCTTCTAGCGCTACAGAATGCAATTTGATTGGATATCCTAAATTCCTAGCTTAACGCTTCAGAACGTCTATTTATCAACATTGACTCATGAACTGATCAGGATGGGGGTTACTTTTATTTTTATGAAAAAAGACTGTGAATATTATTACGAGGTTTATTGGCTTGTTTGAACTTACTTCAGAAGTCGAAGGTACTGTTTGGGTTTCAAAAGAAATTAGTTTTGAAATTAATTTTTAAACAGTTTTATTGTTTATGTCTCATAATGTACTTTGCAATATGGTGGTAGATGTTAGAGGCTGGAGGATACTTAAACAAATGCGACAGGTTTTACCTAAAAGCTGCTTTTAATTTCAATAGCTGTGTAATGGGTGAAAGTTCTCTATATGTTCTGACATGCTATATTTACTGCTCGGCATTGTTTGTTTTGACACCCACGCCAATTATATTTACTAGTAGAGATTTATTGCTCTTGGCAGCAACATAGTCAACATCATCCAAGGTTTGGTGTTTACCTGTAAACATACTTTTACATAAAACGTTATTGACATTACGTATAGCTTTATAAGCAATCATTGAGAATACGGGCTTAATGAGGAAGCGTTTTACTTCAGCAGGATAATCTAATACTTACACTCGTTGTTTACTATTTTCAGGAGCATTGGCTTGCATCAATGAATCATCTCGGTATCTTCAATTAAAGGCACTGGACATAAGCATCAATATACCCATTGGCATTTCCTGATTTTGTTTCCAAAGTCGTCAATAATTTGTCCTGAACTTTGCCTCAGTAATTCACTGATATGTCAAAAACATCAGAACGGTCAAATACATGTCTGAAACATGGCCTCAGAATAGACACACGAAAGTGCCAACTATTTATCTTCGACTGTCTGTACAGTAAAGGATATGTCAAACATTTTTAAAGTTCCAGTTATTGATTTGTAAAGCGATACTCTCAAACAAATCTTTTAAAAACTGTATCCCTGTCAAAACCTTAGCTTTTGTACTGTAGTTTTTCCGAGTAGCCATTTATGAATTTGGAATATGAACTTCACATTGCTAAGACATCTGTACAACATTGTTTATTTATCGCAAAAGCATTATCAATGCATTACTGAAATCATATCCTTTTGTAATCAATGTGATTGGACAAAGGCAGTGAACAACTTGTTTCCTGTGTGGCTATAGTTTCCAGACCTGTTGATCATACAGTTCACATGCACATATCCTGTGTACTATGTATCCAAACCTAGATCGTTAATTATAGAAGTGAAATGATTGTGAACTAGAGTTTTAACAGTTATATGATAACTTAGTTCAAGTTAATAGTCATTGTTGATGTATTATATATTTTTTCTATTATGCAATGTATCTCTATAGTAAAAAAAACATAGATAAATGTATAACGCATGTAAGATAACTGCATATTTTTGTGTATGGTTATGTAGTATGTTATCTCTAAGACGAGTTCGTGGTAAGTTGATCAAGTACACCCTGAAGCATGTTCGGCATCTCATTCTCGAAAAAAGCAATTAATAGCATTCAAACATGAACTTTACCATTCAGTCTCAGTGTTCAATATATTAAAGCTGAGGGTTAGCTAAGGTCCACTTCAAATAGCAAGGCGTCATTAGTGATTGAGATCTCATCGGCATACACGTATTTGGTTTTTACAATCTTAACTAAGAAGTATGAATAGACCCCTGGCTAACTAGGTAGTGCGTGCCAAAAGCTAATTTCACTTCCGATCAGAAAATGTCACTTGACCAGATTGTGGCGCTCTATCAATGGTCAAGAGGTCTGGTCTGCTATTTAATCTGGGCTCCAAAACTACTGGTCAACACAAAATAAAAGAAAAAAAAGTGTGAAATAAAGATAAAAAAACTAATGTGTACATGCTTACATGCATAGTAATTTTAAACAGTGCTATGTTAAACGCGGATGAATTTGAGTTAATCCGGAGTTGTTAAAAGCCGTAATTGGCTATTATTAATTTTACTTTTCAAGTTTTGTTTTAGGTTTGATATGAGATCATGATCATGATAAACAACCACTGAGCTCTCAGAAAATAATGATCAGAATTGGACGAAACTTTCCATGCAGCATCCCTATATTGTGCACATGCAAATAGCATTCCGGTCCAACACATTTCCGGGAATTATTTCCCTTTGATTATCAATATGTCATTGTCGAATACTTTCTTTCCGCACGGGATCTCAAGAACTGATGATCCCAATTTGATGAAACTTGATATGAACTTCTTTTACGAGTAAGTATTTATTGCGCCTCTCCGTTTATTGTTCAGTGATTTACTGCCCTTTGAATAATAAATCGTTTCATCTCGGACATTAGTGATCAGAGAATTATGCCACATTGTATGCAGCATCCCTATTGGGTGGACATTCTGCAAATCTTACTTATATATTTGAAATATTAAGTAAATGTTATTTACTCGTGTGTATAATCTGTCACATTCAACTATTGTTGCCAAAAAAAATTAGTAACCACGTGATAAGCCCTTGTGCAAGTTGTATGTTCTTTTATAATAATTATTTTCATTTTATTAGGAATGCAAAAAGCATGCAGTTTTAACAAATCTGAAACAATATTTTGTACATATGACATCCCTAATGGCAACACTTGAAATGAATGGTAATTTAGAATCAATGTTTGTCTTTCCATACATTTTTTTTTCACAACCTTGACTCTTAGATTTTGTTTAGTGATTAATTACGTGTATCAACATGCGAAAACCACCATTTGTATTTTGCTCTTGAACGAAGTTAACCAAATTTGCCTTAAGGAAAACGTGTCACCTTCGTTAAGAACGTCAGAAGCTCAATACAGCAAACCTTCTGTATTTGTTAAGTGAACATGTTTTCATGTTCAAGCTAACACATATTTTATCATTCACCTTAAATAAATCATTGTCAATTTTATGTATGCAATACCACCACCGACTGCTTCATCTTTTGAACCCTTATACAGTTTTTAATTATAACCTTTCCCTTTCCACTCATATCATCCAGCCTCATTTTGACTGTGACCTTCATCTAGAATTTCAAACAACCCATTTGTGACAGGATACGTGGATTTAACCATTTCATATAAACCAAAAACTGCATGCTCTAACTGATTGAAACTACTCAAGTGCTAGTTGCATCATTTTTGAAAATGGGCTATGGGCGCGTGTTTGTTTGTATTACATACATTTTCGTTCTCTCGCTTATTCAGTCTATAACAATAAATATATTCCTACAATATTGGTTCAGACACAACACATTACCCAACCTAAAGGCAGCGTATGCGATTCAAATTATATAAAATATATTCATATGAAACAGTGAACAGTATTAAATTTACCAATTACGCATAGAACAAGTGTTTTGATCCAATTATTTTGCAGTGTCTTCGCTTTGCTAGGTTGGTCTGCAGTCATTATCTGGTACAAAATAACCAGCAATCAATCGGTTATTCCTTCGGGACACGTAAAATTCCTGAGACAGCGGTGATTAGCCTCAAAAATGTCAAGTTACAATATGACATTGCAGGTTAAAAGCACTTGTCGAAATGAAACCACATAGTGTTATTTCAAAACATTTTTAATTGTACTTTCAAATCTTCTGTCATTTAAACATAGATGAGTTAGCGCAAAGCTATGCCATTTGTATGAACTATATGTTTATCAGATTGTATTCGGAATGTACTTAGAATGTACATTTAGCCTATAATTATTATATTTGGAATACTACAATAATTTGTGCTGTGTGGGTGCAGTGGGGCGTATTCCCCGTACACATTTTCAATACCGTCATCTATTAACAGCTGAAGAGACTGTAAGTAGTGCAGCTTTTTTGTTAGGTGGATGAAATATATTTACTATCTTTATTATACTTAATAGGTAGTGTTTTACACATTTTTCTAGACATACCAAATATTTGATAATTTAATATATTTTGATAGATGAACCATATTTCTCAGTAGACTGATAACTTAATTTTAATAGATTTTCGATCGTTACGACACTATGACACTAAACGGGAAATGTTCGACTCGCGCGTCACGTTTTAATGTCTTTATTTACTCACTTCATAAGTTCATTATTATAATTGTTTGAGACGAGGGTTTGGATTGTAATTAATTCTGATGTAAGTGAGCGGTTAGTCTTATCATCATACCGCTTCAAACCTCAAATGCTTTGCATTCCATTCATCCCAATTGCAATAATATCGTGTGTACATTTGGTGTCCTGTAATAAAACGTATGAACAACAATTTATCTAATTAGAATGTTTCTGGAGTTTTATTATATGCGTAAACCAATGTATAAAATAAATGCGCAAATTCATATACCGGATTTCATGGTTGTGGACAGCGACAACGAGCGAGACCTGGTATTGTAATGCGCATGGGGGGTTAGAGAGGTTAGGGTAAGGGGTAGGGTTAAGGTTAGGTTTGGGTTAGATTAAGCCTAAACCCTAACCTTAACCCTAACCCGACCCCTTACCCTAACCATAACCCAGGGTTATCTCCCCTATACAAGGCCTCGCTCGTTGTCCGCTGTCCATACTTTTCAGTAATGAGCGACAATAATTAAAAATGTACTGTATCTTAAAGGGACCGTAGTCGCTTATATGGAAAACTTCAGAACCGAGAAGGTGAAGGTGCGCAAGTTCATATGGTATGGTTCCAAAGATTCATCCCTTTAACATCAATACATTTAAATACATACTCCCCCTCCCCCCCTATAGACTTTTTATATTAACATTGATAGATTGGGGTGAAAGCATCCGTGTGCTTGAATTCGACCATCTCGTTTCAAGTCACATTATTCTAAATGTAAATGTCAGACTGATTCTCACCCGTAGTTTTTTTACCAGACCAATCATTGCAGATTGCCAGGGTAACCGCTTGTAATAAGTATTTTAGGGTAAACATTCAAGATTGATTAAAAATAGAATAGCTTACAAATACAATCCAGCAGTATCATTGAAGGTGTTTATGGTCGAAGATTATACATAGCGGGATTAGACAAGACCAGTACAATGTAAATAATTAAAAGAAGTTCATGTTAAAAGCAATGGCATATGCAAGATGAATATTGCGAAACAGCTATCAACTAAGAAGTGCATTTCCTGCGGATTTTGTTTAATGTTAAAGGGATTTAAAATGTGTGCAATTCTCAGGCGTTCAGTAACAAATCCAGGTTTGTTGTGAACTGATTCCTGACTGAGACAATATGGCATTGTCTTACCAACACTTTTGATATCAAAAACCAACTAATAATAGATTTGTTCATTTAACATAAAGTTAATTCAACCATAAAATGAATAAATTACAACTATGACACTAACTTCTGCACCTTTAACACCATTTTAAGAACTGCCATTCATATCTTTAACAGTATGATTAACAGTATGATTGTGTATTAATAAAATATACATAAAATGTTGCCATACACGTATAAGCTCCTCGTATACGTACTTCATACGTAGATATGTCCTTAAACCTACATGGCAAATTAAAATGAGTGTGTATAAAATAGATGTTGTTTTAACAACAATCGTACACATTTAAATGTGGACACCATCTCCATAAGACAGAATGTCCTCGGGGAAGTTCGAATGGGAGTAATGTTGCAATTAACGATATATGGTAATATTTTTCCACAACATAATCCTATAGCTGATCTCTGTATTATATGTATTGAATGCGATTGTATTTTTATAATATCGCTGCTTTTCGATGTACAAAACAAGTTACATAACTGACCGAGGACAATAATTTGACCTTTCAGTTACAAATAAAACTAAAATAATGCATGACATGCATTTATAATAAATGCGAACATGTTTGATTTGTTTTATACATGTATCTTCATTATCCACTTTTATAATAGTAAGACAATTTGTGTTGATTGCTTAAAATACAACCTGTGCACTGTAACGTCCCCAGTTCATTTTAGGCAAATTAATATTTATGTTTTTTTCTGGAATGATTATCTTTTTGGTTGTTTCTGAATTCGTCACTCCAGCTATTAAACTGTCTTCTAATGTCAATATAAATCACAAAATATTGTCATCCAGAGCTCACCACTCAGTCATTTTCATGACGTTATTATAAAGCGCCACAGAGGACAGTTGACATTTTCGAGAACTTTGGTACAATCTGTCTACTGGCATTGCCTTGTAAACTGGGGAATATAAGAGTTTATTGTATTCTTATAAAGAGAGCTTTTTCTAATGATTTCCGATATCTTTGGATTGACTGAACTTACGGGACATATCGGGTTTTTAAAGGCATTCTTATTGAAATTGTTTTTACATGAAGCTTCTTTTTATTTGTTAAAGTGGAAACACATGTCTTCTGTGTGCAATTTCAAGGTGTAGATTAATTGATACGTCTCGATACTGTGCATGATAGACAGAAGGCATTAACCTCAATATATTCTACGTATATATACCACGGCCTGAAATGTTCTAGACATATCCGGATCTCTATCAATGTGATGTCTGGGGCATTTACTTAGCAGTCCAGTCTTAGCCTTTAACATAATCTTAGCGCAGTCATTGATATTCCTTGAACTTTTTCACAGTATCGTCCTAAAATGTAAGAATATTGAGGACAAACAAATGACATTTCTTCCGAATCATCAATGCCGTCCTTAGCATTGTCAAAACTTTGCAAATGCGGTTACAAAATTATAATGTTTGGCCCTAGACAGTATGGCAAAAGTGCTGTCTCAGACATTGTCGACGCGATATATTCATGTTTTAGTCCATAGCAACCATAATAATAAATCATTAGTTGCACAGACAGAAAACAAGCACAGTTATAATCTTCAACGAATGCTTGCAACTTCATCTTCATACATGAAACAGTTATCACATGTTAATATACCTGCAACAAGTATTTTAGTTCAACTTGTATAAAGGGTCTCCATCATTAAACAAGCATTCGGTTTACTTGATTTTCTGTATAGTCATAATAAGGAGAACACCTCCTAAAAAGGTCCAAACACTCCGTTAATGAAGAAAATTTCCTATCCAGAATAATGAAATGCGCTATTCGCACAGTGGCTAATATTGTTGAAAATCGTTTGATCTCTAGCAGCTATACTTTTGTGGTTGGAAGTTACGAAAAAGTAATGTGTTTTTTTAAAGGGGCCATAAACAATGTTGTGTCGATAACATTTGAACAAAAATAAAGGTATTCGTAGGTATACATGCTTGTTAATATGTTTTGTAATGCCTCTGCTATCTTACTGCATTTTTTGCGTTACACAAGACACAATTTAAAAAATCGATTCTGTGGTAAAAATAAGGACCAAAGTAAATATGGCGATCACTTGAGACTCCAAGGAACTAAACTATTCTGAACTGGTAGTTTTCACACGATATTGTAATGGACTTATGAGGACAACTGTCCCAACAACTGTCAGCCATGTTTTTAAACAAACCAAAATCATTTTCGCAATCAAAGTGGATATCATGATCACAATTTAGTTATTTCTTAAAATTGGTTCAATATGAGTGGGTCAAAATTGTGACTTATAGAGTGAAGTGTTCAAATGGTTTTACTTTAGCCACATAAAAGAAAACTTCCCCGCCGCATGGTGTTATGGTGTGAATGGACAGGGGCCATAGCTCACTCGTCGACGACATCATTAGAACAAATTGTCTGAGAAAATTTCATGAATATTGGAAGATTCATTGGGCCACTAAAGTATTCACATTTTTTTCCTTATATTTGACCTGATGCCCTAGTTGTTTTCTCACGTGAACCAGTTTCCAATCCAACTCATCCGAGATATTATTTGTTCAAATGATTTCACTAAGTTTCATGAAGATCGATCAATACATGTGGCATCTAGAGAATTCATAGGCTTTTTATTTAATTTGAACTAAATACCTAGTTGTTTACTGTACATCACCCAGTTTCTACCTTGGCCGTGATATCATAGCGGCAACTGTTGTATCCAAATTTAATGAAGCAAATGTGAGCTCTGTGGTGTTCGCATATTATATTTGTATTTGAACTGGTGACCTATTGTTCGAATCTGACTCCATGGTAACTAGGTAACAAGGTCAAATTAAATAAGCTTGTAAACACTATAGAAGTCCCATTTTAGTAACATATCCCTGAAACTTGGGCACAACATTTGTTCCAATCATATCTAAGCCGATTTTAAAAATTATTCGGGTCCGTTAAATAATATGGGCATCAGGCGGCGTTTCAGTTTTCATGATATGTCTAAAGTGAAACCTTATTAAACTATTTTTGTCCAATCTTCATAAGATTTTGTCAGGACATTTGTTCTAATGATATATGGGCAAAGTTAAAAAAAAAGTTCATGTCCGTTGAAATACATGTCAACCAGGGGGCGGGGTCGTTTTCCTTATTAGGCTTTAGCAAAACGCTGTTAACACTAAAAAAGTCACATTTTTAGTCCAATGTTGGTAAAAGTTGTTCAGAATTGTTGTCCTCGTGGAATCTCGGAACTGGGTCATGTGGGGTTAACAACTAGGTCACAATGTCAAAATAGAGAAAGGCTTTTGAAAACTCTAGAAGTCGGATTTTAAGTCATGAAACTTATTCAGAACAAATGTTTTAATAATCTCGGCCGGGTTCGAAAATGCTTCTGGCCTTCGAAAAACACTCGGATCAGCAATTTTCCTAATCATGGCTATAGTTAAATTTTGTTAACACTCTAGACGTCACAGTTTAGTTTAGTCATCATGAAACCTGCTCAGACGATTTGTTTTATTAATATCTGGGACGAGGTTTAAATGTTAAAAAAGGCCGCCAGAGCTTTTTACTTTTATGGCTTTATTGAAACATAATTAACTCTGTTGAAGTCACTTTTCTCATAGTCTGCATGAAACGTTAGCTGATGTTTATTTAAATAATATCTCAACAATGGTTTCGGTTTGTTGAAAAATATGGGTGCCACGGGATGTGTTAATTAAGCTTGTAATTATTGTAAGAAATATTATAAAAGTGTATTATTGAAGTTGTTTTTGAAGATGACGATGATGAAGTTGGTGATGAACATGGTAAAACAACAAGAACGGCATTTACAATTATGTGAAACCACCATACTATTAGAATCGATAATCATTAAATAGTTTGTAATGGCGGCAGAACGACAAAGAATGTTTATGTGTCAAATGAACATGTCTGTTAGGAACAATTGTAAACTTAGTGTAGCAGCAACGCCTCATGGTGGTTATCACATTTTGATTCTAGTCAGTGAAGCACCTAACAAAATAGACCCACATTTGTAAAACAATTTGTCATAAAAATATTGATTTCAAAGATGTTATATAATAGCTTCCTCATGTTTACAGGTAGCCAGTCTACTATGAGCCACAGGGCTTATCAGTATAAATAGCCAGTACACGCGCCAGCGTGGCAGTTCAATTTAACCTGTCTCCTCACAATAGTACCCACGTTCATCAAGTAGATTCATATAGTTGTGTGTTAATAAATAAAATATTTAGATTAGTAACATAATCTTGTTATTAATTAACACTCCAACAAAATATGGCGTCAGAAATTAAACTCTGCTGACTATTTTGTGTTTACATTCTATTTTGTGAAATTATACTTGTTGGGAATTTAGCGCGCCGTCGTGTGACGCCGCCGTTGGCGCGCCGTTGTGTGACGCCGCCGAATAACGTCATATACATGCACGTCATCTTGTTATTGTTGTTTCAGTTTATATATTGTTATGATTGAGAACGGACGACATTAAAACGAAAAACACAACGCTATACTTATTTATTCAATTCAAGTAGACATTTTGGTGCCGTGACGAAAAAACTAAGTATGCCGTCAACAAATACAGATAAGTTAAAGGGGCAGAGACTAGGAAATCAGAAAGTTATTGAGCGATTAATCGAAAGATTGGAAGAAAATGACAAATTGCAGTTTGAACCAACCATCGTTGCAATAGAGAACCAGTTGGAGATAATACGAGGATTAAATGAGAAAATAATCGCACTATCAGACGCGGAATCGACCCCAGACGAGCTGTTGGACTCGCAGATGTACGTTTTTGACATGGAAGCGAAGCTTCGGAGATACCGTCAAAATCTGCGTGATCACCCATCTTCAAGTAGTACAGCCGTCCATGTTAGTAGTCTCTCGATGTCCGTTCTGCAGCCAACCGAGCCATCCAATACACGCTATCGAAGCGTAGAGGAAGAACCACACGCGCCTCTGCAGTTACCTACCCTACCGACATCATCCGAAAACGTTAATCAGTCGTCGCTTCCGACCTTTCATCAACCCCGTCAAGTCGCTACGGCCATCGCTGACACCAACATAATGCAACCAGCCCAGCAGAGTATGTATTTTCACCAGCTTCCAAAGCTCAACCTCATAGCATTTAACGGCGACATTTTAACATGGCAATCGTTTTGGGACAGCTATGAATCGGCCATACATAAAAACGGAAGTTTGACAGATGTCCAAAAATTTAATTATTTGAAGACAATGCTGGAGGGCGAGGCGTCCAGAACAATTGAAGGGTTTGCTCTTACCAACGCTAACTACGGCCAGGCAATCCCACTTTTGACTGAGAGGTATGGACAAAAACATAAAATAAATCATAACGGCATATATGAATGCGTTATTACAGCTTCCGTCCCCTAACGCCACTGTGCAGAGTCTACGTGGATTTTATGACCAAATGGAGGCGAACATTCGGGGTCTGGAATCGCTAGGAGAATCGCAAGAGAATTACGGCACTCTCCTCGTTCCCGTCATTCTGCAGAGACTTCCGCCAGACACAAAAAGGAATTTAGCCAGAGATCACGGGACCGGTAGTTGGAAATTGAGTGATCTTCGACGCGCCATTTATCGGGAGATCGACATTATGGACGCAGGGAACACACACAACGACCAAACAGACTTGCTACCCACTGCAGCGTTTCACACTGGGTCCCGTAAGAAGACCATTTACAACTGGAAGTCACCGAAATGTCAGAAGGAAATCGAGCAAAGTATGTGCGTGTTCTGTGAAAGAACCCATCAGGGTGAATGCAAAACAGTAAGTGACATTTCAGTGTGCATTTCCATCGTAAAGAAAAAAGGACTTTGTTTTAACTGCCTGAGCAAATTGCATCAAGCTGTAAACTGTCCATCAAGATTTCGCTGTCGCATATGTAAAGGCAAACACCATTCATTCATATGTGAATCGTCACAGGAATCATCGCATTGTGTCACAAATAAAACCTCTGAAACTTCACAGAATCGTTCTAGCAGTCACAATGGTCATACATGGAGTAACAGAGAGGGGGCAGCCATATTACACTCGTCGTCATTGACATCCCACTTAGATGTTCTGTTGAAGACAGCAGTCTCACCGGTGTGCGCCGGCGGACGGTACGCTGAGGCCAATATACTCATGGACTAAGGTGCGCAGAGATCATTCATTACGCAGAAGTTAGCCGACAAGCTGCAGCTGCAACAAGACGGAACTGACGTCATCAACTTGTCATCTTTTGGAGATCTCGCACACAGCGTCAGGCGTCTTCATACAGCAACCATCAATATCGTGGCAACAGATGGATGTATGATTTCCATTCGGGTATTTATCGTTCCTGTAATTGCGAAACCATTAATGAACCGCTGTCGACAGTCTATCAAGAGTTTGAAGTATCTACGAGGGCTGCAACTCGCACATCCGGTGACGATGGAGGATTCATTTGAAATCTCTCTACTCGTCGGTGCAGATTTCTACTGGCAGATCGTGGGAGACCAGGTAGTACGAGGCGATGGTCCTACAGCCGTCAGCTCTCGCATCGGCTATTTCCTGTCAGGGCCACTTCCGGAAAGCGCAAATCATGGAACGAGCGTTATGGATGTTATCACTGCACATGTAGCTACAGATGTATCACGCTTCTAGGATATTGAGACGTTAGGCATCAAACCGGAAGACGCAGAACTGGCATGCGCAGTCGACATTATGAAAAGCTACCAAGATACGTGTTTAACATTTTCTGACGGTAAATACACAGCAAGATTGCCATGGAAAGAGGAACACGCTACTCTACCTACACATTACGAAATAGCAAGGAAGAGAACAGAAAGTAGCATAAGAAGACTTAGTAAAGACCCAGCAACACTTGCCTGTTATAGCAAGATCATAAATGACCAAGAGAGATTCGGATTTATTGAACGGGTCAAAAACGATAGCACCTCGGCTCGTATTCACTATATTCCACATCATGGGGTTAAAAAGGACTCTGCTACAACTCCAATGAGAATTGTTTACGATTGTAGTTGTCGACAAGTAACCGGAAGTGCCAGTCTCAATGATTGTTTAATGTCAACGCCACCGGAACTCAATGATCTGACACTGCTTCTGATGAAGTTTCGAATAGGACAGTACGGTGTTGTCTCTGACATAGAGAAGGCATTCCTCAACGTTATGCTACATGAAGATGATCGTGATGTCACAAGATTCCTTTGGCTGTCGGACCCTACAGACCCATGAAGTTCACTGACGACATACCGTTTCCGAGCTGTTTTATTCGGAGCAACGTGTTCCCCATTTATTCTAAGCGCAACAATTTTGAAGCACTTGACCCTGAACAAAGACAACACAGCTGCGAGCACAATCAGCAATGACCTATACGTCGACAACGTCGTTTCAAGTTTCACATCAAAGACTGATGTACTGAAGTACTTCCACCAGGCACGTGAGTTGATGGAAGCCGGCGGCTTTAACCTGAGATCATGGACGTCAAATTCAAGCGAACTGAGGACTATGGCAGAAGCTGAAGGTGTCATAGACAGGGATGCTGTGATAAAGGTGTTAGGTTTGCTATGGGAACCGGAAATAGACCAGATGTCATTTGTCATGCGCTCCATAAATTCCAAGGAAAAGGCTACTAAGCGTCGAATTTTAAAGCAGACGTCGACGATTTATGACCCGCTTGGCATGTTAGCCCCAGTCACCATTCGTGCAAAGTTGCTGATTCAGGACCTATGGAATCGGAAGTATGCGTGGGACACACCAATTCCGGAACGTGAACAAAACACCTGGCTACAAATCGCAGAAGACAAAACAATTAAAACGTTTTGAGAAGAACAGAGTAGAAGAGATCCGGAAGCTCATCCCAGATGCGGAATGGCGGTATTGTCCGACAGTCGACAATCCGGCGGATCTCCAGACACGCGGCATCTTTGCGTCTCAACTTAAGAAAAGCATTCTTTGGAGAGAAGGTCCCCAATGGCTGAATGACAAAAGTAAATGGCCTTCGTGGAATACAGCAGCAATCACGACAGTGTTGTTGGAAACAGAATAGAAAAAAGAAAAAGAAGATGATGATAATGATGAAATCGTTTGCGTACAGACCTCCAACCTGATGTCAGCAACTGATTCTCACATCATTGTCGATTGCGAAAGATTTAGCAGTTACCGGAAATTAATTCGTACTACAGTTTTCGTTTACAGAATCGTAAGAAATTGCCGGTCAACACCTGAAACTCGACAACTCGGTTGTATTTCTGTGAATGAGATGAACTTTGCTGAGAAAGCATTGATACGAAGTGTCCAAAACCTGAGCTACACTGACGTAATGACAGAGCTTAAAAATAACAACATACGACAGTCGATCATTAAGCAATTACGTCTCTACATTGACGATGATGGATGCATTCGCTGTGGCGGGAGGATTCACAACGCACGAATACCTGCAGATACAAGATTCCCGTATCTCCTGCCTACACGCAGCCATTTTACGACATTGATCATTATGATGTCAGACAATGCGACCACCTTCCGAGCTGCGGCGAGTCACATTCACCGAATGACACACAATACTCAGGCGTGTCTTGCAGCACGGGGCACAGAATGGAATGGAAGTTCATACCGCAACGCGCACCTTGGTATGGTGGTTGGTGGGAACGGCTAATAGGCATCACGAAGAAGACCATAAAGAAAGTACTTGGTAATGCTTCAGTAGACTTACATACACTGCAGACCGTCGTCACTGAAGTAGAGGCAATTATCAATGACAGACCGCTCACTTTCGTTTCAACATCACGTGAAGATCCAGAGCCGTTAACACCCGCTAGAAGTTCACTGTGACGACAACTGACTTTAATTGTGTGCAATCAAGTGTTGAACTCTTTTCTGATGTTTTGGACATTTGAAGTTTTAAAAACATCAGTAGATTTAATATTTTTATTTAAATAAGCATATTTTGTAAGTGTATATTAACATTTCGCGGCCCGGAGTATGTTGGGAATTTAGCGCGCCGTCGTGTGACGCCGCCGTTGGCGCGCCGTTGTGTGACGCCGCCGAATAACGTCATATACATGCACGTCATCTTGTTATTGTTGTTTCAGTTTATATATTGTTATGATTGAGAACGGACGACATTAAAACGAAAAACACAACGCTATACTTATTTATTCAATTCAAGTAGACAATACTTGAAATAAGATGGATGTAACAGGAAGTCCTATTCCAAGGATAAACTGGGAAAGCGCAAATCTCCTGAGGGAATTAAAAAGGTTGCGCCAACATGTTGAACTCATTTAAAGGGAGCATTAGCAGAAAAGGAGGAGAGCGCAAAAGTGACTTATGTGTTACTTTGGGTCGGTGAGAAAGGCCGTGAAATATTAAACACACTTCCACTTTCAGATGAGGCAGGAAAATAAACAAAAGCGATATTTGATGCATTTCAAACGCACGTACAACCAAGATCCAATCCAGTCTTCAACGTATAAAAAGTTCATAAGGAAAAACAAGAGAACTCCACAGCAGAAGCATTTATTACCAGACTCTAAACATTAGCATTGGATTGTGCATATGGAGCAGAATATAGAGATGATTTAAATAGAGACCAAATAGTGTTTGGGATTAAGTCTGAAAAGATCCGAGAGAAGCTTATCCCCGAGGGAGACAAACTTACATTGCAAGAAGCCATCGAGATCTGCCAATCCTACGAGTATGCACAAAAACAGTTAATAGAAATGAAGACAGAAAAGTCAGTTGACCTAGTAATTTTGTGTATCTCAACCAGTTAAAACATGCTTTTGGACAATTGATCTGACCAAGTTACATGAAAATCAGACAATACATGCTGCGAATAGAACCTATATTTTTAAATGTTCGTCGTATTTAGTATTAATTTGCGTAAATAAATGTAATGCTTTGCTATCGTTTTTAATCTATGCCAAGGATTTTGTTCATTGTCATTTGACCAAAATATGAAAAAGTCCATTTGATCGATGCAACAATATATGCTCTTCAAAATGAATTAAGTTTCATTATAGCCATAACGAAAACTGTTCCGCCCCCGCACCCCTGGCTACCGTGTTTTAAATTGGACCGGAACAATTTTCGAACTCGACGGATGTATCATTTGAAAAAATGTTCTGACTTACTAAATTAAATGTAGAGTGAATTATAATTGTGGGTTTTGGGGTGTAAACGAGCTTTTTCATTAATTTAACCTAGTGAAATAGTTTTTTAACACACGGTATTGAGTCACTAACTCAGCCATGATATTATTGAGTAAATTGTTCTGATCAAAATTTATAAAGTTTGCACAATAAATGTGGCGTTTAGAGAGTGAACAAGGTAAATGTTGATAAAGCGCATTTCGTTACGCACAAGGAACGATGAAATATGCTAACTTTTTTTATTTGAGCTCTTAGTTTACATCACGCAAATCATTTTAAAACTTGGCAGAGTTTGCATCAGGCAAGTGTTCTGACCAAGTTTTACAAATATAAGAAATACATGTGAACAACCGTGTTAATAATGTTACAATAAAACCATTGATGGGAAATGAAGCCGTCTTTTTTGTTTGACGGACCGGAACAATTTCGAACTCGCTTGAGAAATAATTAAATCAAATGTTCTGACCACGTTTCATTAAGATTGGAATAAAGATGAGATTTCTAGAGTGTTTACAATATTCACTACAGCCGTATAAGAAAAATTGCAGAAATCCTCCAAGTCTGGAAGGACTTTTATAAAGCGCATACCGATACCCCGTATGGAGAGATCATTAACGAGAGGAGTTTGGTGCGTTGGTTCACATAATTTAGCTTCGAGACGCAGAATTTAGTTCAATGTATTTTAATTGAGCAAAAGTTCTTATGAACGAAAGAGATGTCATACTGCGATTTTTTCTTTAAATATGCAATATATATTATTACGTTCCCGACAGGGAGCAAATACACTTCAGACGCAGAAAAAGAGCCGTATAGATATCGATTTACAACAAAATTTACAAACTCAGCTATACATAAGATTGTCAAAATATTAGTTTCTCCTAATGTAAGGTATCCTCAGACTTCTATGGTGATTTATTTAACAAAGACATTTTAACGTTGATATATTACACCGTAATTTATGTTTTTATGTGTATTGCAGGAAGAGTTTGGTTGATGTGTTACGATGATGGCTAAGTAAAAGTGAAGTTGTATTGCCACAATTATTGTTTGAGACAACCAATTAAGTCTGAAGTTGAATGGTCACAATGATTGCAAGGCTGTTGTTGGTATTCGCAATTATGAGTGGGGAAAATGAGGAATTATATAAAAGGTTGTAGAGAGCGTATTTTCAAGGGATTTTAATGATTTCTAATAAGATCTAAGATAAGATGTGTATTAGGGCTAATACATATGGCTGTTGAGAGCTAAGTGAGGGTTAAGTTGAGGTGTCACAATTATGACCATAGTAAGCTATGGTTTTTGGATTACGATGATGTCTGTGAAAATCTAGACAAGGGTTGGGTTGAGAGGTTGGAATTGTAGCTGGGGAAAGCTAAGCAATTGTAAGCAGTTTAAAGAGTCACGTTGGTTATTTGCGAAAGCTAAAAAATAGTGAGATTAAATGTTTTTCCGTGATGGCTGGAAACAACAAATGTATTTGGGCGTCAGGATGATGACTGAACACAGCCAAACAAGAGTGTGTTTGAGGTTCCACGATGACGACCTTACACAGAAAATCAATAATGTTATTTTGGATTCACAGACCGACAGACAGACAGACAGACAGACCGAATGACAGACAGACCGAAAGACAGACCGACAGACGGACAGAGAGACCGACAGACAGAAAGACAGACCGATAGAAAAACCTACATACCGACAGACCGACAGAACAACCGAACGACAGACCGACCGTACGACTGACAGACCGAACGACAGACAGACCGACCGATGACAGACAGACAGACAGATAGACAGACAGACTGATCGACTGATGACTGACTGACTGACTGACTGACTGACTGACTGACTGACTGACTGACTGACTGACTGACTGACTGACTGACTGACTGACTGACTGACTGACTGACTGACTGACTGACTGACTGACTGACTGACTGACTGACTGACTGACTGACTGACTGACTGACTGACTGACTGACTGACTGACTGACTGACTGACTGACTAACATAACATGTGGAATTTATATACAGATTGGTTTATATAAAACATACGGCTTTTATTTTCTTATATCAGTGTAACAGCGGGATATACATTATGTGGCGTTCGTCTTCTAAATTGACGTACTTAAAACATTATCAATAACGTTCATTTCGTGGTATGTTATTCTGAGCGTATCTGCCCGTTCGGATTCTCAACTATGCAGAGACTCTTAATCTAACAAAAATGGGCGTAGACATCTAGTTAGCAAGTCTTAATATTCATCATACCCCAATGAGGTTAAAAAACATGTATACAAAATACAGAACAGTTATTCATTTTTCCATACCATTCTTGTTTAAAATTGTCAACAAGTATATATTTGAACTCGCTAATACAACTATTAATCTGCACAACTTTTGGAATTTTAATCACATAACCAAGTTGAAAATAATTTAACATTTGAGGCCTAATTTGTAAAACCTTTATAACAATCAATTAAAGCTTGTTTGTAGAAAATTTGCATATTAATATTTCCATTGTTTTGAATTTTAAATCAATATTTTAGAATTTTAACAAACCTGTTTACATACAATGGATATCTACCTAATTCACCACAAACAGCAACCTTACATGTATTTATTTTTACCTGTATCAATCGTTTGCCAAAACAAGTATGTATATACGTTCAATAATCATCTGACTTTGTGATATCCTTGGCTTTATTTCTATGTCATTGCATTTAAATAATAATGTATTCAAAGCCTTAAGTAAAGGGACTGTCAACCACAACGACGAAGAAAAGAAAAGTGGTAAAATATCGTATGTTTTTACAATTATTAGTTTATATTGATTTAATATCACGACTGGTATATTACATTACTTGAAAAAAGTTGTTAAGTTTTCATATTTTCAGTATATTTGGTAATAAATTTTACTGGGTATGTCTACCAGGTAACTACCAGTTAATAATAAATAACGCCAGTAGATTGATCATCATCGTCACGTGGTAAACCCAGGATGCATATTGTAAATGCTTAGTGCATTTTATATATTTTATATATAAAATAATCAATCTACTTGCGTTGTTTAAAGTGCGTATATCGTTATGTCACCTATTTTCGCGATGTACTTTCGATTTCACATCGCGAAATTTTATTACCGAATATACTGAAAATATGAACTTTTTTCTAGTAATGTAATATACAAGTCGTGATAATTTAATCGATATAAACTAATAAGTGTACACAAATGCGGTATTTAACAACTTTCTTTTCTTCGTCGTCGTGGTTGCCAGTCCCTTTAAGAGCTTAACCAACCAAATGTTCCTGGTTTAATGTTAAACTTCCAGTATAATTCAAAACTGTGCCTAAATAGTTAAAGATATCAACCACTTCAATATCAGTGCCATAACCCAATAAAAAATGCTCTAATCGAAACATCATAGTTTAACGTTTGCTATCATAAACACCTTTAAGTACGGTTTGACAGACTTAATTGCAAGACATTAATATTTGTAACAACAAAAAAATCTGACCAAGATTTTTTTTTATAAAGTGACCTTGCACCGAAAATAGAACACATCCTATAAACATTATTGATTAAAATGACATTTTGAAGAGCATATATTGTTGCATCGATCAAATGGACTTTTTCATATTTTGGTCAAATGACAATGAAAAAAATCCTTGGCATGGATTAAAAAACGATAACAAAACGTTACATTTATTTACGGAAATTTATACTAAATACGACGAACATTTAAAAATATAGGTTCTTTCGTGCATTATCAACAATTTAATATTACATAATAAAGCGTCTTCAATAGGAAGATACCTATTATATTATCATTTAGGATAAAATAAACAGCGTACAAATGATTGTATGGTACAGTGGTCGCGGGTCAGACTTCGATCAAAGAGGTCACTGGTTCGAATAACGGTAAAGACATTTGTATTGTACTTTTTTTAACCTTATGTACAAGATCATGTTATGTAGGAAATTCTGACATATTTCTGACAATGTCATCTCGAAGCTGATGAAACCAGCCTAAAGTAGGTTAAGTACAAATGTATTTTCAACAATGAGCTAGCTACAGCGTTATGTAGTAATTTCAAAAGTAAACACAGCTCGTCTACTCAGAGCAGTAAACGGCGTGCTTGCATTAAAGGGACTTGTTCACATATTAACGATATTGTCCAACTTTTCATGTGTTTCATAACAACAAAAAAAGAACATGTCTGTGTATATGGTTCTCAAAAGAAAACTATTGAATATGGTTACATATACATATATATATATATATATATATATATATATATATATATATATATATATATATATATATATATATATATATATATATATATATATTTGTAACTATTTTTTTAATTGATTTCAAAAAGATATCACACATCATGCGAGTTCTGTCGCTGTATTTTTATTAACCTTTGAAATCAAATTGCACAAAATACACCAGATCAGTACTCCAATATCTGATGGATTAACGCGCGAGTTGCAATTTCAGTAAGGTATCGATCTGTATGTTACACTAACCTGGGAATTCTACCACACTCCGCGCAGAAATTTTACTTGTTTAAAGCATATCCTACGTCGGGGTCAAGTGGTGTTAAAAAAACTACTTAAAAGCTTAGAAAAAATAAAACCATAAGAGTTCTTTGAAATGTACAAAATATCGAAACGGATATGTGAAAATGACCAATCCGTTACGGGTCCTTGCCTTTGTAAATCGTATTGTTTTCACAGGTAGACAGTAAGTTACAAAACATCTATATTTCAATAATATCTTGTAAATTCAAAGATTCAAATTTCAGAAAAAAGTGCCCAATTAGAAGACAAATCGTTAAGTATACATGCTAAGTCGAAATGTGGTGTCTTTTCACAAAGCACATACATTCAATTTGTGTAAAGATAAATTATTCCATTTGAAAACGATATTCTGCCAATTATAACTTTCGAAATATCCGTGAAAACCCAAATACCCATTATCTAGCGAACTTCATGTAACTTCTTTCGGAAAACTTTTCATTTAGGCGATTAGTATGTAAAACAAGTTCCCTGTTTTCGTCGTACCGATTTAACCATGCTTTTCACCTTTCTTGGACTTTACAACAGCCAATAAAATGTTGGAGACACTTTCCCGCCAGTAGATACTCTACTACTCGATTGGCTTATCAAAAAAATTATAGGGATATTGTATTTCGATTTGAAACCATTAAAACAGAATATTGAGAGCGAAACTTTCGTATCTCAATACACGAATAAATAGCGTACAGCCGTTAAACACTCAACGCTTCAAATAATTAGTGTGTGCGCATGCCCCTTTTCATCCGCTTATTCGTTCCAACTTAAAGGCTGTGTTCTAAAATGCAATGATTATTTTCATATTGCATTATGTGCTCTAATATATTTCATAACATGTTATTATTGCTGTTCCCCTTTGCTCCCTTCACTGATATAATTAAGAAAGTTCATGTTATATTGTTACATATTGAAATAAAAAAACATATTAAACTATTGGGTTTTGCATACGCAAGCGTTCCAGTACAAACATTGTGTACTTTTCTTAAACGTTATACAATCAATCTCGTATGAGAGAAAGGTCGATAGTCTGCAGATCGTCAGTAAAAGTCAGAACATGGTACCGACGTTTCTCCGATTGCTTTTAAAAACACAGTTTGGCACCTATTCTCCTTCGAAATGTGATTTGAATGAGCAAAAAGAAAACTGCGTTATGATGAAATACCAATCCACGTATTTCTAAATATTTAAGAAACTAGTGTTAGATACATTTAATGCTATTTGAGGAAACATACAAAACTATAATTCGATATTTTATCATTAATATCTACGTATGCAAGTTTGCAGACTGACAAATTAACATAATACCTATGGGCTGATATCGGCGTGATACAAAGGTGCGTGATATGTTTTATTTCACGTAAGTAAGCGTTTATATAAGTCAATCTTTGGAGGTTTGCGCTATTTCGGAATCAAGCCAATCTATTGTTGAATATAAGCTCATCAAGAATCGCAAGATATGTGACTCAACACAAATAAAACTACTCATAGGCAAGCCTCGCCATTGTTTATGCTTAGCATCACATGAAATAGTGATAAATTACACAACAATAGGGCAGTTAAATGTTATCCCCTCTACATGCATGTAATAAAGATGTTTTCTGTAATGTCTCAGATTCTGCAAATACCAGAATATGTTAGTTCTTAAACATGCATAGGAAATGTGATATGAACTATACAATTATATATTAACTGTATAGACAAGAATTAAAATATGTACGCATGCATAACAAACATTTCATGTGGCGGATAATCAACAAATAACTGAAAAAGACGCAAATAAAACTCTGCTTTTAATTTAATTTTTTCCAGATGTAAAATGTTCAACCTTTATTTTCAAAATCAAAATATACGCCGAATATCTTTAGGAAGATATTTCTTGTCACCAGTAACAGGAAGTCAGGCTGACCGCGCACTGACAATGATATTTTGACAAATGGAAATTATTGCTTTTACAAGCTGCAGTGCTGGAACGCTTACTTATAAAGAGTTTATAAGTGTTTAAGTTTATATATGTATTCCGTGAATTGATTTCAAATGTTTATCACATTAGCGAATAATAGTGACAAAATAATAATCATTTGATGTGAAATAGACGCGTTCATATGATTTACTTAAGCACGTAATTGATCAAAATAAGTTTAAAGCGTAAATTCTCTGTCGTCAATGCATCAACAATACCATACAAGAATGAGTGTACCAATGTAAAGGGCGCATATGTTGCACTGATGTATAGGGGTTGAGTGTGAACCTGTTCTATCCGCTCAATATTTCTGTTATGAGATAAAATGGTTTCCGACTCATCCTTAAGATTGCATCGCAAAATCTTTTTTTTTAATAAAGCCTGTTCCAGGGTGCAGGATCACGTGACTTTGTGGGGTTCACATATGGATGTTAATGGATGTAGACACACCGCTAAGTGGTGCTTTTTTCAAATAACTTTTTTAACAATTTTTCTGAAAATTTTCAACAAGTGCATAAAAGACAGTTTTTTATGCGGCTTATGGCAATGTGAAAAACATCAGAATAATTTTAAAAGACTGTGTTCTTTGCCAAAATTCGATGTTTACAACATCCATTTACGCGATTATGCTGCAGGCAACGAGAAATGTTGGTACCGATTTCAGAAGTATTCGATAATGTATGCTTATATCTTAAGATATCGGCGCAAACTGCAAGCAATACTGTCTTTTATGCGCTAAAGATTTTTGCAAACGTATTTCAATAACTTGAGATATTTGCAAAAATAAAGTTCTTAACGGTGTGTTTTCATTCTATCCAGCCCGTGTGTAATCATCTGTGAACCCCGTTGATCCTTTATACTGTGCGCAGTATTTGAATAAACCTATTTGAGTCTCTGGTTTGGCCATTTCAGAACCTTTTATTGGAAATTGGGAAAGGCCAACTCTTCAGCTTCATTGAATTTTATGACAGCAATTTTATGTATAATGAATAGCATGATATTAAATAACGACCGAATATGCGAGTGGTTGAGGTAATAGCCTTAAATAAAAAAAAGATTGAGTGAGAAACCCGGTGAAAACTTAGTTTGTTTCTGTTTAACATCATAAATTATTCGCTTTTGTTGCTTTTGAGTTACGTAAGGCTTTGAAATTAGCCAAATCGGTGTACAAGTTCCTTAAATGGGTATCGTATTTCTGAACCAGTACGCACCTCAACATAAACAATAAGTTTTAGCATTGCAAAATTGAGTGTGCACTGTGTACATCAAGATTATTACTTCATATTATGGCAGATTTTCAAAACAGGTAACATAAGTGAAGAAATAACCGTTGATCACGGAAACAATCCATGCTGGTAAATGACGTGTGTACAGACAATGACAATTGTTGTCCTTGCCGAATGGATTCAACACGATTTAACTAAGGCTAAGGTCGTTGCCACATTTTCCGGGACGCTTTAAATAAAAAAGCCACTGTACTGTGATATCATTCGCAACGGAGTTGAGGCTAGAAGCACATAACGTTGTTTTAAAACCCAGTCCGGAAAACAGGAAACATGTCGATGACATTTTTTACCCTAGCGTTTGGTGTGCTCGCCATCGGTAAGTGTCTCTAATAGGCATTATTCAACTGATAAGATTTTGCTTTATTTTGATTTCATTTTGTTTTTCTTTTGCGAACTAAAGCCGTCAGATAAGAATTGAAATATAGTTGTACACATTTATCGAAAAAAGTTGTCGAATCTATATATGTATAGATAAAAACAAAGAAGGTTTTTGTGTCGAGACAAAGTCAATCGGGTTTAAGTTGTCTTAAGACTTGATGTGTTAAGATATTGTTGAATATCATTTCAATCAATCAAAATTAAATGCCCAATTTAGATGTCAATGAATAAATCGTTCTGCCATTGTTTTTTTGTGTATGAATTGTTATTTCATCACATACTAGCATATTTTTAACGAAATACGCAATAACATTAAGGTCATTCATCTTTGTTAAAATGTCATTTTTTTCAATTAATTTGTATTATTCTCTTTGTATCGTATGATCTTTAATGTTGACTATACTAAGTTACCACCGAGCTGCATACAGCCACAAAATTAAATGTAATTCAATAACAGAGATTGCAGATTTTTGCGTTTTGCCGCAAGCAAATACAAATTGATTTGTTTTTTTAAGAAGCAAATTTTATTCCGTGCGTCACTTTGACCCAACTAAATCCTGACCAGCGAGTCAATAGCAAGCATATACATCACAAATGCCATGGTTATGATCCAGCTATGTTCCTTATTGGCATAACACGTATGTATTTAAAACAATCTCTCGGTTAAAGGTAGCCAATTGGACATCGAGTATCTTATCTAAATCGCAATCATGTTATTAAAATCAATGTTTTAATTAGAAAAGCACAATAAAAGCTCTATTTTTAAATTTCTCTTTAGTATACTATTGGCACAAAATTGATATAGATTCTTCGATTCTTTTAGTTGATGAAATTAATTGACCAAGTTGAGCGGAATAAACAACCCCTGCCAAGGACGAAAAAGGCTTAGGCCGGGTTTCCATGTCTCCGCGTCCGCGTTCCGTGTCCGTGTGTCCGTGTCCGCGAAAAAACGAACTGGTTGAAATCTGTTGGAGCGATTCCATGTATCCGCGTTCCGCGTCCGCATTTTTCGTCCGCGAATTGCGTCCGTGAAAAATCGCTCGGTGAGCGATTTTTCACGGACGCGGACTTAGTACACGAACGGAAGTGAACATGAATGGTCGACTTTCAAGCATAAATATTAGTGAAAAAATAATATATTTAGTAAGGGATCACTCTGAAATATACAACCAACGTAAGAAAGAATACAAAGACAAAGACATTGCATCAAACAATTCGAATATATATCGTCTACACTCTATAATCGCTTTTCAAAAGACACAGTATATATTTCAAACAAGATATAACGCTATAAGAAGTCGCTATTTATGTTCTTTTTTGTCTATGCGGGTTCACATACAAGTTTTAAAGTCTGTAATACGAATAATCAGTAATGTTTATCAATATAACTATGCTAATTGTCATTAATTCAGCTTGTCCAGAGTGGCTTATCAGCTAGTTTCGGCTTTCTGTACTGTGGTGTTGGAGAAATTAGCTGATAGCGGTATGAAACAATGAGATATTTAGGATTTTTGTATACCTTGGGTTATAACAGTATATAAATATTTTGTTAATAATTATTAATAACTTACCAAGGTCCTAAACTCTTCATCGTTCAGCTCTAATTCTCTAATAAGACGGTTTCTTATGATGGCACGTGACCAGTACCTATGTCTGCGTTTCCGTCTACTAACTTGCAGTGCTGCCGCAGCATAAAAAATGTGTGCTCTTCTAATAACGACATCCTAATCCAAGTACCACCACGTTTGGAATGAGCTTTTTACACGGAAAGGCTTAAATAATAAGCGGATGCATGGAAACGATACTCCGTGTCCGTATACGGAACACGGACACGGAACGCGGACCCGGAGCGCGGACACGGATGCATGGAAACCCGGCCTTAGGCGTGGGGTTAAGTATCAGTTTCAATACCCTGTCAAAACCTTATTGCTACAGAAACGCAACCAAGTAATTGAAGAACGGCAAATTAGCAGGACCTGACAGCATACCAGCGCTGAACACTGACGTCGAGACTAGCGTGGAACTACTTCACCCGCTCTTTAGCAAGACATAGGAAGAAGAAATACCAACAGAGTGAAACGATGAATATCTCATCAAGCTCTCCGAGAAAGGCGACCTCTGTTCCTAGTCCAACTACAGAGGGATAATGTTGTTGTCAATCTCAGTAAAGATGCTGAACCGAATGAAAGACGCAGTAGACCCGCATACCCGCGACCAACAAGCCGGCTTCCGATAGGAGAGATCACACATATAAGATCGCAACAATGCACATCATTTTGGAACAATCAACTTCATGGAATATGAAAAGGCGTTCGACAGCGTTGACCGAGAGTCCGTCTGGAGACTAATGATACACTACGGAGTGCCAGAAAATATCACCAACAACATCAGGAAGTCTTATAAAGGGAAGACATGCAGAATCGTTCATAGCAGACAGCTCACCGACGACTTCGATGTGAGAACCGTTGAAGAAGACATCCGTTAGAGACCTTTGAAGATGGATAGGCCACACCATTCGCATCCAATACAGATTCTTAGCCGATGAGTGACTCGCCCATAACCGAGACGCCTGGATTAAGCTGGTCGGCGGCCTATGTCCCAAAGGGACCACAGTCGAAGATGAGATGAAATGAGCGGAAATAACACATCTCAAATTATTGTATGGTCCCGTTGTAGTATTTGAAATTTGTATACAACTTTCAAAAGCTTAACAATTGAACTGTCCACCACAGAGGCCCATTTATGTAGCGTGTTTTTCACGATCAAATAATCGCATGCTTTTGGTATTCGCATAAGTAAATGATCTACACTTGAATGGAAAAAAATTGACCTTGGAGATATTGACGTTATTCTTTTGCACGACACACCGTCCAATGATGGTGAACAAATGTGCCTAATTATTATAAAATCTCACAATGATTGACATAGTAATGGCCCGGACAAGCTCATTTATGGCCATTTTTGACCTTTGAACTCAAAGAGTGACCTTGGCCTTGCAGATATTGACGTAATTCTTTCGCGCGACACACCGCCCAATGATAGTGAAAAAATGTGCCAAATGATTTTAAAATCTCACAATGAACGACACAGTTATGGTCCGTCCGCCCACCAGCCCGCCCGCCCACCAGCCCGCCCGCCAGCCTGCCATACCGCCCGCCCGCACGCAAAATTCAAAAAGTTATATTATGAAAGCAAGAACTACTTTCAAAAAAGGAATTCGACGATGATTAATTTTCATATCACCCAAAATCAAAAGAGCACCAAGTCGAGCGGTTATGTGAGACCCCATAACATATAACATATTTTATGTTTGTCATAAGTAGTACAGATAGTGCTATGAACACGAATTTTCAGGTTAAGTTGATCATCTACCAAATTTGTTCATATCATGCCGCTGGGGGCAAAACTGCAAACGCCAGGTGTCACAAGATTTATAAAGCCATATGTAAAATAACGTCCACAAATCTTCTCTGATACCAATTTGGCCAGATGATTGATATAAAGTGATTAATATGCAACAGGTTACTAAAACATTTATCGTTTAACCTATTATGTTGACCCTTAAATTAATCGGTTAACTGAATAACTTCAAACTGTTCAAGTATGGTTTCAAACATTACATATTGCACGTATATGCACTCTCTTAAAAAACGAAATAAATTTATGACCGTGTATGTTGATTGCATAAGCGGCCATATCATGTTCGTGATTTAATGTATTATCAATAACACGTTTTATTTAATGGATAAGCAAATGTATATTATACTTTGTATCTAATTATCACGTATTAAAGAATATCGATGAGAAATAAAGAAATGAATAATGTTCATTGTCTTGTATATTTTTTACCGTTGGGGCTGGCTCTTTTGTTTGCGGTTTATCGCCCTCAACAAACTATGTAATTTAGTTGTTCTAATAATTGAAATGTACTTGTTGTAAGAATGCCGTTGTTGTTTCTTTCTATTTAGGTCGACGTAAAGTGTTTTGCAATTAAGTTAGTTTTAATATTCGCAATGTAAATTTAATACAATTAATGTCAGACAGAAGTGGTGGTATTGTTGATGACAAACATTACTAATAAAATTATTAAATTTTATTGGAGCACATACTGGTTAGAACTTTACCAATAAAATAACCAATATAAATATTAAATTCTTATTGAGTGCATACGGGTTACATTTTAACAAATAAAGATAATCTTGATACAATTGATATTTTTTAAACACTAAATTTTGGCGAGCGATCGCTCTTAAAGATTGATTAACAAAACATCAAACATCAAATAAGCAGACCAAAGTCTCAATATTTTGTTTTATAATGCATGCCTGGATGTTATCAAGTATAGTTATTTTTCTGTTCTGTTCTGATATTTATCGCTTAATAAACGTGTCAAATGTTGATAACCCGCCCCCCCCCCCCCCCCTCACAGATCACACATTTCTTGTTTTTTGTAGCGAGTAATCCAAAACGATACTGCCAATTAACGCTATCTCAGTTTGTAACAACCAAGTCACTGGTTAACTTTGTTTATTGCCAAATTATGAATGCCCGTCGTCGGCGTGTCATGTTGGCGTCTTAATGGTTTTTTGCTTCATTCGATGGCATGTTCGCTATATGATATTTATATAACTACCCCGACCTACACACACCCTATATTGTGGAGATGTTTATGGAACAAAATGTGCTTGCCTATGTTTTTTGTAATTCATGAACGGCCACCGATGCCTGTACTCGAAAGCTAGCAACCGAGCAGCGTATTGTAAGCCCAATACGCAGTTATTTTAAACTATTTCACTCACTGTCAATGATAGAAGTTCTTACAAACGTTTTAGAGGGAGTGGCTTTGTTAACATTAACAGAAACAATGCGACTTTTAGATGTCCGTGGTTTTAACTCAGACATACGTATGACACAGACACACATTGGACTTTTGCTTATAGAATTTAAATTCGCTTAGCTGACGCAGCAGCCATAAAGGTTTAAAATTGCTGCGTCGAAGAGGCGATCTTAAATTAGGAAAAGTATCATTATACGATGTGTCATACGTATGTCAGAGTTATAACCACATTAAGACATGTTTTAATTGTGTTTTTTTTACTTCTGTTTATCATTCCGATCGATTTTAATGTCGAATGACTTACACATATGGGTTATTGTACAGTCATATGTCGCATGTGAGCCTTTCTGTGGGCCTTCGTGTACAACACATATTAATATACGTTTTTTTAAATTTCAGCTTCAGGGACATTTGCCCTGACTTGCTACTACTGCGTATTGGGCAACGCCGTCTGCGGGGAACCGTTTGACGCGTTTGCAAAGGGTGTATATATCATTTCTAATTGCACCAGTTGCTCGAAGATTACAATTGGTAGCAGTAAGTGTCTTGTGTTAAAGTATGCAGATAAGATTATGTTTAAACAACCACCCGTGCGTGTTCGTAGTGAGTAATGAATAAACTTGATTACTGCCATTATCTACAGTAAGGTCTAGCACACTGATGGTATTCAAGTTGTTTATAACATTATGTACATTGAGGTCTACCACACCGATGATATTTAAGTATTTAATGCCATTATCTACATTAAGGTCTACCACACTGATGATGTTTACGATTTTTATGCCATTATCAACATTAAGGTCTACCACACTGCTGATATCTTAATTGTGCAACGCCATTATCTATATTTAGGTCTACCACATCGATGATATTACAGTTTTTTTTATTTTTTTAATGCAATTATCTACATTAAGGTCTATCACACTGATGCTATTTAAGTTTCTGTATGCCATTATCTACATTTAGGTCAACCACATTGATGAGATTCAAGTTTTGTATGTCATTATCTACATTAAGGTCTACCACACTGATGGTATTTAAGTTTTTTATGCCATTATCTACATTTAGGTCTACCATAGTTACGTTTTTTTATGCCATTATCTACATTAAGGTCTACCACACTGATGATGGAAATGTCCCACCGTTATATATAAAAGTGAACTTATTTCATAGCGCAGTTAAGATGGTCATCCGAATGAGTACTAAAAATCTGGTTATAGTAAAATTCTGGCGTTTTCTGTCAATAGTTGTCGGCGTATTGGGCTGATGAAACGTTCGTTTATATAGTAAATATGTGGATCGATCAAGGATACAACACAGAGGAAGGGGGTGGTCATTAAATATAGTTGTTATACTAGTCGTTGGTGCTCCTTACATATGACATCGAGATTCTAACTTATTATTCATTAAGCGAATCGTAACGCCCGATAACATGCAATGCACATTTGAATATCTTTATTCTATCAACAATTTTTAGCATACTTCCGAATCCATTATGCAAATAATACGAATATTAGTTTGTTATTGCACCTTCATATTTAATACATGAGGGCAACTGTTTAACGCCGGCCGAAACACCGCAAACGTCAACGTTTTTGTTCTGTTAATGGGATTAGTACCTGTCTAACAAATACTTCCAATACAATATTTCAGTCGTTTCCAGAGGTTGCGGGACCGCATTTAACGGCTGCAAAGATGATGTCTCGGGACAAAGCACGTGTAACTGCTTCACGAACCTCTGCAATGGCAGCAGCCACATAACCGTTACCATCGGAACTGTGCTGCTCGGCCATGTGATCATGATTTTAAAGAACCTGTTTTAATTTCTAAATAACCAGATGATCTCACTGTATATGCTCTTTTCTTACAAAAATATTTCAAGACATTTTGACCTGATTTCTACTCAGACATATCTATGACATAAAATTAAACTTCCCTTTAACAAAAATTGTTGACAACTATCCATAAAACATGCAATGAAAGAGTATTGACTTACCTTTGTTTTAAAAAGGTCGCTTTACATTTAAACCAAGAGGCTACTACCTTGTTTACTACCTTATGTTGAACATTTGCAGCTACTACAAATAATTTCGTTTAAACCTATGTATTTTATATCGATTGAAGTTGAAGTTGAGCTTACTGGTTCATGTTTTGATTCCTTTCATTTGTTTTGTTTTGTTTTTATTGTGTTGCCTCTTTCCTTTTTTATTTGTCTGAGAAATTTGCATCTTGATTTCTTTCATTTGCTTTATAAGGTTTTCATTATGATGCCTTTTTTTGCTTTTGCTTTGTTTGAGCTTAACTGTATGTATATATAATACTGGTGATACTTCAACAGTTTTTTGTCGTACATTTCATTTGATATCCTGTTGTAGTGCTTTCTGAATTGTACATCTTTCTTGATTAGACTATGTGTGTGATGTGGATTAATCAATGCTTCTTTGCTCATCATTCGCCTTTTGAAGCTCTGAAACAGTGCTAGTTACACATGCGGGATAATCATTTCAGCATTAGTATTGTATTATTTTGCTTTTAGAATGATATTGTATTTTTCATTCATTAGTGTTGTATTTTGTTGCTTTTATTATGTGAAATTTGCTGATCGGTTCCCTTCAAATCTGATTTGAGGTGATAATTTCCTTTAAGCCCTTTTTATTTTGTGGCACTTTTGTGTTCCATTTTCTCTGTCAGCATTTTTACACCTTTTCTTTCCTTTTAGGCCCCTTCCTTGGGTCAAGATCAGCAATCTTTCACACAGCTCTTTAATTTTGAATGTATAGTACTGATATTACATTTCTGCTTCTATTTTAATAATGTGCTATAGGAATACTGCTTTAATTATGCTTTTTGTGTGTTTTATTATAATAACTATTTCTCATGTATGACATGTATTAATTATGTGTTGCAATTTGCTACTGTTTGTTAGGTCGGTCAAAAGCTATACATAGCTTATGTTATACACATGTTATTTCATACCGACAATAAATAAATTTCTATTTGATTTGGTTTGATTGTGTGTGCACTGTTTATCCCCAGATTTGTGTTATAGAGATAACTTAGACAAAATAACAACAACATGTCTCTTTTTTGATGTTCTGAAAGCATTAAAAATACTATAAAAATGGTAAAATGAGAACTAGTTAATATAAAATAAAATTTGCAATCACCATGGTAACCAATGAATATTGTTTGAATATCGAGTACCTAACACACTAAGAATATATTTTCATGTTGGAAGTTCCCTTTACAAACCTTTTTTTTTTGACACCATATGCACTTCAAAATATTTAATAAGATTATTGATGAAAATAAATAAAAAATAAATCTGCGAGCAGTAGTTTTTACTCACGAATTACGTAGTCATAAAGACAATGTTGTTTCCCGTTACTTTGTTGTTGATGCATTACCTATCAGTTACAGTTACCCTAGTGGTTCACAAGGTGTCAACCAGTCTCTTACCTTATCATTGGCACAGAACACTTGTGCGCTTTTTCGGCAAAGCTGTTTTACCCAGCTTTTTACCTTAAATGACATCAACATAACGCCAGCAGGCACGGTTGAATACGTTCGAATATTTCATAGGCTGAATCGAGAGAAATCCCCTGAAATTTGGCTGCATCACTTTGTCTGTGCGCAACGTAAAGGATGTAACACTGTTCAATGTACGGAATTCCGGACTACTCTCTGCATGTTCAAACGACACATTGACACAAATTGTGTCCCAGTTACAATAACGTGTTAAAATCAATCTCGCAGAGTTTCAGGGACTGTACTCGGTCACTAAATCTACAGAGGAAGACATAATTAACTATTGATAAACACAGTTTTGCTTTCAAGGTGAGGAAAAAAACACCGAAATAGTATAGTGTCATGTTTAGAGAAAACCGTTTTATCGCCATGAACTTAGCCCCCAGGATTAAGGGTGTTGAATGTGAAGCACCCCCAGATGATTGAGAACAAATATGGCAAGTTTCATGGCTATGGCTCATGTATTAATGGAGATAAAGCTCTAAACTAATATTAAAATCATTTTTTCAAGATACAAAGGGCAATAACTCCGTTATTAACAGATGGTGTACAATGCCATTTCGCGTGCATCATCCTCTTATCCATATATATACTCATACCAAGTTTCAATGAAATCCGCCAAAGCACTTCCAAGATATGGCTCCGGACACAAACGTGCCGGACGGATGGAAAGACGGACAGACAACGCCAAAACAATATCTCTTCGCATATGGAGGATAATAATAACTGTGTTGGTATCAACGAGCATTGAATACTATCAACGAGCATTGATTACAATTCTAAGGCAAACCACATTAATTTTCATTTAATTTCTTTCCATTGCATCTTTATTAATTTTCATGTATTGACATTAACGTGTAACTCCTCTACCCCCACCCCGTCACCAATATGAGTACTAAAAATTGAGTTTTGTTTTAAATAATTTAATTTATAAAAAGATTGAAATTGTTTTTGTTGTTTGTCACTTGTTAGTCGCATATTCACCGCATAAAATGTGTGTTATGCGAATATGGATAATTTATTTCCGATTGTCACGATTTTTCTCAATTAACATCTTATTACGTATCATTATGAAACATAATGAAATAGAATTTATATGCATGTTACAATAAAACAGCTTCCTTTTAACATTTTGTTTGCTTTACATAATGAAATAATGGTTCTATTAATCACTTTGTCAAATGGTATTGAGTTTTTCCGTTTTTCTCCCGTTGATCAGAAAAGGAATCGACTGTGTGTGTGTGTGTGTATGTGTGTGTGTGTGTGAGTTTGTAAAACCTACCAACCGGGGAAAATCGTATGAATACAATCTCTAATCTACGTGTATGAAATACCAAACTGTCAATTTAAATTAGAAATTCAACGCCTTCCCCGATTAGCGAGTTTTTGGCATGCACAAAATATACACAAATCTTGACCAAATTACAATCGAGTGTGTATACAGGCTTATAACAGTTCCCCGGTTGCGCTGTTTAAAAATCATACACTCGGTATTTATATCATTTAGTGAAACTAAGTATGAAAAATGGAGTTTCGAGCGAACAAACGCATTAAACTAAGGTAAGTTTTTTAATTATGTTTACAACTTTCAATTACTATTAAAAAGCGTTTTTATGTAAACGTTAAAGTAATATTGGAAGACGAATTCTAAAGATCGATTTATATAAATATCATTTGATTACAAAGCTTGTTTTACGGTACATATTTCAGGAAAATATATTTTATAAATATACGTTAAACAAAGTAGAGCTATATATAGTGGAGCTATCCTACTCACCCCGGCGTCGGCGTTAGCGTGAGCGTTAGCGTGAGCGTGAGCGTTGGAATGTTAAAGTTTGCGTACCACCTCAAATATTGTCTATGTCCCTTGACATATTGATTTTATATTTAGCATACGTCTTTACCAACATGACCCCAATCTATAAACAAGAGCAGACAACTGTAACAAGCATTTTGTAAGAATTATGGCCCCTTTTTCCACTTAAAATACGCATATTATTGATAAATCTTTGTTAAAGTTTACGTACCACCGCAAATACTTTCTATGTCCCTTGACATATTGCTTTTATATTTTGAATACTTCTTTACCAACATAACCCCAATCGATAAACAAGAGCAGACAACTGTAACATGCATTTTGTAAGAATTATGGCCCCTTTTCGACTTAGAATATGCATATTATTGATAAATCTTTATTAAAGTTTGCGTACCACCTCAAAAATTTTCATTGTCCCTTGACATAAGGTTTCATATTTTGCATCCTTCTTTACCAACATGACCACAATCTATAAACAAGAGCAGACAATTGAAAAAGCATTATGTAAGAATTATGGCCCCTTTTTTCACTTAGAATATGCATATTATTGGTTATTCTATGTTAAAGTTTGCGTACCACCTTTAATATTTTCTTTGTCCCTTTACATATTGCTTCATATTTTGCATACTTCTTTACCAACATGACCCCAATCTATAAACAAGAGCAGACTGCTGTAAACAACATTTTGTAAGAATTATGGCCCCTTTTTCCACTTAGAATATGCATATTATTAATAATTCTTTGTTAAAGTTTGCGTACCACCTCAAATATTTTAATTGTCCCTTGACATGCTGCTTTCATATTTTGCATACTTCTTGACCAACATGACCCCAATCTATAAACAAGAGCAGACAACTGTAACAAGCATTTTGTAAGAATTATGGCCATTTTTCCACTTAGTAACTTTGAATATTTTGTTAAATTTTGTGTTTACATCGACTTCACTTCTAAAGTATGAAGGCTATTGCTTTCAAACTTCAAATACTTTCTTACTATCATGAGGGTCCTGCACATGGCAAGTTGAATTTTACCTTGACCTTTGACCTTGAATCTGAAGGTAAAAATTAATAAATTTTGATTAAATTGCCATAACTTCTTTATTTAGGATCAGATTTGATTCATACTTTGACAAAACAACACTTACCTGATACACCACAATGGACTTCACCCAAACCATCCCACACGCCCCCCCCCCCCCTCTAGAAATTCCCCCCACCCCAAAAAAAAATGTTTTTGTTTTCCTTATTTTTTTTTAACATGTTAAAAAAAGCATTTTTTTTATTCTTAAGACCGTCTAACCATCCCACCCAAGCTATTGCTATAAAACTTGAAATACAATCTTATTAGTTTGTTTTGTGTCTTTACAAATGTTCAATACATATGTTTTGTGGAAACCTGAACTCAGAATCGTCTATAATGTACCACTTCTTTAAAACATAAGCGATCAATATTTTTGGTTTAAACTTATTTATTACGACATAGTAACATATTCACAAGTTACATGACATTGACATAGGATCAATATGTTTCAATTATGGTCCTCTTCCAGTAAGAATATGACTATAGTACCTTTACCTTATTGAATATGAACAATTTCCCCATGGTGGCTTACTTTATACTGTCAAGCACTTTAATAGTCGAGCGCGCTGTCTTCTGACAGCTCTTGTTGTTTTTCTCATCGACATTTCCGTTTTAACATTTAGTAGCCAAAAGGGTCCAAGTCCCCTTGATCTCGCAAGAACGTACTGCCAGAATTACGCTGATCCACCAGGTTTTGAAGTAAAAACCGTCAATGATGTCATAGGTACAAATATTTTTGTATATGGTTATGTTTAAAGTCGTTTAGAAATTATAAAAGAACATCGTAGCCCATTTCCATTTAAAAGAAGAAAACAAACACGGACTATTTGGTAACTTAATACTGGGCAGAAGTATAGAAGTAGCATAAAGATTTATTGATTATTTATGAATAAAACACTATTGGCGCCTATATCTAGCCTTCAATTATATGACCAACATGATTATTAATATAAAATGTCTACAAATATAAATATTTCAGGCGAAGGAGTCTTTGCCACTAAGCCTTTTAAAAAAGGAGACTTTCTTCTCAATACAAAGGGGATCTGATAACACGAGTAAAACATGCACGGCAATTTGAAAAGGAGTATGAAAAGGAGGGTCAAGGCAGCTTCATTCACTTTTTTAAATACAGAGACAAATCTTGCTGGTAACTACAAATTATCTTTACTTTGCACATCAAACGTTTAAATCATGCCATTAGAAGAAGAATTATCTTTAGTTTTTTCACCATAATAATTAAATATGGCATGCGCATTATTTTAGTTTAAAGCTCCAGAAGTGTTTATTTAAATGTCTTATTCAGCATTGACGCTACCAACGATATATTTCATGAGGGTCGAAAGATAAATGATGCCGAAAATGGAGACGAAAAACAAAATTGTGTAATGAAAATAGTTGAAGTCAACCAAACTCCCCATCTATGCACTTTCGCCGAGACATTGCAATTGGCGAGGAACTCCGATATGATTATGGAGTACCAACACTTCCATGGAGAAAGCTACATTCTATTGTAAAGATGTCATCTGTGATGGATTTATCACTGATATTTATCACATTTTAAATTAGCTTTAAATGTCTTTTGAATTATTATTTTTATAAATATAGCCAATCAGTTTTATGATTACATTCATGTTCATTCATGAGTTATTCATTTTAAATACAGATATTCAAATATCTTTTTGCCGTGAATTAAAATGTTTAATCATTGTACGTCGTCAAGCTCTTCTTTAATGCGGTCTGTCTGATAATGTGTATTTGTTATTTGAATTGTCAGAAATGCACGGAGCAAACAAATGGGTATGTTTCACAGTGATTTGTTATTACTACACATGCATTAATACAGATGCGTTGTACTTAATGGTTTCATAACTAACGAACTTTCTAACACTGACTAGATTATGTGTAATACCAATTTTTATTGTTGTTTTGAATAGGCAACACAATGACTACTAGATCTACGAACAGCCAGGATCCAGGACAAAAAAAAATCCATACAGTCACACGGAAGAAGTCAATTAGACGGTTTGCAATATTTCGCAAGGTCGAAGCTACTAAGGCGTATTTTCTGGTTGGTTTTGTCTTCAGTGAAATGAGCGTAAGTTTGCCTTACTAAGGCGTATTTTCTGGTTAAATTCATTTTAACCGTGAATTAAAATGGTTAATCATTGAACGTCGTCAAGCTCTACTTGAAATGCGTTCTGTCTGATAATGTGTATTTGTTTTTTGCATTTTCAGAAATGTACGGAACAAAAAATGGTATGTTTCACAGTGATTTTGTTATTACTACACATGGCTTAATACATATTATGAACATCATGAAATTATTGTAATTGTTGTACAAGGAATTAATGCCAATGTGTTGTACTAAATGGTTTCATGAATCTTTTTGCCGTGAATTAAAATGTTTAATCATTGAACGTCGTCAAGCTCTACTTTAATGCGGTCTGTCTGATAATGTGTATTTGTTATTTGAATTGTCAGAAATGCACGGAGCAAAAAAATGGGTATGTTTCACAGTGATTTGTTATTACTACACATGCATTAATACAGATGCGTTGTACTTAATGGTTTCATAACTAACGAACTTTTTAACTCTGACTAAATTATGTGTGATACCATTTTGTATTGTTGTTTTGAATAGGCAACACAATGACTACTAGATCTACGGACAGCCAGGAACCAGGACAAACAACATCCGTACACACGGAAGAAGTCGATGAGACGGTTTGTAATATTTCACTATGTCGAAGCTACTTAGGCGTATTTTCTGGTTTGGTTTAGTCTTCAGTGAAATGGGCGTAATTTTGCCTAAAATTATATTGTGCCAATATTTATTCCGGGTGATGCTAATTGGTATTTGGGCTTAACATAACACGTACGTCGATGATCATTATATTAACATGTTATAGCACACGGTATGCGAATTTTAAAAGAATAAAATATTGTTTACCAGTTGTAGTGACTATGAACTACTTGTCCTTCAAAATCTTCATATACACAAAGAATTTAGAATTTACACCTGTCAATGAAACTGGTGAGCATGTGTATTAACCACTGTAGTCTATAAACATCGACTTCATCATAATCACAAAAACGTTAACTATCGCTTATCCAAGAAGTGTAATATCATTAATTTTAAGTTTCAGTATAAGACTTATACGCTGCCAATTACTGTGTATGAAACTCTGAGACATTAGGAATTTTAACTTGCGTGTTACATATGGACATTGGTTGATATTTTATCTTAACGACAAAAAAACAATAATGTGTAAATTACCAGGGAAAAAAGAAATACTTGCATGTATTGAAAGTGAGAATGACCTTCACAACAGAAGTTGGAAAAATGTCAAAGACTTTTGCAGAAATTTAATTGAAACATAAAAGCGACGGGGACTTTTAACTTAAAGAAATATTACACATATAATGCACGTTTAGGAGAATACGTTAAAGGATGAAGTTGCCACATTTTTTTGTGTTTTCTTGTTCTATATACTCTTTTCGAAAACGATATATGTGTGCTTATTGTATTTGAATGTTTTATTAATACGGTTCAGTCAAAAACGATATTTGTTCATAATCATATCGCCGAACAAATTAGGATTGGTATATAGTTCGGCCAAAGAGTGTTTCTTTGTACTTTCTATTACGAGTTTCTACGAGTTACTCACTATACAAGTTATTTTTTACCCTAAACTTGGTGAATATGAATGAATATAGCAAGCATGATAACAAATCAATCTAGAAGGCTAAACGTTCAGAGAAGGCACAAAAAAATTCAGTCGGATAAATGGAAACAAACATTTTGTTCAAACACTTTTAGATGTAATAAGATAAATGTAAATAACATAAAAAAACTACTGCTAAACTACTGCTACAATATGAAGAATACAAATGAATATTTTGTCAATTTTACAAAATTTGTTTTGAATGACAGGTGTCTGACTTGCCGTTGAGTACTTAATAGTTATTTTAAAGTAAACATTTACCAAAATGTAAATTATTGCGTAAATATCGCACTAGAATTGATTAAATAGTTGTGAAATATTGCAATAATTTCTTACACAGATTTTTGTGCATTTGTTTTGCGTGTAAATATTCACATTAACTATCAATTGACACATTTGCTTTGTGTATATAATTGGCATGTTTATATGTTTTTCATATCAAAATTGCTTGATCTACAAACATTCGCGAGGAGTTATGCATTTTTTCCCATGTTTTTAATTGAAGTTTATAATTCAACGACGATGAAAGTTACTAAGATGCCAGATTTAGTTATGTTTTTGTCTCATTTATGGTTAAAGATCAATTAACATACCCATTTCCCAGACTAAGATATTGTTTAAACAATTTATCGCGTTTGCGACTGACCTCTTTTATGCATTCTAACACAAGCTATTTACTTGTTTTTTCGAATACTCTTCATATACACACACTTGAACAAGCTGTAGATTACCAAGAACAAAACATATTTGAAACATATATTTATATGTGATATGTAAATGCATGCACAAAGCTAATAATTAATCATGTTTATACACTTTGCGATATGATGCTATAATGTCGGTTGTTTTAAGTGATTAATCATTATGTAAACCACGTTATCTGCCATCTGGAATGTAATTAAGTGTTTTGACATGTATGCGAACTTGATCTTGTTCGATTTGGTGCTGTATATTCAGAATTGAGTCACACTGTTATAATTTTCCTGTTGGTACATATTATTTTTAAGTTGGCACCAACAAGGGTCTAACAATTGATCCACATGTGCACTCCCAGTAAGTATATATACTATAATGTAAGTAATTTAAAATAATATAAAACTACGTGTTTGATAAGTGTTTGCTTTGGTTCATATTTAATTATTAGTGTTTTTATATAATGATAATGCTGCCAAAGTAAGCGGTGATTATACGTGTATAACAACATTAATTATAACTTTTATATTGTTTTCAACAAATAATATATGGATGACACATCGGTATAACTTTACAGTGCTTAAAATACACTCTTTCTATTATATTTTATGCAAAAATTAGGTACATAAGTTGGTTAACATAAAAGTTGTTTGAACAAAATACGTGAATTCAAATCTTAAAAAAGGTGTTTGGTTTGCAAAACAAAGCGATTGCCAGTGACTATTTTCCTTAAATTATAATCTGTTATTTCGACAGGTAGAATTAAATGTCAGTTCATTATTAACGTTAACCCGTTTTTGGCATTCTCTACTCAAACAAGTGCATACATACTGTATTTTTTAATACAGCACATGTGTAATGGTATCACAGTTGAAGAATTGGAATACATATATTATAACAATAAATACTGATCATTATTCAGATTGCCTACCGCCGTAGACTAAGTCACTGGCGCATCAAAATGCATTGTTTTCAAGTCGTTTTGCTAGTTTACTAAACTATTTAGTTTCTCAGGCCTCGCCACATTCGTTGTGAAACGTTCATGATTGTTTAAAGTTACAGATTTTATTATTTTTGAAAATGTAATAAATGTATTTAAGACAATTTAAGTGAAGTGGAAGTTGCCATGCGTGTGAATGAATTTTCTGATGTTTACCTGTTTCAGGGGATTAAATGCATGAGCTATTTTATAATGTCAGAGTAAGGACAAAGTAAATTTACACTACTCAATCTACATGCATATGGGCAGTTCTACTTTTAGGATAAAAAACTTCATAGAACGTGAAAATCGTGAATGCTTTTTTCTGATGGAAAAAAGGAATTAAACAAATAAGCCGCCCCCTCCCCCCCTCTCCTTCATTCGGTGTGACAAATAGCGTGGCCTGAAAAAAAATAAAACTATTTTTTAGTCTTAAGAACGAATTGAATTCATTTGTTGATTAATTGCACCATGATTGTTATGGTATAATGCAGCACTTGCATGCTTGTAGTCGGCTTATAGCTAATGAAGTTATATGTATTGTTTGATTTGCGTTATGTCTCTTATGCTTATTTTGATGTGAATGATTTTTGAGTCAATCATATAAGGCATTTTTGTATAACTTATATAAGGTCATATGATAAACATATTTAATTTAAATATTGTTTCATACATATTATTTTCAATTTTTGTACTAACTTAAATATTATCCATGAACGTGCCCGCAATTGTCCTATTAACAACGGTACCATGATTACACACAATTACCCCTGTTGGTAAACGCAAATTCCCCGTTGGACATTATTGAATTTCCACGGTGATAGCGCGCTTAAGTTCCTCTCTTCGTTAACACAATTCCCCTGTTGGCACACACGGTTGGTACGCACATAGTACCCCTGTTGGTATACACCGTTCCCCAGTTGGAACACATTGAAGTGCCACAGTTGGAACGCACTAAGTTCCCCTGTTGGTATACACCATTCCCCTGTTGGTACACATTGAAGTTCCACAGTTGGTACGCACTTAGTACCCCTGTTGGAATACACCGTTCCCCAGTTGGCACACATCGCAGTTCCTCATTTGGTACGCACATAATTCCCCGGTGTGCATGTAAAATTTTCTTTGATTTATTACCCTATTTATCTTAATTTTTATGTCAAAATCGTATTTTTGGTTCAAAACTTGTCTGTTCTTTATCACTTTCAGCTTTCTAGAATATGTGGAAATGGTGGTCCCCGGTTGGTAGGTTTAGAACACATTTCCCCGGTTGGAAGGTTTTACAAGTGTGCGTGTGTGTGTGTGTGTGTGTTTATAATCCTTTCAAAAGCACACACCGTATCAATCGCTTTTATTTAAATCATGCTATCAGCGATTGATATAATGCACCGGCGTTGTTTGTACCGGGGTGATAAGTGGGGTTTTCTAAACTCGAGCTGTGACGTAATAGCCGAAACCTACTTAACATTTGAGATGGTCATTTATCAAACTTAACTATTTCATGGTGTGGCCGGCCTTATTACAAGTTACGTATTAATTTACCCAGCCATCTTCCCCATGATGTCAATTGCTTAGGCCAAAATGTCATGTATAAATCAAACTCTTTCCTTAATAGGCTGGACCTTTCCTGATATTACATATTACTGTCTGTTTCACTGCTATATAACGTGTCACTTTGTTGGAAGAAAGGGCAGTATCACGCACACAGGCAAGGATGTAGTTGCACGATTTATTGTTGTATTGGGCGAGGCCCCGTTTATGGGTTCGCTTGTATTTTGTGGATTAACTATTGGATTTGGATCTGGACTTTGTGAAGTTTATGAATACAAATTTATGAAGCAAAATAAAATGGAAACTTTATCTATGTGTAAGCGTCATTGTTCAGATCGAATAACGCTACACATACTTTAATGGTCGCCGTTTTGACCTAGGATTCACAGGATTAGAACCAGAGGTACAGCTGTACGAATAATCACGGACCACGGTAAAAGAGAAAAACTTTGATGAAATAGAGGTTCGTTTATTTTAATGATGGCAATCAGGTTGGGGACAATTTATAATGTAATAGATAAAAATTTGAACGCATCATGACAACAAATCTTTTCAAAATTGTTTAGAAGAATTGTATATTGTTATGTATTAAACAAATAAGAATTATATACGGATATAAGAATGTGTAAAATTTATCTTTGATTGGTAAATTGATTTTAATTTCCGTTAAATTAGGAACATACAAACATTAGAAAGTATCCGAATTTTACGCTGCGTAATGTATTATAGAAATAAAGATATTAAATTCATACAAATAATTGAGGATAAGTATAGACATTTGTTTCGTTATTATGCATTAAAAGATTAATAATAATTACAATGAATTATATACGGAGAAATTTTACCAGTATCGTAATCAATACAATTTTGGATTGATCTGTAATATTTTTTTCTAAAAATCCGTCGAATTGAGAATAACATAAATAAAGAGTTTTACATTTTAGCTCACCTGTCACGAAGTGACATGGTGAGCTTAAGTGCCCGTGTGATGTCCGGCGTCCGTATGTGCGTGCGTGCGTGTGTGTGTGTGTGTCCGTCAACACTTTGTTTGTGTAGACAGTAGAGGTCACAGTTTTCATCCAATCTTTTTGAAATTTGGTCAGAATGTTTATCTTGATGAAATCTGGGTTGGAATTGTATTTGGGTCATCTGGGGTCAAAAACTAGGTCACTAGGTCAAATAATAGAAATACCTTGTGTAGACAATAGAGGTCACAGTTTTCATCCAATCTTTATGACATTTGGTCAGAATGTTTATCTTGATGAAATCTGGGTTGGAATTGTATTTGGGTCATCTGGGGTCAAAAACTAGGTCACTAGGTCAAATAATAGAAATACCTTGTGTAGACAATAGAGGTCACAGTTTTCATCCAATCTTTATGAAATTTGGTCAGAATGTTTATCTTGATGAAATCTGGGTTGGAATTGTATTTGGGTCATCTGGGGTCAAAAACTAGGTCACTAGGTCAAAAAATAGAAAAACTTTGTGTAGAAAATTTAGGTCATAGTTTTCATCCAATCTTTATGAAATTTGGTCAGAATGTTTATCTTGATGAAATCTGGGTTGGGATTGTATTTGGGTCATATGGGGTCAAAAACAAGGTCACTAGGTCAAAAAATAGAAAAACCTTGTGTAGACAATAGAGGTCACATTTTTCATCCAATCTTAATAAAATTTAGTCAAAATGTTTATCTTGATGAAATCTGGGTTGGGATTGTATTTGGATCATCTGGGGGTCAAACACTAGGTCATTAGGTCAAATAATAGAAAAACCTTGTGTAGACAATAGAGGTCATACTTTTAATCTGATCTGATTGAAATATGGTCAGAATGTTTATCCTGATAATAACTGATTTTGAATCGTTACAGGGCTCTCGCTGCCGTTCGCCAGATTCGCCAATGGCGAAAATTTAGCAAATTCAGCGAATAAAATAATAACGATTTTTTTCCTGACAAATGCCGTCCGAGATAATTAACTCTTGAAGCTGTAGACTGTGCTTCAATACATCGCCTTGTTATTGACCCGAAAAATTGATACGCAGTCGGCATTAACACCGGTCAGAACCGGTCATCGAGACAAAGGAAAATGACTGGTGTGAAAATAAAACAATGGTGTGTTCGTACATCTTATCGGCTTAAATAAACAATTACATCTGATTAAAGATTAAAGATTGCTGCCAATTTCAATCAATTTGAGTAAAAGCCGTAAGCGAATTATCAACTTAGTCACACAATAAACGTAAGTAAAGAAGTTGATAATTGATTTAAATTTCGAGAAGTTCGTAATGTTTGTAATGATTAAAGCAATAAAGGCTAAATGTGTTACAATTGTGAATGACGATAGATGAACGGGTATAAAACCCTTGACATTTTCGGCGAAAGTGTCGGAAATTGCGACTGCCATTATGGCGACCAAAGGCAATAAGCGTCCTTTGGACTATGACGAATCTAATGACACGGTCTAAAAAAATCAAATCTGATAATATATCTTTCAAAGATGTTTGGCTTTCGGAATTCAAGTTGTTAGACTATAATGCAAAATCAAAAACGATTTATTGCAAAATATGCATACAGTTTCAAAAATCAAATGCATTCACTTTGGGTGTAGTATGTTGGAAAAGACAACATTTCAAAACACGAAAAATCAAAAGGTAATAAAAAAGAATGACAATCAGTATTAAAATGAATATACATGAACAATTTATATATTATTAATAATATATTAAAAATAACAAAAATATTTTGTTATGTTCATAATAAATATATATTGACACTTTTCAAAATAAGCTTTTTGTTTTGAAATTTAGCATATTTAATTTTGTTTATTTCAGATCACAAAGAGGCCTAACAAGCTTGAAGTCTGAAAACATCAATGACAAATGCGCAGGCTGCAGCAATATCCAAAAGTGAAGCGGCTGTAGTGTCGGCTATGACTAATGTGTACTTTGCTGCACAACATACTCTCGCATCATCGCTGGTTCCAGACCTGAACAGATTGTGTGTCTTGCAGGTAAAAAAATAAATAAAACATCTTTAAAACAAATTTGATTTGTTTTAAATTGATTGATACAATTTGATTTTGTTTAAGTTTGCTACAAATATTGAGCAAAATATATTTGAAATCATACATTATATTTTCAGGATGCAAATTTGTATTAATATATTATCAGGGTGCAACCCAGCTTAATGACCTTCGAGTTGACAGCCCCACGTCATATGAACACAGCTCCAGTGTGTTGGAATTTCAAAACTGTATAGCAGACGTTCTGAGGAGTGATCTTCTCCAGAAGATACAGGCATTATGCAAGTACAGTATCATGATCGATGAGAGTACAGACATTTCAGTGAAGCATTTTGTGACCTATGTTAGACTTTTGAAAACTGATGAGTTTGGAATGGCTGAACTTCAAAGAGCAAATGCAGAGAGCATATATGAGAATGTAGTTAGTTTGCTTGGTAGAAAGGGAATTGACATTCAACTTCTCTCAGAAATTCTATTAAAATTGAAAACTTGGAGAACTTGTTGATTTTGTCCATTTACAGACCACCAATGGAAAAGTTTGATTTCAAACGTGCTTTCAAGATTTGGGCTGGATTGAAGTTGAGGCGGATTATGGCCTTCTGCTAAAATGTATATTCAGGATATCATGTGCTCATGTAATGTAAATTTATCATGTGCTTATTTTATGAACATGTGCTTGAGTTATGATGTGTGTATATCTATAAAAACTTTGTTGTACTGTTGTTTTTTTGTTATGCACACATGATGTGGATTATGGCCTTCTGCTAAAATGTATGTTCAGGATATCATGTGCTCATGTAATGTAAATTTATCATATGCTTATTTTATGAACATGTGCTTGAGTTATGATGTATGTACTTCTATAAATGGTTTATTGTAAACTGTTTATTCTTGTTATGCACACATGATGATTATAGTAATAAACATATTAAAGCTTTGTTTTGTAGTTTCTTCTTTTACACCCCTTAGCCTAGACTTAAAACAGGTGGTTCCTAATGCTTTGCTAAAACTTTGGCTAACTTTTCTAAAATTTGGCTACAAAAAATTACATTTTGCTAAAATGTTGGCTATAGACATTTTTGGGCCAGGGGGAGTCCTGATCGTATATGGGTCATCTGGGGTCAAAAATTAGGTCACCGGGCTAATGCTAGTAAAACCTTGTGTAGATGAAAGAGGTCACAGTTTTCATCACGTCTTAATGAAAATTTGTCAGAATGTATAAATTAATGAAATCTGGCTTGGGTTGTATATGGACTGATAGAATTTAAGTTGATGTGGCAAGGTTAGTCAGGTGAGCGATTCAGGGCCATCATGGCCCTCTTATTTTATGAGTTATAGAAATAATGAAATTAGAGGCGAACATATAATTAGGAGTATTTGAAGAACTGTATATACTTTTTGTATTATTGGAATATAGAATCATGTAAGAGAACATCTCAAAAATATGTTGGAAGCTGGTGCAATTCGTGAGTCAACATCACCTTGGTATTCCAACTGTGTGATAGTAAGAAAGAAAGATGGAAGCAAACGGTTTTGCATTGTCTTCCGCCGTCTAAATGAGCGAACAAAGAAAGATAGTTACGCCTTACCGAGAGTCGAAGAAACATTACATCTTTTATCCGGATCGAGATATGTTTCTAAATTAGATTTAAAATCTAGGTACTGGCAAGTAGAGCTAGAGGAGTCGGACAAGGAGAAGACAGTATTCCAGTGTGGCGGGCTTGGATTTTTTTAATGCAACAGGCTTCCATTCGGCCTCTGCAATGCCCCGGCGACTTTTCAACGCCTGATGGAGCGATGTATGGGTGATTTGAACATTCGTGATTGCTTAATTTATTTGTATGCCATCATTATTTTCTCTCCTGACATAAATTCCCATATACATCGACTAGACCAGTGTTTTTCAAGATTTGCATCATACAACCTAAAAATCAAACCTTCGAAGTGCCAATTCTTTCAGACTAAGATAACATATTTTGGTCACGTAGGTCTCTGCAGATGGTATTCAAGCTTACTTACGTTACCACCAACGCAAAACTCGATGCAACAGGTCAACGTTGGATGGCAGCTTTATATATTTACAACTTCACTGCTCGCTATCGTCCCGGAAAGAGCAATGCGGATGCCGATGGGTTAAGTCGCATGCAAATTGACCCACAGACCATTCAAGCTTTGACGATGTCAGTCGCAACTACAGTCGGAGCACTGCCATTAGTTGTAAACACCGTTTCTTCAGACAGTATACTAGACGTGGAGGCTGAGTCGAGTACAAAAGTTCCTAATGATGTTTTGTTAGCATACGCACTGAGTGCCAAAGACTGGAGACACACCCAGTTGAAAGATCCAGTAATCACCTTACTTATTGACCACGTTCAGAAAGGCACCAGGCCGTCAGCTACGCGGGCTTCGGGCAACATATCATAACTAGATAAGTTTCGTAGCGATCGGGATAAACTGGAACTTAGGGACGGCGATTTGTGTCGTAAAGGCGTGCTTGTCGGACAGCAATACCATTAACTTGTTTTGCCTTCTTCTATATTTCAGGCGTTGCATGATGATCTTGGACACCAAGGAAGGGATCGAACCACATCACTATTGAAACGGCGATTTTATTGGCATTGACACATTCGTACGCGATAAGGTGGCTGTGTGTCCCAGGTGTGTCCGACCCAAGGCAGCACCCCAGTCGGCGTCGCTTGTGAACATTTCATATTCTGCTCCGCTAGAGATGATTTGTATAGATTATCTTAGTCTTGAAAGGTCGAAAGGTGGTTTCGAACATATACTTGTTGTAACTGACCACTTTACAAGATATGCCCAAGCGTACCCAACTACAAATCAAACTGCCAAGACAACTGCTCGAATTATGTATAATTCAACTATACATGACAATACTGATTATTCACCGTACTATCTAATGTTTGGTCGCCACCCTAGACAATAGATGCTCTTCTCGGTTTGAACACTGACGACATACAAGCGAAGTGTACAAATGAGTATACACGCAAACTTCGTGAACGCCTTATAGATGCATATAGAAAAGCCAAGGAGACAGTTACGAAAACAGCAGAGGTAAATAAACGCCTGTACGACCAAAAGGCACACGCAGCGAAGATTGTACCAGGTGATCTTGTGTTAGTTCGCAACGTCACAAAGCGCGGAAAACACAAGATCTCGGACAAATGGGAAAACGAACCGTACCTTGTTGTGAATCATCCTTATCCGGACATTCCTGTCTATAACGTTCGGAGAGATGACCCTCGAGCAAGACGTATTCGCAGGCTGCATCGAAACCTCCTGTTACCACTGGGTTTGCCAAAGGACAAACCAACGAAGTACGTTGTGGATGATAAGATACCAAGCAGCACGAAGTATGTGATTCCTCAACGACGGGAAATGGGTATTCGAATCGACCACGAAGTCCCACCGGACCTACATCCGGTACCAAGAAGGTCGTCGAGGAACCGACGTGTGCCGCTGTGGCAAGCAAGCGGACAATATCAAATGCAATACCAAAGAGTAGTTGGCGTACAATGTAATATATATTTAAGAATGTTTGTGTTCAAAATGTTACAGTCAGCCGATCTAATTCATTTGAGTGCGTTAGTTTTATTTTATTTTTTTATGTATATAGTGCATTATATTACTAAAATGTACTGTATCTGCGTGTGTGAATTTTTGTTAAATGTCCATTTCTAACTACTGGCATTACTTAAGTGTATTGTATATGGTAATGTGATTTTCTAGTTAAGTGTACATTTCTTATAATATGATTATGTTTATATTTCGATTACGCGCATATGGTATCGTTATGCGTTTGCGAAATGTCTGGAGTATATGACATAGACTAGCTTGCGCATAATTAATTAAGTAACCGTTTGTTCTTTTAAAAGTACGTACACATTTGCGTGTGTCGCGCGCGTTCGTCTTACACTGGCTGTACAACGTCGGGACGTCATTTTTTGAAGAGGGGGGAATATGTCGTAGGGTGTAAATATCATTTTAGTAGATATTTGTTACAGAAATAGTAAAAGTAGTTACGGTAATTCAGCTTAGCGTATATGTTGTTTTTTAGTTGAATATAACCTAGTTATATCTAACCTTCCCGCCTTTTCTGCACGAGCACCGCACAGCTCACACAAACATTGAACAACGCAGATCGACAATCATTGCATTTTAAATATAATCCATTTTTGTAGGCTTCTATTAAAACCTACAGGTAAACACAATATTTTTCTAAATGTCATTGTTAGCCATTCCGGATTTAACGTTTTATTGTATTTCAGACATTTGTTATTTGATATTAAATATTTGTGAAATATTTCGCTCATCATACCGCCATTGATATTCATTTTATTTCGTTTATTATTATTATTATTATCATTATTATTATTATTATTATTATTATTATTATTATTATTATTATTTACACATGTGTTATAGGGATTTATTAAGTCTATCCAAATCAATCTGAGAAACGAACCACGACTTGTTGTCAATTACTCGATCGCATAGGCGTACCTAAGTCGGACGACAGTGATAACTACCTGTCCTTGATTATTAGTTGCAAGTTCACTTTTTACAGTTATACTGTATTATGAAAGACTGAAAAGCATCAACTTGGCAACTCATCTCCCCAATGATACCTTGTGTGGCTCATTCCCAGGAAAAATCCTCAGTCAGTGAGAAAACTACAGCGTAAAAAGACCACTATATTGTGACAATTCTGGCTGACCAAGCAAATGTTATCATTTAATATAAAGAAGACTTCCAGTTTAATATACATTTTATATCAATTATGACATTGACGAACATACAAAGGTTGATTTCCCCAATACATGATTTAAGCTGTTTTAAGCTGCTCAGTCTACTGTGTATGAAAATAAAAATCCTAAATTATGTAATAGAAACATACATATTGTATGACTAGTTTAACAAAGTATACATATCTAATAATATCTTTTTATCAAAGGTCAATCAATTAAAGTTTAACTAATATATCTATGCTTTGATTAGAGATTTTTCTATTCGAGCAAAATTAATATCACATTAGCTAAATTACTATCACAGCAGTATTCCTTGCTTGTCTGAAAGTACTTTAGAAATCAGGGATTATCATTTTGATCACCCAACTGATACGAGAAGCAAAAGCAAGTAAGAATGACTTCACAGTCGTCTGGTTTGACCTCGCCACTGCATATGGTTCCATCCCTCACCGGTTGATCTACACAGCCCTCCAACATTACCATGTCCTAGCCAGAACCCAGAAAATCATCATGAGCTACCTGGAGTGTATCAAACTCCGTTTCTCCGTAGGTGACCAGCTGAAGGACTGGCAGAAGTTGGTGAAAGGAGTTGTCACCGGATGAACAGTTTCTGTAGTACTCTTCATCATGGGAATAAATTTTCTAATCAATGCAGCCCTCAGAGAGACAAGCAAACTAAAAAAGGAATCCGGGATCTACCAGCAATCCAGTCGAGGCTTCATGAGTAACCTCACTCTCACCAATACTACCCATGTACAGGCG